>NC_082661.1:4955147-5261029 GCF_025265405.1 Mesoplodon densirostris
TATTGGTGATGGGACAATTAGTGAAATGCTCAGGAAACGAATTTCAGTATCAGGGAAGGTAGATGAACTCTTTTCAGATTGTGAGGACATTAGGGAAATAGCCAGAGTCAAGGAACCTCCAAGTTTGAATTGACATTGGAGATAATTTCACCCAATATGTTCATTTCACTGACGAAGATCCAAGTGGCATCGTTTCCCACTTGCACACCTGATTGTCTCTTTAACTGAGAGGTGATTCTAATTTTTACCAAGTAACAAAGGAATAAAATTGGCAAAACAGAGAGAATTTCTTGGATTCAGTCTCAGTTAGCTCCTGGCCTGTGTTCAGTTTGGCTTTCCCTTAAAGCCAAAGGACCCTGGGGTAGTTATTCTTTTATGATGTGACTCAAGTGTCAGGCTAGATTTTTGTACCATTTTTGGAGGCAATTTTTTTCCAGAAGCAACCGTGCATCCCTTATCCTGATGATCCAGCGATTTGTTGAAGGCAGATATACAAAGAGAAGCCCAAGCAAGCAGATCTGAGGAGGCACAAAAGGAATAAAATATTTTTAGCTCAAATGTTACCAATAACTTCAGTAGATAACATTTATACTGCAAACATTTTTATTTGCAAGGGAGCCCCAAAGTAGTTTATACATTTTTTTTCCCAGAAAAAATAACTTCAGGAAAAAAGTTGATCTAATGTATTCCATGAGTTGAAGTCAGTATTTAGAAACTTTTAATTTTCTGTACTTGATAACAATGGCCTCACCTACTTTTATTTAGAGTGATTCTTGGATACAGAAAACAGTTTTTGTTTTTGTTTTTTCTGTATATTATAGTGACCATCACTGTAAAATACAACACTAAGTATATAGAAATTCAAAAGCTAGATTTCCACTCTTCTCATTAGACTTTTTTTTTTTACTGCTGAAAATAAACATGCTCTCATTTGATGCCACATTTAATTGGAAGCATTTTTGGCTTCATTTTCAATTCCTTGTCAGAGCCATGTATTACAGAGTTATTTAAAACAGACTTGAGCTGGGCAATGACCAAATAAATCCATTCCAAGGAAAGATCTATTCTGCTGTGCATTTTGGAAATCCACCTTTTAGCTCATATTTTACCACATGCTACATAACTGGTAGCAAGCTGCAAGGTGTATTGTACTCTTGGGCATTTTTGGAAGGCAAAGAAGTCAAGGACGTTACTTGCCAGAAAAATGTTTTTACATGAGGCAGAATACATTTGTGAAGTTCCATGGAAACATCTTTCTCTCTAGCAGCCTCCCCAAAAGCACTGTGCGAGAACGGTGATTTGACCTTCTTTCTGCCTCCCCAAGTGTCTTGAATGAGAGCCAGGGCCATGGGTCCCATGCCAGAGCTCTGGGTGTACTGACTGCCTTAGTGAAGGACGGAAGTTATAGGAACTCACACACAAGGGCTTTCAGACTCCATTTCTCCCATGTCAAGCTGCCTCAAACCTGAACACAGAAAATGAATTCCAGTGGAGAGAAGGAAGCTCTATTTTCAGGCCTGTTAAATCCCTGGCCTCTTTATAAGACCCACTGGTCCTTCAGGAGAGCTTCTTGGCAGGCTGGGGGACTTCTTTGTGCATACGGCAGCCTCCTGTCCAGTGGACGGTGAGTAGGTTCAAGAAGGGTTCCTGGTGGTCTACATGAGCAGTGTTCTGTCACTGACAACTTGGGCCCTCTTTCAAGAAATTAAAAGATTTCAACCAGTGCAGGAGAAAGGAGAAGAAATCCAAAGTTAACGCTCTTGAATTTTAGCAGCGTTGATGTATAAGAACAAGGGGAACTGTGGAGTCGTTGAGGCCATAGATGCTGGAATCAGAAAGGGCTTCAGAGAGTATCTAGAGCTTCTACCACATTTTATGGATGAGAAAATTGAGTCCCTGCAAGGGAAGAACTTCAAGGTTACAAGGCAAGTTTGCCCTTTTGATCATATATTTTGTTCAACACGGAATATAAAGACTGGACCTTGCTACTAGATGTAGCAAGGGATTCTGGAGGTATAAGGGTAGAGGTTGCAAACTCCAAGGCCTAATGGAATCTGACACATAAAGTAAAGGAATGAACTGGACCAATATAAGGTGAGTGTTCATCTCCATGCTGGGAGGTGACAGGGAGGGCTGAGGTTTGCGCCTTATCCAAAGAGGACGGCTCCTACCCAGCTCCGGCCATCCTTCTCTCGTAGGAAAGCAGAGCCAGGGTATCGGTTCTTTCACCTTTCCAAGAGGCCAGAAAACGATCTTTCTGTGTGAAATTCTCAATTTTAAAATGTCAGTAATTAATTTGATGTTGGACTTGGGTGAAGTCAAACAAAACACATCAGCAGGCTAAGTTTAGCTAGTGACCTATAGTTTGAGACTTCTGGCTTAAGGGTGAATTGAACTTGCATTCCAGAAGTCCTGTCTCCTCCAGGCCTGCCAGCCTGTGGACTGAGGACCTTTTCAGGCATAGAGATCTTTGCCTTCTTGGTTCACCCACCGCTGTGTGTCAAGGTTCGAGAGATGAAGCACAGCCTATTGGCACAAGGAACTTTGCTCTGCTATTCTTTCTTCAAGCTGAGACAGTCCAACCTCTGCCACAGGTCTCTAAGGAAATATCCCTAACCTTTGGCATTGCTCGGCCCAGAAAGGTTTCCATTCATTCATGCTGCTGATAGGGGCTGGCTTCGATCTCCCAATTATTCTCCTACCCTCCAGACAAAAAGAAACAAAACAATAAATGCTAAATTATTTACATCCAGTTGTTATCAATGCATGAGACTCAATTTTTTCATTCTTGCTTCTTCTATCTTTTCTTTCCCCTACACGTGTTTTTCCTTGTGAGCCATTTCATTTTCTAGCGGTTCCACCCTGCGTGACTTGAAATGATGTTAATGGCCCTTGCCAATGGGAAGTTTTCTCTATTTCTAACCTAAGTGCTCTCCATAATGGGTTAAGTCTTTGTTCATTTTTCCATAAGAGTTGAGAATGTGTTGAGAGCCCTGAGCTTTAATTCCACATGTGCCACCAACTAACTGCATGCCTTTAGGAAATTCCCTAGCTTCCCTGGGATCTGCTTTCTTTGTATAAAATATGGGTAGGAATATATTGGACTGTGAGCTGATATTAGAATGTAGGCTGGTTAGTACAGATGTGAAGGCAAGGAATTTGCTTTGCCCAGTACTGTACACTCAGCTGGATTAGCACATGGAACATATATTTACTCATGAATAAACTGGAAAAGCAATTCAATAGGTGCATATGCTGATATTTGAGAAGCACAATTTTATATATGAAAAGCAGAATATGATATTAAATATTTTATTAATGTAACTTTTAAAGTAAATTACAGACTGCTTTATTTTCCAGTTCATTTCATCATCTTTATGACTTTCTTATGGAGCTTGTTACAGATTCTCTGTATTTCTTTTATATATCTTTTTTTTTTTTTTTTTTTTTTTGCCATACACAGGCCTCTCTCTGTTGTGGCCTCTCCCATTGCGGAGCACAGGCTCTGGACGCGCAGGCTCGGCGGCCATGGCTTACGGGCCTAGCCACTCCGTGGCATGTGGGATCTTCCCAGACCGGGGCACGAACCCGTGTCCCCTGTGTCGGCAGGTGGACTCTCAACCACTGCACCACCGGGGAAGCCCTATATCTATTTTTTACCAAAATAATTTTCATCATCTTTAAATGAAACTTCAAATGGATAAAAATTTCACTTATATTCACACAATTCACAAAAAAATTATTTTATTTTTCTATTTACTAATAATATTTATCTATGTTTCAAACTTAGTATAGCTATGTAATCATGATAAACATTTTATGTTTTGATTTATTGACTCATTATTTAGCAACCAAAATATGTTTTATGCTTATTCTTCACTTTTATAAATTTTAGTGTCAGTAAACTACCTCATAAGTTATTTCCTTAGAGTTAATATACCATAATTCCTGAAACACTCTCCCACTGGTGGGTACTTAGGTAGGTATTTCCCATATTTTAACCTCTTATGTCTGACTATAAACTCAGAGGGTGAACCCAAGTCTTATTCACCATTTGGAATTGTCAGGGTTCAGTGCAAGAAACCAAAAGCACTCTAGATATTTCAAGCAGAAAGAGACAGTACAGGGAAGTAGTGGTTACACAACTGTGTTGTAAAGGCTAGAAGCTAGCAAATGAGGAAATAGAGATTGTCACAAGAACTACTGTTTTCAAGAAGAGAACGCCTCACAAAGCCAAGAAGGCTGCCACTGCTCCACCTCTTAAGATCCACATCTCCACAACCTGGCCTAAGTACAGGAATAGCCACAAAGCAGAATCAACAAGGGTCTCCACTCACCTTCTTCTTCCCATGACTCGTGAGTGCATTTAACTGCTGGGCCCTAATTTGCATCCAAGTTCCCAGCTGCCAGAGAGTCTGCAAAATGCTAGTTCTTACCTTTCCAGCCTCTGCAGTAAAGAAAAGCACACTGGAAAGAAAAGGGTATGGATGTTGAAAGCCCACTTACTGCACCCATTGCCCATCACATCCCCAGTACCAAGAATGATGCTGGACACTTAGAGGTGCTGTTATTTTTATTTTTTTTATTTATTATTTTTTTATTTTTTGCTGTACATGGGCCTCTTACTGTCGTGGCCTCTCCCGTTGCGGAGCACAGGCTCTGGACGCGCAGGCTCAGCGGCAATGGCTCACGGGCCCAGCCGCTCCACGGCACATGGGATCCTCCTGGACCGGGGCACGAACCCATGTCCCCTGCATCGGCAGGTGGACTCTCAACCACTGCGCCACCAGGGAAGCCCCAAGGTGCTGTTATTTTGTCTTGAGTGACTATATTAGTAGCGAGTTCTCCTCTTTGAAGGTGTTTGCGGCCCATCTGGGAGACAGGTATGATTCAACCTACAGTACAAAGCAAGTCAAATGATTTCTCAAGGATGTAGAGAGGAGGTAGCAATTCTTCAATTAGGAAGACAGAGAAGGACTTTCTATAGGATTATTATTAATTATATATGATACTAAAAAATACTTAGAGGTGAGCTCAGACAATTTTAAAATTTATTTGTCTGGGCTGCCTCCCCCTTCTTTATACGGCATTAAAGCAGAGTGGTATCAGGAGAGATTTGCTGATGAATTTTTCTTCTCTCTGTTGCCCCAACTCATGTCTTTGGAATACCACCATATATGCCAATTCCTTCTGGTAGGATCTGGTCCCACCGATGTGAACAACTTAGGTGACTTGGGATCATCAAAGCATTGTGTAGAATTTGCCCCTGTTGTCAAACGTTGGACTCTTAAAGACTGAGATAAGACCACTACATAATCTCAGGTCAGAAAACGTTCTTTCTCTCTCTCTGTGATATGGAGACTGCAAGGTGAAGAAAAGGAAAGTACTGGATTTGGAGGAACCTGAGAGAACTGTCTTTAACATTCCAGCTCATGGAATCCTTGTGAACGCTTATCTCTCGAACATTGGCCTTGGGTGGGACATTGCTGGATTCTCACTCGTGCAGAGTAGATACCACATATGTCATCAATTTGAATATTCTTCCAATGAAATGATGTGGTATGTTATGCCCATTAGTCATCAACAGAGGAAGGGATATTTGTTAGGGACTTGACATACCCAGTGGGACTTAGCAGCTTGAACCCACGAGAAAACATCTAGTAGCAAGTAATTCAGTGTACTTGAAGAGGTGCTTGATTCAATAGGGTTGTTTGCTTTGTTTTTTTTTTTTTTTTTTTTTGCGGTATGCGGGCCTCTCACTGTTGTGGCCTCCCCTGTTGCGGAGCACAGGCTCCGGATGCGCAGGCTCCGGACGCGCAGGCTCAGCGGCCATGGCTCACGGGCCCAGCCGCTCCGCGGCATATGGGATCCTCCCAGACCGGGGCACGAACCCGTATCCCCTGCATCGGCAGGCGGACTCTCAACCACTTGCGCCACCAGGGAGGCCCTGCTTTGTTTTTAAATTGTGGTGGAAAACACATTACATAAAATTTACCATTTTAACAATTTTTAAGTACGCGCTACAGTAGTGTTAACTATATTCACATTGATGTGTAACTAATCTTTAGAACTTTTTCATCTTGCAAAACAAACTCTATATCCACTGAACCACTCTTTACTTCTTCCTGGACCCAGCCCCTGGTAGCCACATTCTACTTTCTGTTTCTGTGAGTTTAGCTATACTAGGGACCTCATATAAGTGGAATCATTCAATATCTGTCTTTTTGTGACTGGCTTACTTCATTTAGCATGTCTTCAATGTTCATCCATGTTGTAGTGTCTGACAGGATTTCCTTATTTTTTAAGGATGAATAATATGCCATTGTATGTATATGCCACATTTTCTTAATCCACTCATTTACCAGTGGTCAGTTAGTTTGCTTCCACCTCTTGGCTATCGTGAATAATGCTGCAATGAACATAGGTGCAAATGTCCCTTCGAAACCCTGTTTTTAATTCATTTGCATATATACCAAGAAGTGATATTACTGATCACAGGGTAATTCTATGTTTAAGTTTTTGAGGAACTCCCATACTGTTTTCCATAGCAGCTGTACTATTTTATGTTCCCACCATCAGTACACAAGGGTTCCAATTTCTCCATATCCTTAACAGCACCTGTTATTTTCCTTTTTTTTAAATAATAACCATTCGAACTGGTGAGAGGTGTTATCTCATTGTAGTTTTGATTTGCACTTACTAGATAATTAGTAACATCAAGCATCTTTTCGTATATCTGTTGGCCATTTGTATGTCTTCCTTGAAGAACTGTCTATTTAAGTCCTTTGCCCGTTTTAAAATCAGGTTACTTTTGTTATTGTTGAGTTGTAGGAGTTCTTTATATAGAAAAGAACCCAACATTCTTTTGCATGTGGATATCCAGTTTTTTCAACATCACACGTTGAAGATACTATCCTTTCCCCATTGTGTAGTCTTGTTCAATAGAATTTTAAAATAAAGATTGTTTGAGAAGGTGTTAAGAGTTAAATTGTTCCCCACAAAAATTCATATGTTGAAGTCCTAACTCCCTGTGTCTCAGAATATGACCTTATTTGAAAATAAGGTCACTGTAGTTGTAATTAGTTAACATAAGGTCATCCCTAACTCAACATGACTAACGTCTTTATAAAAGAGGGAAATTTGGACACAAGCTCATATACAGAGAGAATACCATGTGAGCATGAAGACAAACATCTACAAGCTGAGGAGATGGGATGGGTCCTCTTTCACAGTCTCAGAAGGAACCAGCCCTTTGGACTTTGATCTTGAGCCTCTGAACTCCAGAACTTTAAGACCATAAATTTCTATTGTTTAAGCTCCCCAGTTGTGATCTTTGTTACAGCAGCCCTAACAAACTAACACAGGAGGGATATTGTAGGAAGAGTGGTTGAAAAAGGCAATTAGGGACCATATCAAGGAATTTGGATATTTTGCATAGCAATTACATGAAAGGGAAAGTGACAGTGACAGTTTTGGGGTAGAAAAGGGAAGCACGTACCTTGTGCTTCAGGAAAACAGCACATGGAGACCTGACTGCCATAGTTGGGATGGGAGGCCAGGATCTCCGAGAGCTCTCCTGTGGTCCAGACAGGAGGAGAAGAGCCTGGCAGAGGCAAGGCTGTGGGACAGGAGGCCTTGCTGCTGATGGACTTTGAAGGTACTGCAGGGGAGATGGTAAACCAGGCGCTGAGATTGCAGCCTGTTCAGAGCAAGGAGGAAAGGTTTCAGGGATTCATTTTGGAAATACTGGTCTTGTGAAAAAAATCCGTATGGAGCATTTCCATATGGAAAGTGCTCAGTAATCAGTTATAAGTTTGGAACTGGCCATGAAGGCAAACCTGGAGATGTCTATTACAGAGCTGGCACCTTTAGGGTGAAGCTGAAGCTGCCACTGTGGACAAAAGCACCAAGTGGGGGACTCTGAAAAGAGGGAAGAGAGCACAGTGTCTGCCTTTGAATGAGTCCCTTAGGTGAAATTCTTGAAACACCCATGCATTTTTTTTTTTTTTTTTTGCGGTATGCGGGCCTCTCACTGCTGTGGCCTCCCCCGTTGCGGAGCACAGGCTCCGGACGCGCAGGCTCCGGACGCGCAGGCTCATCGGCCATGGCTCACGGGCCCAGCCGCTCCGCGGCATATGGGATCCTCCCAGACCGGGGCACGAACCCGTATCCCCTGCATCGGCAGGCGGACTCCCAACCACTTGCGCCACCAGGGAGGCCCCACCCATGCATATTTTTATGCCTCTTAATATGTGCTGCTAAGTTGCTCTTGAAAAGGACTGTACCAATGCCACAAACTAGCATTGCACGAGTAGATCATTTCCTATTACATTTTACAATCTATCTGTGGTCTGTGCTTTCAGCCATCCTTGACTTCCTGGGGTAAAGCTTGCTTCATCAAGATGAATTACTCTCTGAATGCATGACTCGATTTCCTTTGTTAGAGTTATACTGTGATTCATTTCCTTTGTCATTATTTTTTCTGTGATCACCATGACTATCACCATCACCATCAACATCACTATCATGTTAACAGAGAAGCTGGGGCTCACCCAGTGTCTTCTGGTAGGTTGCCAGGGAAGTCCTAAATCCATGGATGCAGTGGACCTTCATGTATCTGTTCCCTCCTTTTTCAGTTTCTGCTTTATTCAGACACTAGATGTGGCAAGGAGTGTGGAGCAGGACCAGCCACGCACAAAACTGGAGTGAGGTCATTCGGGAGCTGAGAAGAGAGGAAGTGGAAGCTGAGGCAGCAAACGAAATGGAGGCTGGATGGGAAGGAGTAGCTTCTACCAATGATCCGGGAGCACCATTTGCCTGATACCACCGTTCTGTTCATCTAGGGAGCCCCTCGCAGACACACTGAAGCATGAAAGGATAGACCCCTGGTTCCTTAAGTCAACTCATGTAGAGCATTCTTTGTGGTCACCAATCTAAAGCACCATCCCATAGGTCAGATATTCTGGCTTGTTTTCCTTAGATCCCAGTGCACAGCTTAGGGTTCCTCTGGACTCAAGTGTGGTCAAGGGTACTTGTTTCATGTGCACTTGGGAAGCAGAGACTGAGGCTTGAAGAGAAACAGTGAGACCAGCCCCATGTGTGGATGCATTCTGAGACCCACTAGACTGCCAGACTGCTCTCCTCTGCTGCCTGACCTTTTGTGCTGTGTTCCCCTTATGACAGTTACATGCCTAATTCAATGCCAGAAGGAGATGAGCGCCTCCACCGTTGTAAATGTAGCCTGAAGAACTCACCTCTGTCACAAGAGCAATTATGCCCATAGCGCACAGTTAGTAGGATGGACTGTTTTTTTTTTTTTTTTAGTAGGGTGGACTTTTTTCCTTACTGTGATGCTTCTATTATTCTTTTACCAAGTGCAGTTATTATGATGTAAATGCTATGTTTTAATTAGTTTTTATACATCTGTTAATCCAATTAGCAGCATTTTTTCCATGAGCAAGATGAGCGGAGTTTAGCTCACGAAGTGCGCATGCGCACACAGGGCGGGAAAAGATGATTGATGGCCCCAGACACGTGGCAAAAAAAACATTTGACAAGTAATCTTCTGTTTTTAATAACATGAAACATTTTGAGGGAAGAGAAACTAGGAGGAAAATAAATCTATTTCTATAGAGCAGAAGAAGCAATGAAACACCATATGAGAAGGCCAAGTGTGTGTTCAATAAGATTATCATTATAGGTGATTTCAATTATTCCAAACTAATTGAAAAATCTCTAAGGTATTCTGCACCACAGCCGCCGTAAGGAAGAGACATGCAGCAGAGAGCTTGGCTATCTTCTGACTCTGAAACTCCCCAGAGCAAAATTCCACATTCCTCACCACGGACCAAAATGGTGCCTGCAAATTAGAATTAGCCAAAGACACCAAGGTCAAATCGGGCTGCAGACTTATTACAAAGATGACAGGACATTTAATTTAAAAACAGTATTTCTCTCTGCTCCTTGGAAAGTACCTTCCATTTTGTGATGCTTGCTGAATGATTGCAGACGGGATGGAAGCCTTCCAATTGCCTTCCAGGTACCCAGGCCCTTCCTGGAGCCTCACTTCCATAAGTAGGGCCATCTTTTGAGTAATACATCATCGGTGTGCCCTGTGCAGATTATCACACTAATATATCATTAGGCCAACAACTTGCTCTGGTGATGGATGTCATAATTGCACCCTGGGAGGTGCAGTTCACTCCATGATGGAATGCCCCCTCATTCTGATATATACTCACAATACTGCCCTACGGGTCCTCTGTGAAGGAGAGAGGACAGACTTCAGAGTGGGTTTTGTTTAAAGAAGCACAAATGAAGCTCTTTACAGAGGAGTGTTCCTTGTAGATCAAGCCAGAATATGATTTGTATTCTGATCACCAGGCGATAAAGTGACAAAAGCATTTCCAGCATTCAGCTAGATTCTAAACAGCCCGTATCTTGGGTAAGCCATATTGAAAGTTTCAAAGGGAGTGGCCGCTTTACGACATGTGTGTCTCAAGTACTGGGGCAACAATGGATTCTCTTTGATTTTCAATGAATGTGTTACTCTTGGTGTCCTGTATGTCAGTTTTGAAAGGAGAGCTATAGCAGCCCTATTTTCTGATAGATTAGGTCTACTCTTAGGTAAGTGGGACAGTCCTAAAAGTCAAACTCTATCAGTTATAAGAAGGGTTTGATTTCTGCCTTACTTAGCTATGGATTACAAGTGGACCCACTTGAGTGCAGGAAGAGGAATACCATATTCATATATAGGCGTTCTTCACACCCAGTCAAGTCTTCTGCTATTTATAATCCTCAGGCTTGTCATTTAGCAAATCAACTAATAAGATTTCCCAAGTCTCGGGATGATTCTTTTAAAAGAAGCTAATAGTACAGGGGCCAAACCTGGGGAATCTTTTAACCAACTTTGGTTTTTGCTCTAGTTTAAGATTATTTCAGTGAATAGGTATAATGAAATATATTAATATATTGATCTGTACAGTTTGGATCATCATGGGAATGATTAAGAACAACAGTAACCTCATATTATTAGAGTCTTTTAAATACTAGAAAGCATAGCCACATCGCTATCCAATTTTAAGGCTCTCCACACATCAACCCATCATATAGGTTGGGCAAGTATTAAGGTCCCCCTTTACAAAAAGGAAATTGATATGCAAGGGGTTAATGGTTTTACCCAAGGCCATCATGACCCTTTGGGTCAGAGCCAATGTTGGACACATGCCTAGGCACTGGCAAGTCCCACCTGTTTCCCTGATGCCAGGCATCTGCCATCTTTACCCCATGAATCATCTCAGAAGCCCTGAAGTCCTGACCACTCCTTCAAAGTGAAATACCTGGGAAAATCAGTAACAACACTGTAAAATAAAGTCATGTGTAGATGTATTTTGCTGGAGTCATCAGAGTTATTTCAGCTGCAACTAAAATTTCCACAGTGAAGTGAACAGGAACCTCAATGGACCTGAAGGACCCCAACGTTCCTGAAACCACAATTAGCCGGTTTAAAATCATGTCTCCAACTGGAAAGATAATTCTTTTTCACTTCAAAAGAGTCTTGAAACTGGACAGGCTATCATAATCCTATTCTCTGCCCCTTATGGATAAATAATGCCCAACTCTCCGACTTCGACAGGCTCTGCTTCTGTTTAATTAAGAGTGTGTTATGGGCTGACTGTTCTTTCTGTTGGTTGTCTTCTGGGGACAAGATCCTGCCTTGGGTGATTTGCCCCTGCTGGGGGCCGCTGCTCATGCTGGCTCAGCACTCAGCTTTCTCAGTTTGTCTGGGAACTTCTACCCACTGGAGGTGAGAATTTTCCCCCCAAGCATGACTACTTAATGTCACTCCAGCTACCACCTGGTTCCCTCTTTGATGGCAGAGGGCAGACTAGCTACTGTCCTGGAACACGATGTTTCCTCAACAATGACTGTGGAATCCAAATTTTGGTTCAGGTGGTCATTTAACCAACACTCCAACTCCAGTCCTTTGAACAAAATTAATTTTATACTTTTATCAAAGCATTACACACACACACGCATATACATATATATAGTCCAGAGTTGCAGAATATTCACCAACTTCAATTAAAAAAGCAGCAGTCTCCCCACCTCCTCCACCCCAGTCTCATATCCCAGCGTGAGCTCTTGTGATGGTTTCTGTTCTAGTTCTTTCCAGATTTACCTTCATTACCTGCATAATATTCATATACCTTCATTTCTTGACACATCAACTTTAAATATTTTGCCCTCTATTATTATTATTACGCGGCCTCTCCGTTGCAGAGCACAGGCTCCGGACGCGCAGGCTCAGCGGCCATGGCTCACGGGCCCAGCCGCTCCGCGGCATGTGGGATCTTCCCGGACCGGGGCACGAACCTGCGTCCCCCGCATCAGCAGGCGGACTCTCAATCACTGTGCCATCAGGGAAGCCCTCTATTAGGTTTTTATTTATAAACTCTTGTTATTTTATAATGGTTACACTAGAGACCACAATATGTATCACTGGTTTATTACAACCCACCATAATTCAATATTTTTTTCTTTTTAAAGAAGATGTTGGAGGTAGGAGTTTATTACTTAATTAATTAATTTTTGCTGTGTTGGGTCTTCATTTCTGTGCGAGGGCTTTCTCTAGTTGTGGCAAGCGGGGGCCACTCTTCATCGCTGTGCACGGGCCTCTCACTATCGCGGCCTCTCTTGTTGCGGAGCACAGGCTCCAGACGTGCAGGCTCAGTAGTTGTGGCTCATGGGCCTAGTTGCTCTACGGCATGTGGGATCCTCCCAGACCAGGGCTCGAACCAGTGTAGATTAGGGCCCCAACCCTAGGACTTCATATAACCTTAATTACATTCATAAAAGTGTCCAAGCGCAGTCATATTAGTGGTAGGGCTTCAACATAGGAATTTGAGAGAGAAACAGACATTCAGCCTATAACACAAATAATCTCTATGCACTTGAGAAGGAGTATTCCCTATTTTTATGTATAAAGTTAGATATATTTCCACAGGATACACCATTTTATAGCTTTATGTATTTTATCTTCTTGATCTGACTTCTACTGAGAGTACTATTTTAAAGTCTCTTATTATTAGTGTGTTTCTTTCTATATCTCCTTACATATAGTATATGCTTTATAAAAGTAATTGCTCCATTTTCTTTTTTGGTGTTCATGCATTCATCATTTTATAACTCCATTATT
Source organism: Mesoplodon densirostris (assembly GCF_025265405.1). Lineage (NCBI taxonomy): Eukaryota > Metazoa > Chordata > Mammalia > Artiodactyla > Ziphiidae > Mesoplodon > Mesoplodon densirostris. Next base: position 4,968,346 of record NC_082661.1, read on the forward strand.
AATTGTGGTTTTTAACACTTGTGAGTATATTTCTTTGTCACATTTAATTTTTTTATCTTGAATTCTACTCTTTTTTCTAACATAAGGAATGCAAACCCTATTTCTTATTTCTTCCTTTGCCTAGAATTCTTTTGCCCATTCCTTCATGTTAGCTTCCTAAATCACAGGGCTCCAGGTGTCCTTTTAGCTGTGTTCCTTACATACCTCATTAGGTTGGGTCTTGCTTTATGAGTGAAATTAAAAACCTTTTCTTTAATAGGTGAATTTCATCTATTTGTATTTACTGATATGACTGATATGCTTGATCTCAACTTTGTCATATTATATATTCTAATTTCTGTGGTTACTATGTAATATTTGCTGTGTTTTCATCTCTATAGAATGTTTTGATTTCGTTTCTTCTGTTATTTAGGAGAGCCTGTATTTTTGTTTGAGTGCTTGCTTTAATGTACTTAGTTCCCTGCTTTTTAAAAATTTAGGTGTTTGCTATCTTGTTGTTCTGTTTTTAATAATATCCTTTGATTCCCATATAGTGCCTATGAAGTTTAAAATGAGCTTATTTTATTTTCTCTTTCCCTCTTCTCTATGCCCTCACTTTTAGTTGCATGATTTTTACTTCATCAAAACATGTAATATCTGGATATTATTTTCCCGCCTTTGTTTTAGTCTTACATCTGTAGTTAAATGTTCACAATCAGTTCTTTTTCTTCTGTTTCCCCAGTCTTCTCTTGATAGAATAAAATCCATTCTCTAGATCAAATCCGTGGCTAATAATTTCTTTCCTTGAGTTTTTTTTTTTGAAAATTGTGTTGATTTTGCTTTGCTTGGCATATTACTTTTTAGAAACCTGGTGCTAGTTGAATTTTTTGCCTTTGTAAATAGTTTGATCTTTTTGTTTGGAGAGACTTTGAATATTTTTCTTTACCTTTAAAATCTAATCATTTTACTTAGATATGTCTCAGAGTTCATCATTCTGGGTCAATCTCCTAGGTACCCATGGAGCTCTTTCATTATATAGAACCAGGCCTTTTTTTCTTTTCAGAAAGTTTAACTGAATTATAGTTTTAAATATTAGTTCTGTTTCATTATCTGCCATCCATCTTTAGGGGTACCAGTTACACATATGTTAGGTCTTCTTTGCCTGTCTTTCATTTCAACCACTTTCCCTCTAAACATTTCTCCTTCTCCTTCTCTTCCTCTTTTTTAACTTCATTTTTTTCTTCTGTATTTTCTACTTTTCTTTTCCTGTAAGCCCATTGTTAAATTTTTATTCAAATATATTCTCTTTGGGACATGATGAAACACTGTTGTCATTTGGGGTATGTTAATTGTCTTTGCCTTATATTTCTTTTCTAAATTCAGTCTACTCTCGGCTTATGTCTTCCTTTTATAAATTAAAAAAATTTTTTTTTCTGTTTCACAATGGTTTTTCATATCCCCAAATGCTTGTTTAATCATACTTAAGTAATTTAGGATTTTTTCTTACCTCTTTCTTCTGCTTTTTGGTTATTTGAAACATAGAGGAGGAGAATTGTTATCAGCTAAAATGTTTTGATTTTAATTTTTTATTTCCTTCTTAGATGATTTTATAAATGAAGACTTCTTATGTTTCTATCATCCATTCACAGAGTGGCCTGGGATGATTACAAGAGCATGCTCTTCTTATGTGTAATACAGCTTCATCAATGGATGGCTTCTTTTCAAAGAGGGTGTGCACACTTTGATTTTATTTTTATTTATTCTGTCTTGCAGAACTCTGAATTTCCTCCATTGCTTCTTTTTCAGTTCATCACCCAATCTCCAGAGTGTCTTCCTTATTATTGTTTTCCTTCAGAAACATAACTTTTCAAATTCTCTCTATGGGTCCCATCCTCACCTTTACATTTATTTCTATTAGTCAGTGCTCTTATCTACAAGGACTGTTTCTCAGTATTTTCACACTTACAGTGAAATGTCTATTTCTGAAGCTTTTTCAGAACCTCTACCAGTTCTCCTAGCAAAGGTTTGTGGTAGATGTTTGAAAAGAAGTTCTGCTGGATCTTGATGTTTGTTTTTTACATTAATTAGCAATATTTAGTGTTCTCTGTTTTATATTTTTGCAGAAAGCTTGGGATTTATATGGTTTTATTTGCTCTGCTTGTTGATTGGTAAAGTTTGTGGTAGATGTGTGGAGATATTTGTATTTAAGTGTGTAGTCTCCATTGCTTTGGCTGCCAGGAAATCCCCTTGATGCAGTTTTTTTAAAATTAATTTTTATTGGTATAGTTGCTTTATGATGTGTTAGTTTCTGCTGTACAGCAAAGTGAATCAGCTATACATACACATATATCCCCTCTTTTTTTTTTTTTTTTTTGCGGTACGCGGGCCTCTCACTGCTGTGGTCTCTCCCCGTTGCAGAGCACAGGCCCCGGACGCGCAGGCCCAGCGGCCATGGCTCACGGGCCCAGCCGCTCCGCGGCATGTGGGATCTTCCCAGACCGGGGCACGAACCCGTGTCCCCTGCATCGGCAGGCGGACTCGCAACCACTGCACCACCAGGGAAGCCCTAAAAAGAGGGGTCTTTTTTGGATTTCCTTCCCATTTAGGTCACCACAGAGCACCAAGTAGAGTTTCCTGTGCTATGGAGTAGGTTTTCATTAGTTGTCTATTTTATACATAGCAGTGTATATATATCAATCCCAATCTCCCAATTCATCCCACGCCCCCTTTCCCCCTTGGTATCCATACTTTTGTTCTCTACATCTGGGTCTCTATTTCTGCTTTGCAAATAAGTTCATCTATCCCATTTTTCTAGATTCCACATATAAGCAATATTATATAATATTTGTTTTTCTCCTTCTGACTTACTTCACTCTGTATGACAGTCTCTAAGTCAATCCATGTCTTTGCAAATAGCACAATTTCATTCTTTTTTATGGCTGAGTAATATTCCATTATATATATCTACCACATCTTCTTTATACATTCCTCTGTTGATGGACATTTAAGTTGCTTCCATGTCCTGGCTATTGTAAGTAATGCCTCAATGAACATTGGGGTGCGTGTATCTTTTTGAATTATGGTTTTCTCTGGGTATATGCCCAGGAGTGGGATTGCTGGGTAGTTCTATTTTTAGTTTTTTAAGGAATCTCCATCTGTTCTCCATAGTGGCTGTACCAATTTACATTCCCACCAACAGTGTAGGGGGATTCCCTTTTCTCCACACCCTCTCCAGCATTTATTGTTTGTAGATTTTTTTTTTTTTTTTTTTTTTTTTTTTTTGCAGTACATGGGCCTCTCACTGTTGTGGCCTCTCCCGTTGTGGAGCACAGGCTCTGGACGCGCAGGCTCAGTGGCCATGGCTCCAGGGCCCAGCCACTCCACGTCATGTGGGATCTTCCTGGACTGGGGCACGAACCCCTGTCCCCTGCATCGGCAGGCGGACTCTCAACCACTGCGCCACCAGGGAAGCCCTGTAGATTTTTTGATGATGGCCATTCTGACCAGTGTGAGGTGATACCTCATTGTAGTTTTTTTTTTAATAAATAAATAAACTAATCAATTAACTTATTTTTGGCTACGTTGGGTGTTTGTTGCTGTGTGGGCTTTCTCTAGTTGCAGCAAGTGGGGGCTATTCTTCTTTGCGGTGCATAGACTTCTCATTGCAGTGGCTTCTCCAGTTTCAGAGCACGGGCTCTAGGCATACGGGCTTCAGTACTTGTGGTGCACATGCTCGTTAGTTGTGGTTTGCGGGCTCTAGAGTGCAGGCTCAGCAGTTGTGGCTCACAGGCCCAGTTTCTCCATGACATGTGGGATCTTCCTGGACCAGGGCTCAAACCCATGTCCCCTGCATTGGCAGGCAGATTCTTAACCACTCTTCCACCAGGGACGTCCCTCATTGTAGTTTTGATTTATATTTCTCCAAGAATTAGTGATGTTGAGCGTCTTTTCTTGTGTCTGTTGGCCATCTGTATGTCTTCTTTGGAGAAATGTCTATTTAGACCTTCCTAAATAATTTAATTTATTCTTTATGCATGCCATTATAGAAGGGAAAAAAGATACTTACAGAAGAAGTAGAAACACTTTTCTTTAAAATTTATTTTGTGTAAAACAATTAAGTACTTGACAGTAAGACACATTTGTTTGGTAAACCTTCATTAACATACAATATAAATTCAATTGTTAATACAATTGGAATATTGGTCAATATTGTGTATCCTATTGAAAAACTCATAATAACACTTTAGTTTATTTAAAATTTCTGTATTTCATGACATTTGAAATTCTGGACCATGTATGAATCCTCTATGAAGTACTGATAACTTAACTATGTCTCAACACAAGCTTCTTAAATATAATATTCATCATGCTATCTAGAGATGGGTAACAGCAATGGAACCAAAGATAATTAAATAGGATTAAACTGTACAATCCAGCAGAGTTATCCTTGTTGAAAATTTCTTAGTGTTACTTGTTAATAAATAATTTCTTAACAGTGATTAGAAGTTTGTTCATACATTATAATTGTATTATATAATGAGTCTTCCTGTTATGCAGACAATAAAGACAAATGGGATGTACCTTGGAGAAAATGCTGAAGTTTATTAAAATATAAATTATGGATTCAACAAATGCAAAATAATAAGTTTCAACCATATTGTTTATATACTCAAGTAATCATTCTCTTGTTTTCTTCTAATATCCTGTTGTTATTAGAAATTTTATACCCTATTAATCTTCCTTGACTTTTTCCCAGAGATAACGTTCCTATTAAACACACACACACATTTATATACACACAGACATTCACATACAAACAGGCACCTTGTGAGTATAATTACTAACATTGATAGTGAGTAGTAGTACCATTGAAATACAGAAGAGATAACAGACATATCTTCCTAAGAACAGGATGGACTATCTTCTAGCTTTATCCTAAAATGTGTGAATTAGGAAAATTTGAACTCAGAGGAAAATATATGACTAGAAGTTGGAGTGATATTTTTTGTGTGAGTCTTTGAATTTGAGGAATTCAGGTTAAAGTGATTTTGAAAAACATCGGGCAGCCCAAAGGTTTCTGAGGTGTTTCTTTCAAAACCACAGAGGAATCCTGATTAAATGAATCTTCCTTATGGCCCTTCGTAATTCCTTGTGAGAGACATGATCCAAATTAATTTGATGCCACCTGAGGAAAAAGGTGAAACTTACTGACTAAAAGTCTCTATCTATGTGTAACATTTATTCTCTAAGCATGAATAATCAAGTGTTGACTTCAGGAGCAGTTCACCTTATATTAAATCACACCTGTTTCTGAAATATTCAGAGTATATATAACAAAGGGGGATGGGGATGGAAAGAGAATGTTTAATTGAAAAAACATTCTGTGATGCTTTAAATCCTTTAAAGTGCATTTATGTGCACTTGAACTAAATGAGCCACCTAAAACCTGTGGATTATGTAGAATAGGTATTGTCATCCCCCATTTGATACATGGGGAAACGACAGCTACAGTAAGTTGCTAAAATCACTTGGCCAGACTGAGATAACTGGGATTTGGGCAGAAGTCTTCTGTCTCCTCATTCAGTGTTCTCTCAACTATATCCTTCAGCTTAATTGCTTGCAAATTGATCCAATATTCTCTAGTTAGACTGTAGTTTGGAAGACAGCACTAAAGCTTTACTCACAACCAAGGCATCTTTATTGACTTAACTCCTGAATTGTTTCTACTTCATAGAGAAGTTTAGAGCATGGATGTAGAGAGGGAAACAGGGAGTGGAGGAATGAAAACTGCTATTGATCACTCAGTTATGGATGAGATATTTGATCTTCATCAAACTCAGAATGGCAGGTTAGTGTCCCCTTTTTCTCTTGACTTGGATACTCCATCAAAGAAGCAGAAGTCCTTGATACACTGGACCTCTAAAACCATGCAGCCTAACCATTTTTCAGTCAGTAGAGGAACTGCAATTTCTGATGAAGCCTTCAAAGTCTGAAGTCTTTGGGTGAATTTCCTTCCAAACTGTTTTCTGGGCCAGATTTCACCTCTGCTCATAAGTCTTGATCAGATCAATATGAACCCAATGCTCACAATTTCTGACACATTCATCTAAATCATTTTTTGTCTTTTCCCACTATGGAAAATCCATCCTTAAGACAGGGGTGAAGCATATTTTTCCACATCAAAATAGTGCACACAGAAAGTCATATTTTTTTGTCATATGTAATACACACATTATTTTCACCCATGGAAGAGTCAGATTTGATTCCTGTAAAGGAAGGGTCAGTAATAAGAACTTGAGGAGTTTCAAATCCTTACTCAGACTTCTTTAAGAAAGATCAGTGCTCAAATATCTGGTCCTGTGGTCTGAAACCCAGTGTTTGAAAGCACAGACACACACAGGCACACACACAGACACACACACAAGTTAATGAGGATTCTCAGCATAAGATAGAATCAGTATCACTCATCGCATTTTTATATTGATTTACACTATAATTTGGGATGTAAAGTCAGTATTTCAGAGAAAGTATTCAGGGAGGTGAAGTTATATGGTGTGATTCCTTTTGCACAGTACTAGAAGCTGTGCACTGGAAGTTAAGACCCAATTTCTAGATTCATAGCTTACCCATAGGAATATATCTCAGACTGATATTTGACACACGATATAACCCTTGATTTATTAGAATCTACTTTATGTGTTTTGGGGGGATAGCAATTTGGTATTTGAAAATTCAGGGCCAAATATGTTAGGTCACACTCTTGCTTGCTGTGTTATAATGGCAGCTATAATTAATATTTTTAATTGGGCCTCTCCAGGGTGTTTTTAAACAATATTCTGATCTCAGTCTGTAAGTATGAAAATCCTGTTTTTCCCCGGATCTAAAAGTGAGGATAATTCAAGTGCAGAAGTGCATCTTCTTTCTGTGCAATATGTTCATCACATGAAAGATATATATGCTTCTTGATATGCATTAAGTTTACTTTTCTGGAATAGGAGAACTTTCAATTTATACATAGGTCATAAAATAGTTTTGCCAGCATTCTAAGTAGTTATTCAGGCTAAAACTGAATCACTGTAAGTTTGGAATTCTGGCTGAAATTCTTCTAATCAAGAAAATTCATTTCCTGGGTGTTGGACCTTGGCATTCTGATGTATGTGGTAAACTGCAGATGGTTAGAAAAAAGTAAGTGGATAGAAATAAACCCTTGTGTTTCAATAGGTTGGAGAATTTAGACATTTTTTGATGTCCTTTTCTACAGCTTGAGGAAACTCTGTGTGTGTGTGCTTAATTTTGATAAATATGATACTTTGTTATTTTAATTCTCTTTTCTTAGATGTAAGGTCTAGATATGGCTTTTTCTTCATCCTCCTTTAGATACTATTATAAATTCTGTTGGAATATTTCTAACTTTATATTTGATATACCTCGATTTATATCACTGCTCTTAACTTAGGAATTTCAAACTTTCATTTTTCTAAAATCATTTTTCATCTTTCCTGAATTCATCATCCAGCTGAATTTAGACACCTGGAGTCCAGGGTAAATCCATCTTCTCAAGACAGAAAGACCTGCCTTCAGGTCTCCTGGGTACATTTCACGTCTCCCACTTTTATTTCCCATACTCCGTCCCTCGGTATTCATTGTTATCTCAGCTATTTGAGTTCCACAAGCTGTGAATGCTTAGTACTCTAAGGCAGTGGTCACCAACTGATTTGGTTTATTCACCCCAAAAGAAGAACTTGGAGAAACGGCTTACCCCCTAAAATATTTTAAATTTTACATCCAAATGCTTTCATCATATGAGTGAAATATGCAAGCAGGCATCATTTCCAGAATATCATACGTATTTACATTTAAAAATAAAATAGTCTGTCATTCTTTTTAATGATCTAAAGGAATCTGATACCATAGTGATTCAATATCCGCTATCATCCATTTAAGAAATACACAAACTATCCTTTAAGAGTTAGAAATTATATATATATATATATATATATATATATATATATTTTTTTTTTCTATTTGAACTTGCATTTTCATTCCACTTCTGGAACAGAATTTTCTCTGAGTCTAGTATATTTTATGATTGAATGTCTTCTGTTGAGCAGCATTTAATGCTTCTTTGTAAAAAAAAATGATACATACTTAAATCTAAAATTTTAAAAAATTTATTGTGATCATAAGGCTTGTTAAAAAATTTATTCTGGCTGAGACTACTATTAAAAGTACTATTAATATGCAATTGATCAACTCAGCATAGCATATAGTATAAATTTCAATAAGTAATTATTAAACATATCAAATGTTATTGGAAATACATCTTTTGGTAAAATGGATGGAGATTTGTATAGTTGATTTGAAATGCATAATGAATATGGCTGAATATGACATTGTTGGAAATGTGGCAGAGTCTGCATCTATTTTAAAATAGATGTAAATGTTGAGAGGACTTGTCGACATCAACGAATAGATAAAAGGAGTTTCATGATAGAAATTCTCTGAAATACTCCTGAGTTATATGTCAAAAATCTTAGTGACCTAAAATCAAGAAATTAATTATCTGTCAGCTGCCAGCTCTATTAATTCCTCCTTTCGTTTTGCTAAAGACAAAGGTTTGGGAAATACCTGAATTGAAAAAGGAGTTGGTACCTATTCATTAGAGTAATTCACATTCTCAGAGTGACCTGGATATTTCCAATTACCCTTTGTGCAGGGCTGGGCTTCATACCCCAGAGCAATATACCAAAGTAAGATATACGTCTTTTTTTTCTGTTAAAGGGAGAAGGTGATTGTGATAGAAAAGGAAAGAAAGGAGAACCTGCATTCTCAGGGTCATTTTTAGGAAAAAGTACATATGGGGTGGAGATTCCTTTAAAACAATGGTTGGTTGCATATCCCTTGAAAAGCCCAGAGACCTGAGTCCCCACCTGAAGGTGGTTGAGCTAAGGCAACATGATGGCCTATTGTAGTCCATGAACTTCAGTGTGTAAGCAGAAGTCCTGGATGTGGGGTGAGGAGAGGCTGCTTAGACAAGTCTGTGGCCAGTCTCTTTTTTCTCATATTCCTCATTCCTTATTAAAATTCAGTATGCCTGGGAGGTAGCCCAGGAACCCGCATTTTAGACTAGACTCCCTGAAGATTTTGTTGCAAGTCACAGACAAGTCATCCTTTGAGAAACCCTGGATCGCAGGAAAGAGGATGGACTATGGCCTTAGCCAAGAATCTTCACTCTCTTACCTACTACCTATGCAGATCCTGGGCCAGTAGGTGAACCTCTATAAGCCTCGGTGTCTTCAGGTAGCTTTTTGGGGAAGTGATCCTATGCAGCAGGAGTAAGGGACAGGGGAGAGGGAGGGCATAAGGATACTTTATTGATTTGGCCACTGTGGATGACCAGTGTTGCATTCTACTGGGACTTTCTGAGGAGCCCAATGAAAGATGTTTCATGACCATCCACCTGAGGTCAAAGCACAGAAGCATTTTGTCCCCCTTGAGTGTTAACTGCCCACACTTGCAGGGTGTACAGGTGAGAGCACCTGGCAGGTTCCCAGCAGTGATCCACACCATGGGGAAGGGTGGAGGAGCCCCAGAGGCAAAAGTGAGAAGTATAATGATTGCTCAGTAACTTCCCTCCACCCAACAGCCTAGTATGTAAATAGTCTGGGTAGGAGATTTGGCATCTTTTAGAGTACTTTAGTGTTCTCTCTTTTTTTTTTTTTTTTTTTTTGCGGTATGCGGACCTCTCACTGTTGTGGCCTCTCCCGTTGTGGAGCACAGGCTCCGGACGCGCAGGCCCAGTGGCCATGGCTCACGGGCCCAGCCGCTCGGCGGCGTGTGGGATCCTCCCGGGCCGGGGCATGAACGCACGTCCCCTGCATCGGCAGGCGGACTCTCAACCACTGCGCCACCAGGGAAGCCCTAGTGTTCTCTTTTTAAAAATAATGTCTATTCCCATCTTGACTTTCAGTTCCCTTGGACATATTTTCATTCTACTCTTTTCAATCAGAATATCTTTCTCCCTACAAAGTAGAGAAGAGCAATATGGCACCTAAATGGTCCCCATCACACCAGGAGCACTGATAGCTGGTCACTTTACTTCCTGCTTATCTTCTTGTTTTCTTTGTCATTCTAAAAGCTCTTAGCTGACCTTAACATTGATTAGGATCCAGTGTTTCCTTCAATTCTTTGCTGCTCCTTCTAGCCTCAGCTCAAGTATCACCTTCTTATTTTGAACAATCCTGTCCATTTAAAATTGCAAATCACACCCTCCCTCACTCCTGATTCTCCTTCCTCTCTTCTACTTAAAGAAATAGCACTTAGCAACTCATAACACGCTGAGATTTGCTTGCTATTTATGGTTCTATTTAAGTTCCACAGGACAGAGGACTTTAACTTTTGGGTTCACTAATGTATCCCCAGTAGCTAGAACAGTGTCTGACACTTAGTAGGTGCTCAATAAACATGTGTTGATTGAATGAATACATTGTGAATAGTTCTGGCACATTCCTTAGTAAATAAAAGCAGGGTTTGACTTTCGACAAGCACATTGGAATTTTCTATGGATTGAAGCTCAATGAACGTGGTCACTGTAATCAATGCTGAGGCCTTAGTTGAACTCATAACTCGCCTTGAGAAGAAACGTTTAAAGAGATGCACAGTGAGTATTATTTTTGACGACTCACCATCAGGAAGAGATAGAGAGCTAACATAGACAGCTGGCTCCCCTCCCAGTCCAAACTTGAAGGTGCCAAAAAGGGAAGAGGAAACTGTACAGATTTGGAGAAGGAAGATAAATCCCACGAGGACCCCTGGGGACTCAGATGGAGTGGTGACTTGTTTTCGGGAGAAAATAGCAGTAAAGCAGTGAAGAAGCAGATGGTGGGCTGGGCTGGGGGAGGAATAGTTCGGGCAGGAGATATCAGTTGCACTCTTGTCCTCGTGGCACAGCCCTGGGCTGGCCATCGCTCTCCCCGTGACCAACGTGGCACCAAACAACAGCAGGAACACCCCAGCACCTGGGGGGTGAGGGTGGGAGACTGACAATGGAAGAGCAAGGAGCCCCCCTGTGACAGGTGTGGGCATTCTGGCTCACCCCTTCACCCTCTGCAGGCTAGGTGATTAAGATCAAGGGGGAAGTCTCTCTGAAGACAGTGATCATGGGATTTTGGTTTAAGTTATATTGAATATGAACACATGGACCACACTGAATTTGGCTGAGATGAGAGAAATATGATTTCCCCTCTGATGTGCTCTGTGAACTCAACTAATGAGAGCTATCACTTACTGAGCACCTACTATGTACCTCATACTTGGTATTCACCATTCAATTTAATCCCACCAAAAGCTTTGCCAAGTAGGTGGCAATCTCCCATTTTTCCATGGGCAATCCTGAGGCTTCGAATGGTTGACGACATTGTGAGTGTACCCAGAGGCACTTAAAAATGGCTAAAAGGGTAAATTTTATGCTGTGTATTATTTTACCACAACTTAAAAACTCATACCTCACATTAAATTAATCATTTAACTACGTTAAAAAAAATGGTGGTAGGTGTCAGAAGAAGGGCTTGACCCCTTTTTGACCCCAGGCCAATGAGAAAGACCTTGCCTTTTTTTTTTTTTTTTGCGGTACGCGGGCCTCTCACTGTTGTGGCCTCTCCCGTTGCAGAGCACAGGCTCCCGACGCGCAGGTTCAGCGGCCATGGTTCACGGGCCCAGCCACTCCGCGGCATGTGGGATCTTCCCGGACCGGGGCACGAACCCGTGTCCCCTGCATCGGCAGGCGGACTCTCAACCACTGCACCACCAGGGAAGCCCAAGACCTTGCTTTCCTCCTGCAAGTAGTTTGCATTTTACCCTGCCCGACACAGGTTAACTTCTACAGTCCAAAAAAAAAAAAATCACCTCAAAACTCAATGGCTTATCTTTCCATGGAATTCAGGAGTGGGTCAGTGGGTTGTTCTGGCCTGAGGTCTCTTGTGTGGCTCATTTGGATATTAGCCAGGGCCGCAGTCATCTCAAGGCTTGCCTGAGCTGGAGCATCTATTTCCAGGATGGCACATTCACATGGCCGGCAAGCTGGTGTTGGCTGTTGGTGGGACGCCTCCGTTCCTCTCTATACGGGCCCCTCCACAGGGCTGCTGAGGACTTTAAACAGCATAATCTCTGCCCCTCAGAAAAAGAGAGCCAGGCAGAAGGTGTACTCTCTTAAAGACTTACCCGTGGAAATGACAAAGCATCACTTTTGCCATGTTAGATGCCAGGCACTAATTCTGGTCCACATTCAGAGGAAGAAGAATTAGTCTCCAGCGTTAGAAGAGAGGAGTGCCAAAGAATTTGTACATCTTTAAAAAATTCAATATGGCTTTCTGGTATTTTTTTTCTTTTTTTTTCCAGTATTTTTAAAATTGTGGCAAAAAAGCAGATCTAGCTTCAGACATAAGATGTTATAGGTCGTGACTCAATGTAGAAGTTTAGTATACAACACAATATTTTTTGCCATGTTCTATATATTTGCCCCTAAACAAAATTTATATTCAAGGCTGCAGTTTTAAACAATAGCTATATTTTTAAGTGATTAAAACATGAAGCAGATGTCAGTATATATGACTGGCATAAAATGGATATTCTCTTACGTGTGAATATTTCAAGTAAATATATTGTATATATTCTGACTTTGTGATTTGGATTTATTTCCAGGGTCTTACTTGATCACATTTTGAGAGTAATCTTTATAACTACTGTGAGGTAGATTTACATCTAGAGAAGAACAGCATTTTTTCACAAGGTTCACTTATTAGGCAGTAATCTCTCTTTAGAGAGAGAGAGAAAGGAAAAAAATTTGAAAGAATCTTTTTCGGTTGTTTTCAAACATTTACCAAAATTACCTCTCTCTCTCTCTTTTCCTCTCTTTCTCTCTCTCTCTGTATATATATGTATAAAATTATAAACTCAAAATAAATATATAATAAATAACATAAATAAATTTTATATAAAAACATATATAAACATTTATTTTGTGTTTATAGTATATATGTAGACTCTACTATCCAACTGAATTTTTAAAAATACTTAGATTATTAAATAAATACAATGTATATATTATTTATTTATCTATATTATTTATTATAAATATTTATTTTGAGTTTATAGTTACAGCTTCATAATTTCATACTCTAGGTATTTCTTTTAATTCAGTTGGATAGTAGAGTTTATCAAACTTTAAATTTGCACTTGAACGTAAATTAAATTTTATTTTGTAAAAATTTCAAATCTATTGATTTCATACATTTGTAATGGACATATAATGTCAGTGAAAACAATTATTTTTAACAAAGATAAGCAGTCCAAACATTCTTTAGATGCACATTTGATTAAATTGTTGGAATCAACTATGGTATATTCATATCGATACATAGTCACATACAGGAACACTCACCTCATGAAGAGTTAATAAAGCACATTCTCCAGGATTTAAAGTTTCTAATGAACTGAACATTTTAGAGCATCTCACCCCAGTAGCTCCCAGGGTGTTAATAATCCCAGGGAAAATGATGGGTCCAGAATTTAGGTATAACAGGAGCCTGCTGAAGCCTGCTTCTGCTTCTAGAATAAGAGCTTCTAAGTGCTATTGTCATAATTATTTCTCAGGCACAAAGTCCCCAACCTCATATTTCAAACACATTCAAAAAAGGCATTCAAAAAGGAAAGGAAATAAACCAAGGGATTATTTAAACCTCTTTAAATGGTACTAAAATATAAAGCATTTAGCACAGCAAGCAATGAATAGAGAATCCTGAACAAGAAGTGGGACATTTTTTGACAGGGTGAGCATTCTGATGCCCCAAAGAGAGGCTAGAAAACAATAGCTTCTCTGATTTGACATTGCCCTATAAGTTTCTAAAAAATTAGAAACAATGATGGGTTTGGGTTTGCTATAGGTCAGCTTTCTTTCCTCTCTGTCTTTCCTTCTCTCCCTTTCTTTCCTCAGTATATTATATATATTTTTAGTAAAAGTATTCTAATCACTTTGAGTGAAAAATTGAAAATACAGAAGACCATCCAAAGTGTATAAACCTAATAAAATAACTTAATACCACTTTGGAATATTTCTCTCACTTGGTCCCTTTGTTGCCTAGATTAACACACACACACACACACACACAATTAACTATAAATTTTCAAGACTGCGTAAAATTTAATTCAACTCTTCCTACATTGTTCAACATTTCAATTATTTTTAGTTTTTCTAAATTATAAATATGCTGTATTATGCATCTTTATGAGTACATCCCCCCCAACCTACGTTTAGAATTGCTACCTTGGAATTATTGGATGAAGGAGTATGAACTTTTTAAAAATGTAATCCCTATTGCCAAATTGCTTCCAAAGGAGTTGTACCGTTTTACACTGTCATCAACAATGGAGGTGTCTGTTCATGTCACCTCACCCTTAGCCAGCAAATTAAAATTAATATTTCTCCCTACTTTAGTGGAGTGAAATGGAGCCCATTCGTTTAGCAAACTCTTATTACTCACCTGCTGGAGATAGTGACGAAAGACCCACGGTCTCTGTCCTTGAGGGTACCACTATCTAGTGGTGAGAAGGTTGCTGGGTAGTTCATGCTCCCATCTCCCTTCCAAGGGCATCCTTCCTGAGCCCAGGGGACCAGAAGGAAGGTTCTGGCTTGCTGTCTCCCTCAGGGCTGCCCTCTGCTGAAAGGTCAGCTAGTTTGTGGGATTTTTACACTGTTCCCGAATCTTTGGGGAAGGTAGGGGGAAGGATGGCCAAGCCCTGTTGTCAAAGGCGGACGTGGATTCCCCTGGTTGGGTTCCTTTACAGTGTTCTTACCAGTACAGCTGCTCAGGGACGCTGTGGCCTTATGTGAAGCCCACCTGTGACCACCTGCAGCCCTCTCCATACAAGTCACTCATTTTTGAGAATAACCCAGTGTGGATCCAAATTGAGGAGCAGCTGGCTTCTTTTCCATGGTTGCATTGTTCTACAGAGGTGTGTGTGCTTCTTCCCTGCTTCTCCTGGATCCTACCTAATCAAAAGAGGTGAAAGGCAGGTGAAGGATGAAGATCCCAGGCTTCTCTGTGCCTTGGGTGTCTCATCTGTAAGATGGGCATAGGGATCATGGATCATGTACCTGACCCGTGTAGTGTGAGGAATAAATGAGGTAAGATATGGATAACTTGTAACCCAGCATTGTTTCAACTATACTTTCAAGCACTTCCTCGACAGATTATTTTGAAACAAATCCTAACCGTATCATTTTATCTACAACAACATCAGTATGTATCACTAAAAGCTAAAATATCTTTGTGAAAAACATCACTGCAGTACCATCATCAGACTTTAAAAATTAACAATAATTCCTTTATATCAAATATCCAGAGTTCGAATTCTGCATTGTCCCCATACTTGTTTTAAGGTGTTTTGTTTGAATGAAGATTCATATAAGGTCAATACACAGCAACTAATTGATAAGTCTCTTAAATCTTTTTTTTTTTTTTTTTTTTTTTTTTTCTTTTTGCGGTATGTGGGCCTCTCACTGTTGTGGCCTCTCCCGTTGCGGAGCACAGGCTCCGGATGCGCAGGCCCAGCGGCCATGGCTCATGGGCCCAGCCGCTCCGCGGCATATGGGATCCTCCCAGACCGGGGCACAAACCCGTATCCCCTGCATCGGCAGGCGGACTCTCAACCACTGCGCCACCAGGGAGACCCCTCTTAAATCTTTTAAAATTCATGTCAGTCTCTGTCTCTGTCTCTCTTTCTCTCTTCATTGCAATTTATTTGTTGAAAAAATATATTTTGAATATAAGGCCTGTTGACATAAATATATATGTGTGTGTTATATAATACATAATATTTTCTTCCATTGTGTGACTTGCCTCATTGTTTTATCAGTGCTTTTTTTTTTAATTCGGGTTTTCCATTTTTTTTCTTTCTTTTTTTTTCATGCTTATTTATTTATTTATCTTTGGCCGCACTGAGCAGCAGGTGGGATCTTACTTCCCCGACCAAGGATCAAACCCGTGCCTCCTGCAGTGGAAGTGCAGAGTCTTAACCACTGGACCACCAGGGAAGTCCCAGCAGTGCTCTTCAAATATTAAAAATTTTAAATTTTGATAAAGACCAATTTACAATATTTTTCATTAGGGTTCAAATTTTTGTTTCCTATCTAGGAAGTATTTTCCTAAACCAAGGCCATAATATTTCCCCTATGTTTTCTTCTAGAAGTTTCATAGTTTTAGATATTACATTTAAGTCCATCATTTATGTTGGGTTAAGTTTCATGTGTGGAATAAGTAAAGGGTCAATGCTTGTTATTTTATATATGAATATCCAGTTAGTGCAGCACCATTTGTTGAAAGGACTGTTTCTTCCTAGAAATGCCTTGGTAGCTCTGTCAACAATCTACTGGCTATATATGTGAGGATTTGCTTCTGGACCCAGTTTTGCTTATGTCTATTTTTCTTTCAATATCGTATTGTTCTTATTACTGTAGCTTTATAGTAAGTCTTCCATCATGTAACATAAGTTTATTATTTTAAAAATTACTTTTATTATTCTGGCTTATTTGCAGTTCCATATAAATTTTATAAACAGCTTTTCAATTTCTACCCAAAAAAAACCTACTGGAATTTTGATTGAAATTAGACTGCATCTATATACCAGGTCCTAGAGAAGAGACATCTTAATAATGTAAAATCTACCAATTCAGACTAGGTGTATCTTTCCTTTAAAATTTATTTCAGCAATGTTTTGTAGTTTCCAGTTAAGAGGTCGTGTGTGTCTTGTGTTAAATTTATTCCTAAGTATATTATGTTTTTGACTCTATCGCAATTGGGATGATGTTTTAGTTTTCTTTCTCTAGTTCTCTTTTGCATCCTTTTGACGTGCTGTCTCCCCAGGAGTGTTTGAGTCCTATCTTGCTTTCTAACACAGTGAGATGTACTTTTCTTGCCTGAGGCTTGGAATGAAAAAGTTTTTCAGGTAATTCTGGTTTCCCCTTTAGGGGAGAATGACATTTTGTCTTTAGATTTTATCCCACTAATGATGTACGATCAATGTGTCGAGACTAAACTCACTTGAAGTAATATCTTATGATCTTATGTTACTTATTTAATATACTCTTGGGTTTATTTGATCCCATTTAATTTCAGTCTTAGGTTTGCTTTTTCTTACTGATTTAATTTCAGTTTTTGAATATGTATAATATTAACTTGGCTCAAAAGCCCAAACTGTATGATTTCAAAGAAGTCTTACATCTTCACCTCCTCCATATTTCCCATACAATAATCATTTTTATTATCCTGTGTATTATCCTTCTGAAGGCTTTGCTTTTTGCTGCTATGGGTTCTTATTTCCCCTTCTTTCTTTTACAAATTTACCATGATACATATACTTACATTTTTTTTTCATTATGGCTTATTACAGGATATTGAGTATAGTTCCCTGTGCTCTACAGTAGGACCTTGTTGTTTATCCATTCTATATATAATAGTTTGCATCTGCTAATCCCAAAATCCCAGTCCATCCCTCCCCCACCACTTGGCAACCACAAGTCTGTTCTCTATGTCTGTGAGTCTGTTTCTGTTTACCATGATACATATACTGCTCTGCATCTTGTTTTTATCATTTAATATAACCTGAAGATTACTTCATATAGAGCAAGGATGACTTTCTCATTCATTTATATGGCTCTATAATATCCCCTTGGGTGGATGTACTATGGTGTTGTCAACCAGCCTCCTGCTGAGGGAAATCTGGGTTGTTTCACATCTGTTGCTATTATAAATAACGCCATTTTAAAAAATAAACTTATTTAATTATTTGTTTTTATTTTTGGCTGTGTTGGGTCTTCGTTGCAGTGTGTGGGCTTCTCATTGTTGTGGCTTCTGTTATTGCAGAGCATGGGCTCTACGTGCGCGGGCTTCAGGAGTTGTGACACGCAGGTTCAGTAGTTGTGGTGCACGGGCTTAGTTGCTCCGTGAGATGTGGGATCTTCCCAGGCCAGGGCTTGAACCCGTGTCCCTTGCATTGACAGGCGGATGCTTAACCACTGCGCCACCCGGGAAGCCCTAATGCCATCATTAATAAACTTACATATGTGTTGCTTCATATTTGTGGAGGTATATCTTAAGGTAGATTTCTAAAAGGATTGCTGCGTCAAAGGAAAATGCATAAGTAATTTTGTTACTTACTGCCTAAGTTAGAATTCCTACTATTTTGTACCCCATTAACAATAGATAAGAATGCCAGTTTCCCTACAGCCTCACCAAAAAAAACACTGATCCTTTTAGTTATAACTAGAATATTTTCTGAGACTACCACATTTTTTCAAAGATCATGTGATAAAACCCACAGATAAAACTTGTGATGTTAAGAATTTGTGATTATCCAATAAATTAGTTAAGACCGACTCTATTCAAATCATATAACCAGGTATTTGTTATTTTTACATAATTTCTCACTGCAATTCAAAATATTTCATATTTTCAATCTCTTGGTAACAAAAAATATAATAAGTTAGCTCCTGGAGAGATAGGATTTTGGCAATATATCATTTTCTTTTAAATTAAATATGTAGGAAAATTTAGTTTTGAAGTATACTGAAATTAATGACATTATTGCTGACTTTATATCCATTTTATTTAATTTTTTTTCAATAGCCAGATACCAACGTTTGACACGTGAACGTATAAACAGTTTTACTGAAGAATGCCACCTCACTTTCATTCTTCACTTTAATTTGGTTACATATTAGTTAACTATTATGTATAATCACTCATAATTTAGCTCCACGTTAGTGTATTAATGCTAATTAAATAATGAGATATAACACGTTGATTTATCTTGTTTTAGAAATTAGTACAAGTCCTTTGCCCAGTTTTAAATTAAATTATTTGTTTTTTGGGCCTCCCTGGTGGCGCAAGTGGTTAAGAGTCCGCCTGCCGATGCAGGGGATACGGGTTCGTGCCCCGGTCTGGGAGGATCCCATATGCCGTGGAGCGGCTGGGCCCGTGAGCCATGGCCGCTGGTCCTGCGCATCCGGAGCCTGTGCTCCGCAACGGGAGAGGCCACAACAGTGAGAGGCCCACATACCGCAAAAAGAAAAAAAAAAAAAAAATTATTTGTTTTTTGCCACTGAATTGTATGGGTTCCTTTGTTTTGGATATTAACCCCTAATTGGATATATGGTTTGCAAATATTTTCTCCTATTCATGGGTTGCCTTTTCATTTTGTTGATTGCTTTTCAGATTCATCATTCATAATGCTGACTTTCCTCCTTATTGTGGGCACTCCTTTTTGCCCATTGATATTGAGAATGACAGGCCGGGAGCTGATATGGGAATTGCAGGTTTATTCTGCAGTCCTGGCCGAGGGCTGGGGCTGGGGAGCTTGAATGCCTAACGGGCAGTTCTGTAAGCTGGTTGTTTCTACTAAAAAACTCTGCATCATGCGAGCAGGAGTGGAGCAACCCTAAAAATTAGTGTTTTACATAATGACGAAATCAGAAAGCTTGGAAGACAATTATGATTAGATATAAGCATAATTAGAGAAACATTTCCTCAGTTAAAAAAAAAACACCTGATTATATGCAGATTGAAAATGGCCACCATGTTCCAGACAAAATTAATTAGAAAATAATTACAGGGTCCTCCCTGGTGGCGCAAGTGGTTGAGAGTCCGCCTGCCGATGCAGGGGATACGGGTTCGTGCCCCGGTCTGGGAGGATCCCATATGCCGCGGAGCGGCTGGGCCCGTGAGCCATGGCCGCTGAGCCTGCGCGTCCGGAGCCTGTGCTCCGCAACGGGGGAGGCCACAACAGTGAGAGGCCCGCACACCGCAAAAAAAAAAAAAAAAAAAAAGAAAATAATTACATTTCTGAACAAGATAATTAAAGGACAGATCCTAGAAACACCTGAGATAGATGAGGCATGATGCTCACAAGGACGGAAAACTCAGACGTCTTTGAAAAACCACAGTCCAGAAAACAGAGGACCGTTGTTTACATGTTCTTGGGGAAGAAGTCTTGCAAGGTCAAATTTTATACCCAGCCAAATTTTGATCATGTGCAGAAATAATGCAATGGTATCTCCATCTGTGCAGGGTCTGAGTTGTGGTCTTTAAAAACTTACCTTGATATATATGTCCCAGCTAACAGAGAAATATGGTCTCATTAAATACTCCAGGTTGGGTTACTTGTTAAAGAACAGCTTGTAAGAGGTAAGCTAATTAAATAGACAGCTAAATGTGAATTCTTGTCACTAGAGTTCTAGAAAGACCATAAATATAAGTAAACATTTTTGAAACTTCAGAGCCATACCATAAGAAATGCATACCATGAGGGCTCACTTAAATCATTCCTTTGATGTGCACCTCAGCTACATGGGGCCAGTGTCCTGTGCTTCTCTTCCTGAGTCTCCTCAGGGGGCACCTTTGGGGGTGGCTGCAGGGGCTGACCGCTAGATGGCTGGCACGCTGTTTCTATCCCAAGTTCCCCCAGGGCTCACTGTTGGGGCAGCTATAATGTGATGGCTTGATGGCTGCCACATCCTTTGCTTACTGATATGGCAGGGGGCATTTTTTCATTGACATGGGCAAGAGTGGCGTGGGAGGGTTCTGCCTTTGCAGCAACCACAACTCACCCCTTCCATCGTCACGCAAACCTGACACATCCATCTCCCTCCCGGCCCTCCTTTATGGTTAGCAGTTCCTCCCAAATGTGGTAAGCACCTGCACTGGGTGTAAGAAGTATTCTGGGGGCTTCCCTGGTGGCACAGTGGTTGAGAGTCCACCTGCCGATGCAGGGGACACGGGTTCATGCCCCGGTCCGGGGGGATCCCACGTGCCACGGAGCGGCTGGGCCTGTGAGCCATGGCCACTGAGCTTGCGTGTCCGGAGCCTGTGCTCCGCAGTGGGAGAGGCCACAGCAGTGAGAGGCCCGCGTACTGCAAAAAAAAAGAAGTATTCTGGGACCTCAGAGAAGCAGTAAGTACAGCAGACAAAGCTCCTGGTTTCATGGATCTCCTATTTTAGGAGGGGTAACAAAAAAAGAAGCAAATAATTAAACAAGATGATTTCAGAGACAAGTGACAGAGGTCCAATTCAATTGGAAGAAAGCTAACAGAGAATTTTTGGGGTCATATAATTGGAAAATCCGAGAGCTAAACCAGCTTTAGGCCTTAGGTAAACAATGTCATGGAGCCTTCGCCTTTTTGTATTTGCTGTGTCCTGTCCTGCTGGGCTCGTTTCCAATTGTCTCTCTGAACATGGAGCAGATGGCTTCTGGCCGAGCCTACCCACCCCCTTCAGCCTTTCCCCCCCAGAGGGCTCTGACTGGCCTGGTTGAGTCACGTGGTCATCTCCCAACCAATCACTGTGGCTCAAAGGGCTTTGGTTTGCCAGCTGGGGTCATGTGCTCACTCCTGGGACTAAGGAGGTGAGTTCAGACTCTTCCAAATCAAAGGGATTAAATGGGATTACAGTGAGATGGGGAGCTTGACTCCCCAGGGAGGGTATGCTGGTCAGATAAAACTGTGCACCACAAGGTTCTGACATCTTCTCTCATATGTGCCCCCCAGCACCTCCTAAAAGAGGAAGGCAGTCAAGAGAGGAGAGAGGACAATCAGCTTGGCTGCATCTCTCTCAATGAGTTTTTATCTTTGCTTTGGGGAAAGGGTGACGTCACAGGCTACCAGGTCTTGTAAGTGTCCCTTACAAACGCTCCCAAGGCCTCTTCCCCAGGGCGGTTTTCACCCCATCAGAGGATGAACACTAAGGACACATTGCCCCTCAAAGGCGATCGTTCTTTCAGGTTGCAGATGTTATCAGCTCCCTTCCTTACTAAGCGCTCTTCAAGAAGGAACAGATTGTTTTTATTTTTACAAAACAAAAACCACAGCTGCCCAGCTGTACTGAATGGGGTCATCTCGGAGGGTTTTGACAGGGGAAAGCAGCAGGCTGGCATTCACTTCTCCCGCGTTACCCACCAAAGAGGTTGTGTTTGCAGGCATGCTGACCCTAAATCCACACGAGGCAGCTGTTCCTCAAACAGCTGCCGCATCACTGGCGGGGGTGGTGGTGAAGAACATCCTTGATGCATTTACTAACAGCCTCGCCAGACCTTAGGAGAGCAGATTAGACCCTGCAAAGGGGGGCATAATCCAAAGCTGTGATTTGAGCCAGGATCTTGTCACAGTTACCTGCAGCTGTTGCATTCAGAAATACATTATTTTTTTTCCCTTCTAAATAGGCTCTGTTCATTTCAACTGCTTCATTTACCCCCTTTTTCTACCACTTTGGCAGTTGGGTATAATAACGTAACTGTTGAACTATCTGCTGTTAACAACCTTTTTTTTGTGACATTCTTTGGATGTTACAGGCACTTTTGAAGAAAGAAATGTTTCCCCTTTCTGTAGTTTTGTCAATCATGATTTTCTTTTTAATAGCATTTCATGTTTCCTCGCATGGCTTAAAATCCCCAGTATAAACAGAATGAAACTACCTGCTGATACGAAAACTCCTAGATGACTTTATAACATGGCCAGCTCTTTTCCTTATGATGGTATTTAAAAGAAAAAGTACTTCTGTCTTGAAGTGCTACCATCTGAGATACTGAGACCACCCTAACACTGGTGGGGGCTTTTTGTGTTTGTAGCTATGAATTAATTCAGTTTTTTTCTTGTAATAAAAATAGAGAAGATTTCCAGCATCTGAACTCTGGAGTGATTGTGATGTTCCATTTATCTTCAGCAAGTTGATCCATACAATGAAGTGAGTGTCTATTAAGCACCTACTATGTCTAAGTCTTTGTGTCCCATTCAAGGGGGGATTCAAAGATAAATTGTTCACCTTCTGCCCTCTGGGAGCTTGCTACCAAATGAGAGAGTCAGACAGGGTAACAGCTATCTCTAAAGAAGAGCACAACATGGATATGTTATACAACACGGAGAGTATAGCCATTATTAATGGTAACTTTAAATAGAGTATAATCTATAAAAATATTGAATCACTGTGTTGTACACCTGAAACTAATATAATATTATAAATCAACTATATTTTAATTTAAAAAAATAAAGGAAAACAGAACACTTGGAGGGTGAATGAGTAGAGAGATGCCCGCTGCCCCACAGACCAGGACACTGTGGGAGGCCCCATGGAGGGGTAACATCGACTGGGCCCTAGAGAGTGAGCGGATTAGATGTCAGCACATGAAACGGGTGGTCAGAGGCTCAGCCACAGCATCAAGCTGTTGGTGTTTTCAGGTAATGATGAGTGGTCGGGAATATGCAGGCAATAGTGGTGGCGAGAAGGCTTGATTGCTGGGGCCAGACTTTGGGAGAACCTGATGCACCAGCCCAGGAGGATGAAAAGTTTTCCAAAGGTGGGGGATTGCCTGAGCTCATCTGAGCTTCGATTTTCTTTTTGGAAAAATCTGATCTAGAATATCCTTCACTTGATGTCCTCATTCTTAGGAGGCGCACGCCAAGGAATTTGGGAGTGAGTCTCATGTTGTCTGCAATTTATTCTCAAATAGTCCAGCAGAAAAGGTCACACACATACACACGTACATAGAGAGAAAGAAGAAAAACATGAACAAATGTCAAGTCTAGAGGAAGAATATATGGGTGTTCACTGTACTGTTCTTTTAACTTTTCTGAAAATTTGTAAGTTCTCACAATACAGATTATGAATAAAAAAGAATGGCTCTGTTCTACCAGAGAGTGTAGACTGTTAGTAATATATGGGTTTTGGAATTTAGTTCTGGTAGCAAACATTCTGTTCTAATTAACAGTCCCAGCTTCACCATCTGCGAGCCACGGGGCCACAGACAAGACACTAAAGCCCCTTGAGCATCAACTTTGGAATCTATGCAAAGGTTGCAAGGACAGGACCTGCTGGCCCCCAGGGCTGAGGGAAGATTAAGGGAGAGACTCCACATCTAAAGTATGTAGCGTGAGGCCTGACGCATGCTGCATGCAGCTTGGGAAATGGAACTGATTGCTGTTATTATTACAACTACTGTTATTAAACGTTACGCTGACATCTTCTAAGTCCTATTTCTGCCCAGCATACATGATTGGTGTTATAGTCTTGGAGCAGCACCCCAACGACTCTGCTGATACCACATCCTCCAGTAAGTGCTGAGTTATAACACTCACGACATCCTGCACTGGAAAATATGGTCTGTCTGTCCAACCTGATGTATGGAAAGGACCTCCCAAATTGCACTGGTGAGCAGATTGTGAACATTCAGATCAAATGTCAATGTCGTCAGTGGGGTAGTCATTTGGTTTAAATTAAAAAAATATTCAAATAAGTTGAGAAAATGGTACTATTCTTTCAACTGCATCGGCAGCCCCACTGTTCTTTTTACTATTTATTGTTTCTAAACAAATCAAATATTTCGGTGTGACAATAAATCGTCTTAAACGTGACATGATTGATTTGAAAATGGCCAGAAAAATCTCAAGGATCATCTTTGCCCTGGTGCATTCTGGTCTTTTCCTCGTCCCTCTTGTCCCTATAAAATGGCTTTACTCTGATCCAGGAGGCATTCTGCATTTAAAATAGAACATTTAAGGGCTTCCCTGGTGGCACAGTGGTTGAAAGTCCGCCTGCTGATTCAGGGGACACGGGTTCGTGCCCCGGTCCAGGAAGATCCCACATGCTGCGGAGCGGCTGGGCCCGTGAGCCATGGCCGCTGAGCCTGCGCGTCCGGAGCCTGTGCTGCACAACGGGAGAGGCCACAACAGTGAGAGGCCCGCGTACCACACACACACAAAAAAAGAACATTTAAGAGCGCTCGCTCAGCTAATCAAAAGTAAGCTCAAGGGACTTTCCTGGTGGCACAGTGGTTAAGAATCTGCCTGCCAATGCAGGGGACACGGGTTTGATCCCTGGTCTGGGAAGATCCCACATGCTGCAGAGCAACTAAGCCCGTGCACCACAGCTACTGAGCCTGTGAGCCTCAACTACTGAAGCTGGCGTGACTAGAGCCTGTGCTCCACAACAAGAGTAGCCCCCGCTTGCCGCAACTAGAGAAAGCCCGCATGCAACAACAAAGATCCAACGCAGCCAAAAAAATAAAATAAAATAAAGTAAATAAAATAAAATTTTTAAAAAAGGTAAGCTCAAAAATTCTGCATTGGGCTTCCCTGGTGGCACAGTGGTTGAGAGTCTGCCTGCGGATGCAGGGGACACGGGTTCGTGCCCCAGTCCAGGAAGATCGCACATGCCGCAGAGCGGCTAGGCCCGTGAGCCATGGCCGCTGAGCCTGTGCGTCTGGAGCCTGTGCTCCGCAAAGGGAGAGGCCACAGCAGTGAGAGGCCCGCGTAACACCCCCCCCCCCAAAAATCTGCATTGAACCTGTGTGTGTCTTTGTTTTATGTTTGCAAGTGTTCATAAACATACATGTGTACAGATACCCAAAGTACTAAGCAAAATAAAATAAGAGTGACTTAGAGCATATGTTAATACCTGTATGACTGCAATGCTCCAATAAAATGCAATTTAAGCTATGAAGGTAACAAAATAATATAACTAGTGAAGTAAAACCACTTCAGCGCAGCTACACGTGAATTCTAGGCCACCACAAGTCCTTCTGCATTATCTCTACTTTTAAGTAGATTTTATTTTTTAGAGCAATTTCACATTTATAGAAAAATTGGGGGGATGGGATAGACAGTTACCTGGTACCTCGCACCAACTTCCTCTGTTGTTACATCTTTACATTATTATGGTACATTTGCTACAGTTCACAAACCAATATTGATATGTTATTAACTAAAGCCCATACTTTATTCAGATCTCCTTTGTTTTTACCTAATGTCCTTTTTCGGCTCCAGAATCCCAACCAGAGTCCTACTTACGTTTAGTTGTCATGTCCTCTTAGATTCCTCCTGGCCATGACAGTTTTTCAGATGTCCCTTGTTTTTGGTGACCTCGAGCTTTGAGGTCTCCTCATCTTGTTATTGGCTTCATTTCTCATCCTTCCTATTTCTAACCACTTTGCCTTGTAAAACTAGAAGCCTTCAGGCTTCCCTGGTGGTGCAGTGGTTGGGAGTCCGCCTGCCAATGCAGGGGACACGGGTTCGTGCCTCGGTCCGGGAGGATCCCACATGCCGCGGAGCGGCTGGGCCCGTGGGCCATGGCCGCTGGGCCTGCATGTCCGGAGCCTGTGCTCTGCAACGGAAGAGGCCACAACAGTGAGAGGGTCAGGTACCGCAAAAAAAAAACAAAAAAAACTAGAAGCCTTCAACATTGCTCACATGCTTTGGATGGCCTTGTATTATCATGTCAGAGCAATTGTGATTGGCTAGTAGTTATACTTTATTGCTCATGTTAGTTGCTCATGTTTAATAATAGGGCATTTGCATTCAAAATTGTTTTCTGGTAATTAGATAATTTTGAGATGTGTCAGAGACCCCCAATATTCATTTTACTTGAAATTATAGTTTACTGCAATTATAAACATAATCCATTCACATTGGCTCAGTCTGGTAGTGATTATGCATTATGGGCATAATTACAACTATCCTGTACTCATGCCCCACCTCACTCTGTAAAAACATAACAATTGCCGGAAAACTAGAGTTGGAGGGAAATTGTTAGAGGGAAGAGCGGATGGATGGCATCCCATCCTTCTGTCTCCTTGCTTCCAGGTCATAAAATCCTAAATCACGAAAGCCTCTGTCAAGAGCCTTTTGCCCTAAACACAGCTGTCAGGTCTTTGAGAGTCCATGGACCTGCTTCTTCCCTGACTTAAAAAGATACCCAAGCTCTCTGCACCAAGCACTTGGCATGAACAGCGCAAACACTCATCCTTGCCTCATGGACCAGTCTGTCTAGGGACACAGAGTGGATAAACCACTCAAGGCTTGGTCTACCCTGTGTGTGTGTATAACTACATCACTGTGCTCTACACCTGAAACCAGCCCAACATTGTAAATCAGCTATACTCCGATATAAAATAAACGTTAATAAAAAGACATGGTGTCCCCCTAAGTTGGGAGAGTCCCAAGTCTTGCCGTATTCCCACTCTTTTTTCACCTTCTCCAGTCTCTCTGATGCTAACCTGCCACCCATGTGGAGTCTGTCTGTGCTGCTGCATTACTCGGAACCCTGCTTGTGACTCACCCCAGCCTGCCTGGTCATGGGCCAGCCCCTTTCTGTCCATCTCAATGCCCAGTT
Source organism: Mesoplodon densirostris (assembly GCF_025265405.1). NCBI lineage: Eukaryota > Metazoa > Chordata > Mammalia > Artiodactyla > Ziphiidae > Mesoplodon > Mesoplodon densirostris. Next base: position 4,995,531 of record NC_082661.1, read on the forward strand.
TGGACTTGCCTGAGATTTCTTAGCTCTGACAGCTGCCCACTTTGTTAGCCAGGCCCAGCTGCCTGGCCTGTGAGACACTGGACAGTATTCATGGCAGGTTAGACAATGTAGAAGAGAAGAGTGGTTGAACACATAGTAAACACAACTGCCCAAAATGAAACAGAGAGAGAAAAAGACCTAAAATAATTAATAGAAAATTAGTGAGCTGTAGGAAAAATTCAAGTATGTGTAATTGGAGTCTGCAAAAGAATAGAAAGAAGAGGAAGACAGAAAAAAATAATAGAATTTTCTAAATTTTCATACAAAGTTGATTCCAGGGCCAAGAATATTACCAGAGATAAAGAAAGTCATTTCATAATGATGTAAGGGTCAATTCATCAAGAATGCATAACAATCCTAAACAGGTATGCACCTAATAAGAGAGTTTCAAAATATATGAAGCAAAAACCTGGTAGAACTGAAAAGAGAAATAGACAAGCTCAAAGTTGTCAGAGATTTCAACCCTCTTTTTCAATAACTGCCAGAATGAGTCCACAAAAAACTGGTAAGAAAATCTGAAATTTACTTTGATACTAATGTAGCCAATACAGATACAGTTTTCTTTTGATCAGTGTAAACATATCTTTTACCATCTTATTAGTTTTAACCTATCTCTGTCTTTATGTTTAAAATGCATATGTTATATGCAGCATAGAGTTAAGTAGAGTCTTATATAGTCTAATCAACCACATTGACATAATCAACAATTTTGGGATACTCCACCAAACATAAGAGAATACACATTTTTTAAAGTACACAATGTTTACCCAAATTAACCAAATTCTGAGCTTTAAAATATGTCTTAATACTTTTAAAGGGACTCGATTTGTTCAAAGTATGTTATTTGGCTACAGTGGAATTAAATCAGAAATCTAAAACAGAGAGAGTGCAGGTAATTTCCAATTATTTGGAAACTAAATAATATACTTTATAATAATCAGTGGATTAAAGAAGAAATCAAAAGGGAAACAGAAAGTATTTTTAAACAGTAGTTTAAAACAGAAACACAGTATTTTGAAAATGTATTAATATGTCTGAAAACATAATGTGCCAGAATTTGTGTGATGCAACTAACGTAATACTTGAGGGAAATTTATGACACTAAATATCTATACAAGAAAAGAAGAAAGATTACAGTTTATGACCTCAGATTCCCCCTTAAGGGGGAATTTAAATTTAAAAAGTAGAGCTGGGCCTCCCTGGTGGCGCAAGTGGTTGAGGGTCCGCCTGCCGATGCGGGGGATGCGGATTCGTGCCCCGGTCTGGGAGGATCCCATATGCCGCGGGGCGGCTGGGCCCGTGAGCCATGGCCGCTGAACCTGCGCGTCCAGAGCCTGTGCGTCCGGAGCCTGTGCTCCGCAGCGGGGGAGGCCACAGCAGTGAGAGGCCCGCATACCGCAAAAAAAAAAAAAAAAAAAAAAAAAATTAAAAAGTAGAGCTACTCACACCCAAAGTAAGCAGAAGGAAGTAGATAATAAAAATCAGAGTGGAAAACAATGAAATGTAAAACAGGAAATCAGAAGGGAAAATCAATGAAACCTAAAACTGTTTATTTGAGAAAATCAAAAAGGTTGATAAGCTTCTAGCCAGGCTGAAAGAAAAAAAGAGAGCAGATACAAATTATCTATATCAGGATTGAAATAGATGACAACACAACAGATTTTACAGATTTTTAAAAATAAGGGAATATTGGGAATTCCCCGGCGGTCCAGTGGTTAAGACTCCACGTTTCCATGGCAGGGAACAGAGGTTCAGTCCTTGGTGAGGGAATTAAGATCCCGCATGCCGTGCGGTGAAGCCAAAAAGAAAAAAAAAAGAAAAATTTAGGGAATATTATGAACAACTTTATGCCAATAAATTCAATAACTTGGATAAAATGGACAAATATCTTGAAAGGCACAAAACTACCAAGCTCACTCAAAAAAGAAGTCAAATTTGTAGTTAAAAATCCTTCCAGAGAGAAAACTCCAAATGACATCACTGATGATTTCAGGAAGAAATAATGCTAATTATTCTAAAACTCTCCCAGAAAATTATATAGGAAAGAATATTCTTCAATTCATTCCATGAAGCTAGCTTTACCCTGATACCAAAACTATACTAAGATATTACAAGAATGAAAACTACATACAAATATCCCTCATAAAAATATATGCCAAAAATAATGTATTATGAGGAAATGGGGTTTTTATCCCAGAAATGCAATGTTGATTTAACATTGGAAAATCTATCAATGTAATTCAACACAGTATCAGACTATGAAAGAAAAAATAATACCATATGACCATCTCAACAGATGCAGAGAAAGCATATGAGAAAATGTAACATCTGTTCCTTATTTTTTTTTTAATTCTCAGTAATCTAGGAAAAGAAGGAAGTTTATAATCTAGGAAGTTTATCTTCCTCAATCTGCTAAACACTACATAATATTGAAAGACTGAATTCTTTCTGCCTACGAAGAAAGAACTCAGCACTTTTATTCAACATTTCCCTGGAATGTTGAATAAAACATGTGCCATAAAGCAAAAATAAATAAAAGTTATCTGGATTGAAAATGAAAGTGTGAAAACTACCTTGATTCATGGACAATATGAGCATCTATGCTATATTATCTAGAAAAATCTACTGGAACTAACAAGTGAGTATCAAGTTTCAGGATACAAGATTAATATACAAAAATCAACTGTAATTCTAATCAGTAGCTATGAAAACTTGAATACCATTTACAATAGCATCAAAAACATGTCACATACTTAGGGGTAAATCTGTCAAAGGGAGTTCAAGGCCGGTACACTGAAAACTGTAAAAGTGAGAGACATTAAAAAGACCCAAAGAGTGGAGAGATAGGCCATGTTCGTGGACTGGAGGACTCAGTGTTGTTATGTTGTAACTCACCCCAAATAGATCTATAGATTCAACACAATTCCAGTCAAAATTCAAGCAGGAATTTTTTTTGGTAGAAATTAACAAGTTTATTCTACAATTCATATGGAAATGTGAAGGTTCTAGAATAGCTATAACAACATTGATGTGAATGTACAAAATTTTCATAGCTGCTTTCTTTATAATACTCCAAAACTTGAAATAAACCAAATGCTCCTCAACAGGTGAATGGATAAGCAAATCAATGGAACTCAGCAATCAAAAGGAATGGAATGCTTACAGCAAAATGGGTGAGTCCCAACTTAATTATGCTGAGTGAGCCACACAAAAAAGAAAAGTGCATGCTGTCTGATGTCATTCATACAAAATTCTAGAAGATGCAAACATTCTATCATGACAGGAAGGAGATCAGAAGTGGCCTGAGGACAGGAGTAGGAGTCAAAGGAAGGGGTGGACGGCAGAATTACAAGAAGACACTAGAAAACTTCGGGGGTGATGGGAGTGTTCTATTTTGATTGTGTTAATGGCTTCATGGTTGTATACAAATGGCAAGACACATCAAGTTTTATACTTTAAATAGGTACAGTTTATGGTATATAAATTATACTTCAATAAAGCCATTAAAAATATACTACCTACACTTCTACCCAGGAATCCCACTCCTGGGAATCTATGCTTTCAAAACCATGTCACCTCTGGGTAAGGATCATGCAAAGGAATGTTACTGCAATGCTTATCATTAATAAGTAAGTAATTGAATGTGTCTGGTATGTATTTGCCTTGGAATACTATGAAGCTCTTTGAAAAGATTGAGCTGGATCTCTAGCAGCTGGTAGCTCATCTACCAGATGTGTTAAGTGGGAAAACTGATACAGAATAGTGCATGTAAGTTAATTCCCCTTTTGTAAAATGGTGAACACATTTCTGTCACATGATTGTGTGCGTGTATGGAGTATTGTTAATATTGATTTAAAGTCAGAGAAAGAGGGAAAGGAAGGGAAGAGAAGGGATAAGGAAAAATAAAATTTCAGTTTTAAAAAGGATGCTCAACTTAGCTTGGATTCTAATTCAAATACATTTTAAAATATGAGGTAATCAGAAAAAACTGAATGACAATGTTTGATGATATTACAGAATGACTAGTGGGTTTTTTTTTTAACTGTGAAAATGGTATTGGAGATTTTTTCAATGTTCCTTATATTTTATTTTTTTTTAACATCCTTATATTTTAGAAACACTAACAGAAATGTACATTCACGAAATGATATAATTCTGGAATATAACTCTAGGATTTGGAAACAGTGGGAGGACGTATAGATGAAACAAGCTTGGGTAAGATTTGATGATTACTGAAGCTGGGGTATGGGTTTGGGGGCTTCTCTAAGACTGTATATGTTAAATTTTTTTCACAATAACGTGATTGAAACTATAGTCTCTGGTCTGACATATAAAGATATTGGAAATTGCCACTGGGGTCCTCACAACAAGAAAAAAGCTGAACAAACACTTCTTAGATCTGTCAGAGGACTGAGCTCATGGGGGTAACAGCTGCCCCCAAACTGGAGAGAAAGACAGGTGAATACAGAGCATCCCAGCTTCTAGAGCAGACGCCCAGGAGCCGAAGAGGCCACCGGAGCCAGGGCTGGGGTAAGAGACCCTGAGCTGCGGCTGCCGAATTGCTGCAGGCTGCATGTGGACCTGCTAGAGAGTGAAGAACTCCGGGGGGACCCAGTCGCAGTGCCCCCCACATTTGCAAGAGTTTTACCTCCAGGAACCCCCCTAGATTCTCAGGGTGTAGAGCAGAGAGAAATGGTGCTTCTGGCAGCGGTAAGGGCAAAGCACTCATTTTTTTTAACGCATCTTTATTGCAGTATAATTGCTTTACAGTGTTGTGTTAGTTGCTGCTGTATAACAAAGTGAATCAGCTATACATATACATACATCCCCATACCTCCTCCCTCTTACGTCTCCCTCCCACCCTCCCTATCCCACCCCTCTAGGTGGTCACAGAGCACCGAGCTGATCTCCCTGTGCTATGTGGCTAAAGCACTCATTTTGAAATACACCCAGAGTTTTCTATTCTCCTTCACAGAAGCCTGCCCTTCTGTGAAACTGTTTACTAACCACCTTGGGTTTTACTGCAGGGTAACCTACCTAGGGGGAGGGAAATGTCCAGATCCAGCCCCTTATAGCCTTCCTGTCCCACCTAAGGGGGAAAACAAAACAAACAAAACTGAGCAGCACTTGTGAAGGTCACACGCTGGAGACACAGGGTCCCTGAAAGATGGAGACCCAATCCTAGGACCATGGAGCCTTCCTAACCCCACACCTCACCACCGCCTCTAGAGCTCCTGTGTGATGACAGGGGATTACAATGGAAAGGACCACACATCCCAGACCTTACTGAGGAAGAAATGTCTAGAGAATCCCAATGACAAAGAGGGGGTGACAAAAACAGACACCAAAGTAGCCTCTGACACCAGAGCTACAGCCCACTGTGAGTACAGCCTAGCAGCTAGCGAGATAAACACAAATCCCGCCCTGAAGACCTTTTCCCTCACCTCCTTTCACTCACTACATCATGCCTGTCTTTCAGTAAAAAGATTGAACACTGATAAACAACAAAAAAAAGCAAAAAGAAGTACTGGGGAAAAAAGTAGGCACACATCATCGGAACCTCACGTGTTACCATCTCCACGGCTCCTACTCTGGTCCCTGGTCCCTGGTCCCAGCCGCCATCATCTCCCTCTTGTTTTGGTCATCTTCAAATTCTGGTCTCAGCTCTCCTTTACAATTTGGTGTCTCCTCTTTCCTCCCTTGGCCCTGAGGTTAGGACATCCAAACTCGACTTTATCTCCTGAATACTTTCCCCTAAACCTGGCTTGTGGGTTGAGCAACAAAGGCTTGACTCACACGACTCTATCTTCCTGTGGCGGGGAGGGGGGATCTCTGCATCCACCCTTGAAGATTCAGCTTCCTCTCCGACCTGTACATCTTTTCCTATCTCCTCCGCTCTGAGCCGTCCCAAGGGGTGAGGCCAGCACGAGGGCGACTTGAGCGAGGGTATCCCGGCTCCCGGCTGTGCCACACCCACACCTGATGTGACCTTGAGCAAAAGCCATGTGTGAGTTTTAAGTCCCACCTAATTCAGAATGAAAGGAATATCTCCCCTGTATCATTACCTCAGGATTGCTGGTCGAGATCTTCTGTGAAGGATTTATGAACTCATATAGTGTGGTTATTAAGAAATCGTGGACAGTTACTTTATTTTCCATGCATTTGTCTTTTCTCCCAAGGAATTTGCAAGCTCTCGCCGGCCAGGGTTTCTGCACTCGCCTTCTTTGCATGAGCTGAGCGATTTGCCTTGTGCACGTAGCAAGTTCACAGTGAATGCTTTTCTGAACCAATCATGGCTTTGTTGGCTCAAAGGTGATCTTTCTGGCATGCTATCCCATCCCCATCTTCAGCAGCAATATTTGTCATTGCCAGTTACGTAAATCTCTGCAAACAAAATCCATCTCGGTAATTGAGTTAACATTTCTTTATTTTCTACAGTGTTTTGTTTTAGTTTACAAGCAAAGTAACATGAAGTGGCTTCTTAATTTTTTTAAGCAAAATATGAGTTGAGTAGTCTTTTCTGGTCAGTAATTGCATCACGTTTTCCTTATTTATCACTTTATAGCAGGTGTATTTCTGCCAAAATGGTAGTGATCGTGTGGTCGATTCTGAAGCATGATTTCACACAGACCCCTAGCTACCAACCAATCAGAATTTCAAACGTTACGGATATCCATGGGCGCCTAATAGGATTTTCCTAAAATTACTATATTTGAGGAAAGTAAACTGTACATTTCATATTAACCTGTTACAAAATATATGAAACAGCTATGATTTTTCTTTTCAATCTTAACCTTTATAACTTATGTCTCAGTGGCCTTAACAGCCCAAATTTCATCTCCAGATCCTCAGCTTGTTGGCATCAAATCGCCCTTTAACACAAACTTTAAAAAGGATAAATTAACTGTAGTATATCTATATAATGAACTGCTATTCAGCAGTAAAAAGTGAGAGTTTTTGATACACGGAACAATATGGGTGAATCTCAAAAATATTATGTTGCAGACTAAAAGAAACAATGAACAAAATAATACGTAAGACTTTTTTATATGAATTTCAAAAATAGGCAAAACTAATCTATGGTAGTAAAAGTCAGACTAGTGGTTACCTGAAAGGTTATGAATTGGAAATGTTCAGTATCTTGAGAGGGTGGAGGTCTCCATGAGTGTATACAAGTATAAAACATTAACTAGCTGCTCACTGAAAATGTGGGGATTTTTCTGTATGTAAACTATATATCAGTAAGTCCTATTAAAAAAGAATTTAGTGTAGACTTCCTTCCACTTCTGGAAAGATGAAGTAGATATACTTTCTCCTATTCCTCCAACTAAGTACAACTAAATACCCTCGACATTGTATATACAAAACAAGCATAAGGAAACCCTAAAATGTGGGAAGAAGAGGGCAAACTAATTAGGGACCTCAGGACCCAAGGAACAACAGAGTGGAGGTTCTTTGGGTTTTCTTTTTGCCTCATATATCCCAAGCCTCGAGTGAAAGCAGACACAACCCGGCTCATGCGTTCATCACTGGTAAGAATACGAAATGGTACTGTCACCATGGAAAACAGCTTGGCAGTCTCTTTTTCTTTTTTTTAATAAATTTATTTATTTATTTTTAGCTGCATTGGGTCTTCATTGCTGCACACGGGCTTTCTCTAGTTGCAGTGAGCAGGGGCTTCTCATTGTGATGGCTTCTGTTGTTGCAGAGCACGGGCTCTAGGCGTGGCTTCAGTAGTTGTTGCACGTGGGCTCAGTAGCTGTGGCTCACGGGCTCTAGAGCTCAGGCTCAGTAGTTGTGGCGCATGGGCTTAGTTGCTCCACGGCATGTGGGATCTTCCCAGACCAGGGCTCGAACCTATGTCCCCTATACTGGCAGGTGGATTCTTAACCACTGCGCCACCAGGGAAGTCTGGCTGTTTCTTTTTTTTTTTTCTTTTTGCGGTATGTGGGCCTCTCACTGTTGTGGCCTCTCCCGTTGCGGAGCACAGGCTCCGGATGCGCAGGCCCAGCGGCCATGGCTCACGGGCCCAGCCGCTCCACGGCATATGGGATCCTCCCAGGTCGGGGCACGAACCCGTATCCCCTGCATCGGCAGGCGGACTCTTAACCACTGCTCCACCAGGGAGGCCCGATGGCTGTTTCTTAAAAAAATAATAATAAACCTCCAAATACCACTTGACCCAGCAATGCACAGAGAAATGAAACCTACTGTTCACCTGTACACAACCATTTATAGCAGCTCCATTTACAATAACCAGAACGGGAAGCCACCCAGAAGTCCTTCAAGAACTGAGTGATTAAAGAGACTGATGCAACAAACAAACAAACAAACAAACAGACTGGTGTATCCATACTATGGAAGACTACTCAGCAATAAAAAGGAAACTACTGGTTTATGTGCAGCCTGGATTAATCTCCAGAGAATTACACTGGGCCTGGCAAAGAGGAAAGCCAATCCAAAAAGCCTACATATTGTATGATGTTATTTATAGAATATTCTTGAAATGACAAAATTATAGAAATGGAGAACCAATAAGTTGTTACCAAGGGTTCTGGACGGTGTGAGGGGGGAGAAGAATGGCTCTACAAGGGCAACGTGAGGGGTCCCTGTGGAGGTGGAGATTTCTGTGCCTTGACTGCATCAGTGTCAGTATCCTGGTTGTGAAACTGTGCTGTAGTTTTAAAAGATGCTTCCTTTGGGGAAAACGGTGGAAAAGTTACACGGAATCTCTCTGTGTTGTTTCTTGCAACTGCATGTGAATCTACAATTATCTCAAAATAAAAAGTTTAATGAAAAATTTTAAAACATCATAACAGAGCAGGGTTTGACTGGGGAAAGGCATGAGGGAACTTTCTGGAGTGATGGTAATGCTTTATACATTGACAGAGATTTGGGTTATACACATGTATGCACTTGTCAAAACTCAGCAAATGGTAAGATTCGTGCATTTATGTGTACATACATTTTACATTTTAAAAAAAGAATTAAGTAAAAGTGTCTGGTCCTCACGTTCCTGCTCTAGGGATGCTGGGAAAGCCACCATCCTTTCAACGCTCTGGGGAAGCCAGTAGAGGGGCTGGGGCTGTGCTTCTCCTGGTTCCCCTGGTTCTAAAATTGTACTTGCATTGATCCTGTGTACTGACTCTGCTGCTCTCATCTGCCCTCTGTGTGTTTCTTTCCCCACTGCATTGCTTAGCTGGAGCCCCTACCCTTCCACTCAGTTCTGTGACTGACTCAAAACCAGTCAACTTAAAATCGGGTATTAGGCATCCCTGTGCTTAGAAGTCCTTCAGCCATTTCTGACCCTGGGAACCTCCACTGGTGGCTTCCACTCAGGCTCTGGCCACTTGTCAATTTCTGGCTCACACCTATTCTCCTCTTTTTATCCTCCCCCCTGACTCCCTGACCCTCCACCCCAGCTCATTCTTATGAAAAGCTTCCCCACAGCCCAGCCTGACCCCTAGAGAGTTGTACAGGAGATGGGAGCTTGCCCAGAGGTTGTCTTCCTGGAGTGCCCAGATTTTCAGTCACCTGTCTTGCTCCTAGGAGTGTCGAGGCAGCACTGGAAGGGTCTCTGCTTGATGCCCTGGTGCATCAAGCCAGCCTTGAATTGGGTTGCACAGATGCTCTAAGGACCATCTGGATGCTCTCTTTCCAGAATCTCAGACCTACGTGACCAGGGGGAGCTAAGGTTGCAGATGGGATAGAGGTTCGTATTCAGCTGACCTCAAGATGGAGAGGTTTCCCTGAATTATCCAGGTTGGTCCAACATCATCAGAAAATTCCTTAAAAGTGGAAGAAGGAGGCATAAAAGGAGGATAGGAGGTGGGTGTGTGATAGGGAAGCGGGAGCAGGGAGTGACAAAGCTGCTGGCTTTGAAGACAGAGGAACAGGTCACAAGACAAGGAATACGGCGACCTCTAGAAGCCAGAAAGAGCCTAGGAATTGAACCTCTGGAAGGAACACAGCCTTGCCAACCCCTTGATTTTAGCCCAGTGAGACCTATGTCAAATGTCCATCCAATAGAACCATAAAATAAGAAATTTGTGTTGTTTAAGCAGCTAAGATGTGGTGATTAGTTACAGCCACCATGGAGAAGGATCCACGTAGGAATATAGGTCCTGTGATGGGTGAGTGGGAGCACGGAGGAAAAGAAACGGTGGCCAAAGGCTCTGCAATGGAGCGGTTTACTTGAACACCCTTGTAATAATGTTCAGTAGTCATTGCCAGGCGGCTATCTCTGTAAAGCAGATCAACCTCACCTGGGTTTTAATAATTTTTTTTAAAAAGAGTTACATCATTCTAGGGGAGTCACTTCTACCCTGACCAGGCATTTCTATTTGAAGGGCCCTATGAATGAACATATTCACACGGTCATAAAATTTACCAGAGTAAAGTATTTTAACTCCAATCAGCTTAGACTACTGCCCATTTCTGCTGCAATTTTCGGGGTTGCCTCAGGAAAGCTGACCGAGGATGCATTTCTTTACATTTGGTGGGAGATGTGAGTTCAGTTACTTTCATGTGTATAGTTAGTACAGCCAGTTTGAAGCCAGCAAAACAGAGTTGGATCCATACTCAGGTTTAGAGGTCTCAAATTCTAATGGTCTTAACTCTGCACTGTACGGCCTTTCATCTGCTCCCAATGTGTCAGGAATTCCTAAGGGTCCAAGATTCTATCCCCCTTGCACATTGACAAGTGAGTCTGCCACAGTTTCACAGATGCTGGCAGAAGACACGAGAGCCCTGGGTCAGAGACAAAGGATGCTAGTACTCACATACATCAGACCTTTACCTCCACAGGGAGACTATCTTTATTATCCTGGTCAGGAAACAAATCGGCCCTTTGCTGGGAGGTACTCTCTCTGTCTTCCAAGGTCACATGCAAACATCCTTGGAAAGCTAGCCCTGGGAAAAAGCCATCGGTCACTCTACTGAGAAGATGTGCAGAAATACTAGAGACTGTGGGGGACTGTCTCCAAAACAGAGATTCACGTACAGTCCTTGGACCTTGACCCCAAGGCAGGAGGGCCACTGCCAACCTCTCGGCAGCAGTAGACAGCTTTTCGCCTCCCTCCTTGAATCTCACCCACTTTCCCCATCTTATCCCCCTCTCCTCCCCTTTGCTACACACCATCCACCTATAGGAACCTGCCCAAGCACATTTATATAGGTTCTTTTTCAATTTCTTGATGATTTGTCATGAAATTCTGACATAAAAGGTAAGAAAAAACAATAAGCCACTACAATGTGAGAACTGACAGCAAACTGGTTAGTGAGGGTCCTCATTTAAAAGAGTAGTAGTTAAGATTAATTCCTTCAGAAGAAAATTTGAAATGTCCTGAAGCTTTACAGCTCACATTTGAGAAACCTGATAGTTTTTCTAAACATGACAATAATTCTAAATAACTCATAATATTACTGATAATGACTTAGGGAAGCTTAAAATAAAACTTTCTAAGCCATCAGTAACAAAAAATAAATCTTGGTCCGCCATGACAGAAGAAAGACTGGATTATCTTTCTAGTTTGATAGAGCTGCCCAGTCCCATATGGTAGCCACTAGCCATGTGGCTACAGAACTCTTCCTGTGTGGCTAGTATGATTTACAAAGTGATGTATGCATAAAACACACACCAGATTTTGAAGACTAATTAAGGAAAAACTATAAAGTATGTCATTAATAGTTTTATTAATAATATGTTGATATCATAATACTTTGGCAATATTGGGATAATGAAACATAATTAAAATTACTCTCACCTCTTCCTTTTTATATGTGACCACTACTAAATTGAAAACCACACGTGTGACACATTGAAGGGTTTGCATGATATTTCTATTGGATAGCATTGCTTTCTAGAAAATGATGGCCAAATTGTTTTTGTATGAAGAGATCATCAGAGTATGCAGCCAAATACATAGGAAAATATATTACTTTTTTCTGGATTTTTTTAGTGGTTGTGGATTTTTCAGGCCTTCTAAAATTTGTAATTTGTTGTAATTTATCATGTTAAATAAATATTTACTTTCACACCTATTTATGTCTTTATAATTCTGCATTCTTCTTCTTAAAGAAGTACCCCCAAATTGTATAAGCTTCATGCCCCACCAAACCTGGATCTGCCCTGGGTGTCAGGCTCCATGCTCTACAGAGGGGCTGGAGTACATTAGTCAGTCCAAGGCTGGGGTTCTGGAAGTTGATTAAGCGATCTTTTAATGTGTTGTTTCCCATTTGCTTCTCACGTAGTTCAAAGTAGCTGTGGGATGAGAGGACAGGTGAGAGAAGATTGTGGCGGGGTGGACGGAAGGATGGTTGGATGGAGAGGAGGTGGGGGGAAGAAGAATGGAAAGGTGGACAAACTTCCCACTGAGGGAAATTCCTACTCTTTATTCTGAGGTCATCCCATGTGGTATAAAGTCCTTCCTTTTCATTAGCACTGATACTAAAGAACAAGAAAGAATGAGTTAATGGAATTCAGTTTATATAAACAGAGCAAGAACAGAGGACCTCTGGAAGGAAAGGGAAATGTTACCATAAAATAGGCCAAGCAAATTTGCAGGCAGGTGTAGTGATGAGGGAAGTCAGGCAGCTCATTGATGGGTCTGCTTTTACACCACGGAGGGACAGAACCGGAAGTTTGCTAGTCATTGAATTTAAGGACAATGCAGAAAGCAGGAATGAAAAGACAGCCAGGTAACCCTGGATCAGAGACTTCCTCAGAATTCACATTTGAGCCCCCTGGAGTCGGAGCTGTGCTTTTAGCCCACTGCAGTAGCAGACAGTGAGAAAATAGCAAAAAGATATGCAAAAAGGGAGATCGGGCATTCCTGGGATATTAGTTAATCCAGTGAGGTAGTATATAGTATACTATATATAGGACTTGGTGTCCAAGTCTTCCCCTTTCTCTCCATCCGTCCATCGTGCATGTGCTCACCTCTTCAGGCAGCAGCTGGGTTCATCCTCCTCCGATCAGTCATCACTAGTCCCTGCACCTGCACAGACCTCTGCCTTTGGACGTTCCTGTGGCTCCTGCTTTCGGAATCATTCCTATTCTAGCCACCCGGTAGTCCTTGCTACTTCTGGTTCATATCTTACTTTCCCAGCTCTGTAGTGGTGACTCTGGCTTCCCCTTCCTTTTCCTCTCTGGCTGGGAGAGATGCACACCTGGCATACTTTAAAAACATTGATGGAGGGCTTCCCTGGTGGCGCAGTGGTTGAGAGTCCACCTGCCGATGCAGGGGACACAGGTTCATGCCCCGGTCTGGGAAGATCCCACATGCCGCGGAGCGGCTGGGCCCGTGAGCCTTGGCCGCTGAGCCTGCGCGTCCAGAGCCTGTGCTCAGCAACGGGAGAGGCCAAAACAGTGAGAGGCCCGCATACCGCAAAACAAAACAAAACAAAAAACATTGATGGAGTAGGTCTTGATGTATGTTCTAAATCATCAAAGAGGAATTCAATTCAATATATTAAACTATTTAATATTTTTTATGTTTGTGTTTTCCAAAGTGGAAACCCATGTGAGCTATTTCACGCCATAACACAATCAGTTTCAGTGTTTGCAGTCAGTTCTGGAGGCATGCTCTCTCCATCCATCATTCTGAAGTCTGCTCTCATAAGTCAATAGGGGTCTTGGTTAATAAATGTATTGAACCAATGGGTAGACCCGCACTCCGAAAGAGGCAGAAATAGGCTGAACCATGGCAAATATAACTACTAAAATTACAGTTCCTGATAATCCGAAGTTCCAACTCAGATCAAGTTAAGCAATAAATGGGGCAAATTTGCCAACATAATTGGGAAGGACAGGGCAGGGAGGAAGGGTTCAGACATCACTGAGTTGGTTCAGATAAGGCCTTTAGGATTCTCGACTTCTGTCCACCTGTCCTTGTGGCCTCTGTCCCTTTGTTGTCCTCATCTCTCAGGATCCTCCGGGCGATGGGGATGTAGATTCCGCAGCTATGGTCCCATTCACGCAGCTGGCCAGTTTCTCCCCCCAGTGCCCTTATGTAGTTGGCCTGACTTGGCCATGTGCCCATCCCTGGACCAATCTCTTTGCCAGCACTTGGAAACCCGGATGGGTCAGGCTAGATCCCATGTCCACCAGTATGGCCAGACAGAGAGAAGGACAGCAGGCTGTGTGGATGGGGGGCAGTTAGCACAGTTACCAGAGGGAGGGGCATGCACAGCACACACCATGCAAATACAAGCAAACGTGCCCCCGCATTTAAACATTTAACCGGCTCAGTGTATTTGCTGGTCATAAACAAAGACATGCCAGGGAGAGCAACAGGAAGAACCCCTGGATGATAACATGTCGGTTAAATTCTCTCGGATCTTCCTATTATCATTTCATTTGACTTTGGTTTCCTGAATTTTGACCTACAGAAATGTCTTTGTTTTCTTCCTTGTTCACGTGGGATAACAAAAGTCTTGCTCTCATACCACCCGCCTACCTGCCACAGCTCTCGGAAGGGCTGCTGCTTCTCCTTTACGGTAAAAGTGCTTTGCCGCACATCATAATTGCTCAAATCCCTCAGATTCCCTTTTTTTCAGCTCAAACTCAGAAGCTAATGAAGGAACAGAGTAGGTGAACCTGGCTGAAGGCCCTTGGAGGACCTCTGATCATTCCTTCCAAGTAGGATGAGATTCACACCAGAACCTTCTCCTTGTTCAGCGTCACGATGCTGTCTTTGCTAAGCCTCTCTCCAGTTTTACCAGCTAAATTTCTTAAAGGAACGATGTTGGTATTTTAAAAATCTCCTTTCTTTGAGTGATTTGAACCTGACTTTGAACCTAAGAGTGGTTTCAAAGCAGTGTTTACACAATGAATATCTTCAACCACACAACTTATCAACTGACAAGAGCCTATTTCCCGACTCCCATTGAAACAGGACATGGTGCTGTAGCCAGATTCTCTCTCCCTTATCTTTTGCATTTTTCTTTGTATAAAAAAAGTAGCTGAATCACAGAATTTTATCCCTTTGTAAAGAGGGAGCTTTCTCACCAGCAGGTTAAGGAAATACATGGATTGGTGTGGATCATTTAAATTCACACCTTAATTCATTTCAAGATTACCTGTGGAAAACACATAACAAGTTGGCATCCTCAGAGCCAATGTCTGGTCTTGGCTTACAAGTGAGGCCCAGGAAACCTCTTTATAACTTTCCTTTCTGTAACTTGCACACTCTCTGATTGCTTGAATATTTTTATCAGTAGAATTAACCACCATTTATTTAATGCTTGATCTGGGACAGGCTCTGTGCTAAGCAATTTCATTTAAACATGACTGCAGCCCCTAAGTTAGGTGTGAGCTGCTCCCTTTGATAAATGAGGACAGTGTGGCTTACAGAGGTGAAGTACCTTGCCCCAGGTCAGCCAGCTGGCAGTGGGGCCCTAGGACCAGAACCCACATGCCCCTAACAGCTACTCTGTCCAGTGAAAGATGGTCTGGGTACAGGCAGAGCCTTATTTAGAAAAGTTTTGTTTCTAATCCTCTTCCATTCATTTCAAAATGATCCTTCAGTCTCCAAAATTTCACTCAATCTTCACTTTACTGATAACATAGGCTCTTCAACTAGAGGCAAAAAGATTCCTTTAAAAAAATCCCTACATAAACATTCTAATTCTGAAATCATTATTGGAACAAAAGCTTCTTTTCTGATACTGTGGTTCAGCGTGGTCTACAGGAATGTAAGTCAGCTTGCGTACCCTTCTAGGAGATGCAGATTTTGCGTGGAGTTTGGTGGAGAAAGTCCCGTGGTGCCTTGGACCAAAGGCCTCAGTGCTCTCCAGTCTTGTGGCTAAACACCACACACACACACACACACACACACACACACACACACACACAAGCAATAACTCCTTTTAACTTTTATATATATTTATAACCAGCTGTGTGATAAATTTACATTTAGAAAATTCACCTTCTACACAGCAGTGAAAGGAAAACCTTTGTTATTTTAAAAATTGTTAACGATGAGTTATAAACAGAAGCACAAATGAAGTTATTTTGCAAGTCCTGTATAAACAGGACTTTATTGCCTATGAAACGACAAAGTAATGAATGGATATTGGACTCATTTGTCACCACTAAGGAGATCATACATTTGAAGCAGTTTATAAATTTTGGACTATTTCTCCTCACACAACTGGAAGTGTCACAAAGCAGGGGTAGGTGGTTTTCATGAACAGCAGTCCCAAAGCAGCAGCTACCATTATTTATCTGGAATAATAAAAACAACATTTAGTACACAGGAGGGCTCATAAAATGCTACAGAAAATGAAGTGAGTTCACTCTCCTTGAAGTAAGTAAAGAGATTGACTAGCAATATGCATTTTAACCTAGTTTAAATGATAAACATTTTATTTTTCCCAAAGTTATGTTTGTCAAGAGCATCTACATTGGAAATGTCCTTGGTTATAGGGTGTAAGATATCTTTCATCAATAATGGCACATCTGTGTCTTGATGAGCAGACTGGGGTGGGGATGGTAGAGGGTGATGCAGAGAGAAGAGTGCAGTGGAGAGTTGGATGGGGCTGGACTGGAGAAAACCCTCGACCTGACATGCTACCGCCCTGGAGAGTTGCATTCTCACCAGTTTTCACTCACTGATTTCATTCTCAAGAATACATAATCTCTACACCTGAAACTAACATAACATTGTTCATCAACTATACTCCGATATAAATACAAAGTTTAAAAAAAAAGTGTTTTGCTGTAACCCTTTGAGGAGTTTGGGGGGTTTGGGGCATGAGCCACCTGTTTCCGTGCATAGCCCTGCAATAAACATTTCTCTGCTCCAAAAAATAATAATAATATATAATCTCTTGAAACGCCTGTAATCCTGTAATGGGTTCTTGTAAGTATATTACTTTAAAAATATATTTCACGTGTAGAACTTTCATTTCTGATCAGTGGACTAATAATGATTTTATTCAAATTAATTTTTGTATAATCTTGAATGTTATTTGTAAATATGTCTGGCTTTCTTTCCATTTAAAAAATGCATACTTTCAATTAGTTTTAAAAGCAAAAGCATAATTTGACAAAGATAAAAATTTAAATGGCATATGGTGTCACCACTGGGTTGGGGACCAAAAATGTATCAGTACATTGAAACGTGCGCTGATTGCTAAATACATGTGGCGGCCGTACTCCTTGGAGATACCAGCTGTTCTGACCTTCCCACCTGGAGGGGAAGACTGGGAGCCCCTCCCTCCATCTTTTGCCACAGAAGCTCTCCTCCCAGACCCGGATTTCAACCCCACCTAAAACCCTGACACTAGACATTCCCAACCTCACCCTACTGACAATTTGGCCTGGGTGATCCTTCATTGTGCAGTGCTGTCCTGCGCTCTATAGGGTGTTTCAGGGCACCTCTGGTCTTTACCCACAAGATTCCAGGAGCACTTATGACAGTCAGGTTGTCACAACCATAAACGTCTGCAGGCATTGCCAGTGCCCCATGGAGGGCAAGCTCTCCCCAGGTTGACACTGTTTAATAACATCACCTCATCGGCTCTCCAGTTGGCCTCCAAACTGTGGCCCACGTTCATCCTTAGTGTGGGAGAGGAAATTTCATTTTATATAAGCACAAACATGCTCAAATTTTGTTTTAAAAATCCTCTGCTTAAAAGGTTCCCCCCCAAAATATTTTCAAATCTAACAAGTGTTTACTAAACACTCACCTTTTGCAAAACATTGTGTTGGTCCATTTTTCTCCTTTATTGATTTTCCAAGCTCTTTTCGTGCCTCTTTAGCAAACAAACAATTTCCAAGTCCAGAGATAGCCTATGAGAAAAATACCTTCTTTTGCCTTTAACACGTCAAGTTTTCCTTTACAAAAACCATTCTTTTTGTACGAGGAGGGAAGGAACTGAAACTGCCAATTTATGTTAACTCATGTCTTTGTATTCGCACTGACATCATTACAAAGATTTGATTTTGCAAAATTTGGAGAGATTTTGCTCCACAAATTTTCACTGAAGAGTCATAAATCTCAGAGAAGTGAGACGTATACAGGAATCTCCCACACATCCTTCATTTCTTCCCTGTGGTGTCACCGTAGACTGTGAATAAAGGACACGTGCCTTGTGATGCAGAAAACCTCTCCAAACCACCCTTAGACCAAATTTGCCACACGCAGATAGAACACTGGATGTATCATCTAGCTAATAAGATCGAGAGGGAAATGTCATTTGCTTAAAAGCACGTACACATTCACCTTGCCTTCCTTTATAAAATCATAAGGATTAAAATAAAGGCCTTTGCTAACATTTTTCTGAAAATAAGTTAGGAATCTGGGAAGTCAAAACAAAATCTTTTTGTTTTATCCAGTTATTTAAAAATAAGGAAGCATACCTTCATAATTAAATCTGCAGAGTCAGGAAAGAACCAATTCATAGAAATGCTGCCAATACCAGTGGGGGGGAAAAAAAAAAGCTTGAGCTTGTCCAATAAACAAATGGCTCTGTGAATGTCTTCTTTTAACAGGTTATTTATCCAGGCTTTTCTCCTGAGCACACATCCTCTAAGACGTCTTTGGAGTCAGGTTTTTCCTTGGGCTATTTAGAACCAACTTTGCTGTGTAGTGAAAACTCAGTTTTGTTTTTTGTTGGTATGGTTTTTTGTCCATCCACCCACATACCTTGTCCATGCATCTATCCCTCTACTCACTTATTTATCAGACATTAGTTGAATGATTCTCCTGGCCTTTGTGTGGTTTCTCTATGCCAGGGACCGTAGTAGGCATAGAGATTCAGAGATGAAATAGATCGTCTGGTTATCACAGACCTTACAGTCCTAGAGGGGAGCTGTGTCTGCATACTCTGGGCTTTTTAAGGCTACCAGAGCCACATCTCCATTAGAAGAATTAGGTATGTACCTAGTAAACGTGATTTATGTAGAACTGGGTAATTCAGAATCTTTTTTGATGTTGTATTTGGCGGGGGGCTGTCTATATTTAACAATCATTAGCCACCCATCATCCTCTTGACCTAAATTAGCAGCAGAGACAGCAACAGGAAGCGATTTCTTCCAGACGTAACCTCTATCCCTCATTTGCTTCTGCAGCCACTTGCCAAGCCCTTTTGACCAACTGTGTGAAGTTCAAGAATCTCTCGCTTCAGGATTGCAATAAACGATATCAACCCCAGCACTTTTCTTGCCATAGAATTTCTCTGACATCCCAATGGCTTATTCGGTGCAATCAAATTTGGCAAAGGGAAGAATGTATTAATATTTAGTTTCAAAATTCAATTTAACTTTCAAGTCTAGAAGTAGCCTGCATCTAACAGAGCAACTAATTGAAAAAAAATCTTTCTTCTCAAAAAGTTAGGTCACCAGAATTCAGTAAAACCTAACAACCCAAATCAATGTGTAGACAATTCATCCCATGAAATGTTGCAATATTAACCAGCTTCCAAAGCATTTCCTGGATCTCTACCAATTAAAATTTCCTTAAATAGTCCATGAAATTGCCCAGTTAACCACATCTTCACTTGATATTTTCATTTAGGCCAATCTGCTTGGAAAAGAAATGCATGCCCATTCATGTTTTATAAATATTTTCCTGATTATGAGGGTATATATTTTTGGTGTATTGCCTATTTACATTTCATTTTCAATTAATTGCCTGTTGGAATTCTTTTCCTACTTTTATTTTGAGTTGTTTGGCTTTTCTTTGAATGTGGAGGGCTGAGGGGGTCGTTTTAGATTTTCTAAATTTAAATGAACTGAATTTAAACTTAGAATTTAAATTCTAATCCCCCAACTGAATTCCTGGTCTTCTCCCTCCCTCCAAACGTGTTTACCCGTAGTGCACCCCACCTGGGGGATGACAACTCCATCCTTCCCATTACTTATTGAAAAGCACCCATGTTCCATCACCTGAAATGCTCCTAGTAGCTTTTGTAAATTTACCTTAATGACAACATTTACTCATTATAAATAAAAAACAAAAGCAAAGTTGTATTCAAGTTACAGTGCCTCTCTGCCTTCCTCTACACTTTCAAATCAAATATGGGAGAGTCTTTGCACCTCGTTAGAACCCACAAGGTAGAAGTTAGAATGACAACCAAACATTGGTGGTTTGAGATCAGGAAGAAATGTGGTGCTCACCAAGATGCACCAGAACCAACTGCTGTGCTGTTGTTTAAGTTCCACATCTGAACGCACCGTGGAGGAACATTCACTGGGGCTTCCTTCTTGTTACCATGGAGGAACCATCTGTAACCTCAACTGAAGCGGACCTTCCCGCCCCCGCTCAAGAGGGTGCTCCAGTGAGATCATCCTCTCTCTGTTCATCAGTGGCTCTCCCCAGTCCTGGGATCATTCCATAAATACACAGACACCAGACACACTGGACTTTCTCCATTAAGAAAATTAACAAACAAAACAACCCAAAGAACAAGAAAACCCTTTCTTTTTCTAGCACTATTGGACCCATTCCTTGGGCTCTAGAACGCTATTAGCCCTCAGGATGCTAAGAACCCTGGAGTATAAAAAGAAGGACAAGCCACAGACCATCTTGAAACCAACCCCAGTGAGGGAGGTTAAGACACGGGGGAATCTCCTTGGGAATTGGGCCACGGGGGATACAGGCAACCAAGTTTTTGTATTTGTCATAGTTTTAGCAATGGGAGTTTTATTGTCTCCTTCACGTAAAAAAAACATCGCTAAGAAGGCATAGCTCTTTTTTTCAGTCTGGATTTGTTCTGAGACACCCAAACTCATTTCAGAGGCCCTCTGAGACCAAGTGGACTGGGGGCTGAGACTCAGCGGCTGGGAAACACATGACTGCCCCAGTGAGCTCTGGGTGAGGACCATGGAACAGAACAGCAGGCTGCAGCATGAGGAATTCCAAATGTGAAAAATTAATTAACGTGGATTCTAATGGTGTGATTACCTGTAAGGTCCTGATCCGTCATTATTTGTGTCATGGGATGGTTTAGGTTCCCCTAAAACAGATGGGGGAGCACAGACTTCTTTTTCAAGAGTCCTTCAGTTTTCTAAAGTGAGCTCTTCAGTGGCTGGCATGACCCAGTAGTCCTTTTTGCCGCATGTAAATTTGGACAGAGAGCGTCTTGGCGCGTTGACAGTAGTTAAAAGTGTACCCAGCAGATGGCCGATTGGTTCACGTTAGAAATAGACAGTGTTTGGAGAAGTTCTCACTGTACATCAGAGGCTTATCCGTCTGAAGTCCTGGAGGGGGGGAGGGGGAGAGGTGGCACCAAGTTGCTAAATCTGCCCCACCTGCTCTGCAGGGAGCCCTGGAAAGAGCCACCTTCTCCTGTCTGCTGGGGCTTAGTATGTGGTTGACAGAGTAGGTGCTCAGTAAATGTTTAAAACCAGGCTTCTCCTCTGCTGATGACTGAGTTTCATTAAGGTGGAGAGTCTTAGTCTTGCGCCTTGGGGGGTATGCGCGTGGCTCATGGGGGAAGCGGGGTCAGCTCCATGCACGGAGTGTCTTCACCTAAGCCCTGCACATTTGTACCCCTACTCCTACTCACTCCAGTAATTTCCACCAGTGACCTAGGTGCTGTCCAATGGGAAATAGTGTAGCTGCTTGATTCCAGCTCTCTGGGTGCGTGTTCTCAGGTAGGAACCCTCTAGCTTGGGTCATCCAGACGGTCATCAGTCTTTGACCCACCGAATATTTCTGATGGACGTACCCCCACCAGTAGTCCTTTCCCATGAGCTGACTGCTTTCCGCACCGGAGTGGAGGTACATGTGTTTGGCTCAGGGCTCACCTTCAACCAAGCGCTGAGGTTGGGGAGCAATGGGACTGTCACCAGATGAACTGGTGTT
Source organism: Mesoplodon densirostris (assembly GCF_025265405.1). Lineage (NCBI taxonomy): Eukaryota > Metazoa > Chordata > Mammalia > Artiodactyla > Ziphiidae > Mesoplodon > Mesoplodon densirostris. The sequence continues at coordinate 5,017,385 of NC_082661.1, forward strand.
GAATTCAAAGACTGCCCTTGGTTCCTGCCAATCAGGTGAAGAAGTTGTGCTCCATAAACACTTTGTTTACAACAACTATGACTAAGCTAAGGGTCAGGCACAGAGAGCTTCCTGATGGCATAGACACACTAAAAAGTGGAGGGTTTTATGAGTTCCTGTCTTCATTTGCCATTTTAAGGTGTAATGATTTTCTTTACAAATTGATTCCCTTTTGTGTTTTTTTTAAAAACTGTCATTGGAAGTTTATTTGAAGAAGTAAAAACTTGTCCTCAGAGCAAAATCTTGAACTGGCAGCCATTTTTCAAGGGAATGTGTCACTTCCTGAGCCAGTGTTTGATTACAGAAAATAAAATTGACCCACATGAGCCAGTTTAACTTCCTGCCATTGTTGAGTTGGCTGAAACGTTTTGTTTATCAAAATGCAACTATTCCTGGTTCCAGTTGCAATGAATTTTCATGACAAAAAAGGACTACAAATTTAGCTCTTGCTAAGTTAGTGCCATTCTTCATTTCCCCTGTTAAAGCATTATAATTTAAGAATTATATTTTAGATTGGGAGCTTGAAACAGATTGTTTTTAAAAAGGGAAGTTAGAAGTCTTAGCTTGAAACAAATGAAAATATACCGGGGAATGAAGACATTCAGAGCCTTCTGGAGTCACTGAGGGTTGAGGCAGACTTGCCTTTGACTCTGAAGCTTCAGACATTGAACTTGATGTACCAGAAGGTGCTTCAAGCACAGCCAACACACCAGAAGCCAGCAGTGTCAGCCAATCGAGAAGGCATGGATGTTCTTAGAAAGTTATTTGAAAGATGAATTTTGTAATTGTGGCAAAGCAAATATGCTTAAATCTTATTGTCTCCTGTTTAACAAAACTGAATAATAAATTATACCAAACAAGATCATGATGGGATATTTGAAAAAAAACCTGCAAGCTTTAAAGAAAATCTGAGAATATTTTTATAGCTAGAAAGGGTAGTCTTTTGACTAGAAACAATGAATGAAAAGTAAAAGCAATAAAACTTAAAATAAGAAGTTGCTTGTCTCTATCATCAAGCTTGGTTTCAGAAATCACTTGAACAGTGAAATTCACCTTACAGGAGAAAAGCTGGTGTAGCCCTACCCAGTCAGTATGATTGATTCTAGTTTGGAACCAAATACAGGCAGTCTTGCTAGAAACATACCCTTCTCAAATGGCATGATAAGAATGCATTTTATTCTGATTAAAAGTCACACTTTGCTCAAATAAATGGATAAGAGACTGAGTTTAACTCAATTCTTTCCCTTGCAGTTGGTTGACCCCATTACATAGATCAGTGTTCACAATGCTTATGATGATGATACCTATAAACATTAATTATGCTGCAAAACACCTGATGGTTAGATGTGGCACAGAAATTTTCAACAATGGGTGAGCATTTTTTTTTTAGTAATTGTAGAATTGAGAAGGGGGGAAATGATGTATATTTAGATGCACTGATTAGGCTACAGTGATGACAGTTGATGTTTTAGTTTGGGTTCCTGAGAAGCAGTCCTGTAGGTGAAGATGTCTGTGAAAGTAGTTTATTAAGAAGTGATCCCAGGAAAACTGATATAGGAATGAGGAGGCAGGACGAGGAAGGCAGGGATGGCAAGTGAGGAGAGCATCAGACGAGGCCCCAGAAGTGCAACGTGGCTCAATCCCTAGGGGAAATTGTGAAGATAAGTACAGTTGACACTTGAAGATGCAGGGGTTAGGGGTGCCCACCCACGATGTAGTTGAAAATCTGAGTATAACTTATAGTCGGTCCTCCATACAAGTGGTTCCTCTGTATCCCCGGTTTTGCATCCTCACATTCAACCAACCCACAGGTCCTGTAGTCCTGTAGTACTTACTATTGAAAATATGTGCAAATAAGTGGCCCCATGAAGCTCAAATCCCTGATGTTCAAGGGTCAACTGTAGTTCACGTCTCAGAATCATTCCTATTAGTGTAAAGAGAGATGAAGCACTTATACTATTGTTTAAGGGCTGATCCTGGTGTGGGGGAGGTGTAAATTCTCAAGCACTTCCCTTCTTTTTCTGTATATAAGTAAAGTATGCTTCAGCAGCCTGAGGCAGCCCTCCAACAAAGAGACATAGATGCTGCCTATTAGGAGTGAAAGGAGGTGTGCATGAAAATGATAAAGAATCAGAGGATGCGAGCATTGTTGATACATCTGCTAAGGTCCATTGCACAATCTAAGTATATCAAGCACATCTCCCCTCAAATAGCCTGTCTCTTGACTTCTGTGTTTTATGGCAGAGTTTCTCCTAGTTGCCTGGTCAATATCTAGTCCCCCCTTTTTCCTCATTAACAGGACCTTGATTGTGTTTCAGGCACCAGGTCCCCAGCTAAACTATGCACATTTCCAGACTCCCTTGCAGCTAGAAGTGGCTGAGGGGATGCTTCTTTGTCTCTCTTCCATCCTTTTCATCTTCCTTGTTGAGGCCAGCCTGCAGGGATGTCTTGTGACAGCAGATGGCAAGCATGCTGATCAGGAGGACTGCCACAAAGGCAGTGCAGTGCAAAGGTGGAAATGTGGAATGGCCTAGATCCTGGAGGTACCTGTATCAGCCTTATTTGGTCACCTCCTAAATTTTTATATTGTGGGTGAAATAAATTCCAAGCTAAGCTATTGCTGGCAATTATTTTCAGAGTGTTATTTGCAACTGGAATTATTCTTAACCAAGGCAGCACTAAATGGAGTGGTAAAAACAATATATTGAATAAAATAGACAGTGCTTTTTTGTTTATTTTTGGTCAAATTTTAATAAAATGGGAGGTGGCCTTGAATTTTTGTCCTGATCCATGAATATTAGCTGTCTTGGTTGGAAAAAGGCACTGGTCAATGTTTTCCTATTCACGGTAAAATTGTTTTTCTTCAAGGAGGAAAAATAACAGGCATCACTTGGACAAGGGGAATGAATTCATTATTCATCCAAATGCTAAAGAGTAACTCACAGAGATGGTTTATTTTAGCAGATGTTTAACACACTTAATCAACAAATTTCAAGGGAAAATGGAATACATTTATTGCCGATGACAAGATTGTTGAAATGAAGTTGAGCTTGGGAATTGGATGAAGACAATCGATCATGAAGATGATTAATCATTGGAGACTGTTGGGTCATTTACATGTGATGAGATTTACTGCATTTGCAGCAAAATAAAGTACATCATCAATCGTCTTTCCTTACTGAGAGATTGTTGTGATGACCACGTGAAAGACTGACCAGGGTGCACTCCCTGGGAAGCCCCCCATTGTGTGACTTGCAGCGGGTGAAATTGCCAACCTTCCCTACCAGGCTCTGAGCTCCAGGAAGGTAGGATGTGTCCCTTGTTCCTTGTTTTATCTCTTTCCTTGGCCACGTGATGGTCTTGCAAATATGGAATGAATAATCACAGAGAGGGTCAGAGACCCTTTTAGTCTTCCATATGCACAAACAATTGGCCTCCAATCAGAATATGTGTTTTCTGAGATCCCCACCAGTGGGAGCCTAGACTCTGCACAGTACAATAACCTGGGCTGCGTTGGGGGCATCTCTCATCAGAATTACTCTGGCTCTAGTGGTAGAAAAGTGTTAGAAACACTGACGCCATTGATATTCATGAATTTATGCTAGCCTGGATTCTCGAGATACTGAGCTAACAAGTCAGAAGGAAAAAGGACCTGGATATAGAACCTTATATGCAGAGACAGCTTTTTTTGCAATTCAGTCCAGCTTGGGGAAGTTGGCAGAATCACTGCACCAGCATTTCTTCTGTTAAGCAACAAAGCAGAAAGAAAATCTTTTGTTCCTTTATGATATACTTAAACTATTATTTTTCATGGTAAAGCAGGCATAAATACTGAACCGGAGTACAGGATTTACTTGTGATTGAGTGGCAGCAAGAAATTCCCTATTGGAAAAAAACCAAAAGGAGTTAAAATTTTTTCCATCTAATTATCCTTTAGAGGGAATGAACTGGTATGCCCAGGGGTATATGGTGAAGGGCAAAGAGGCTCTACTGATATAAAATTTTCCTGAAACTCTAATAGTGCTGAAAAATTAACATTTTATATATTAAATTTCTTTCAATCTATATAAACCAGAAAGTAGCACAAATGCTTTGAAGGAATAAAAGTTATATAAAGGCTTTAAAATTTTTGTTATATAACATTACATTCTAGTACTGAAGGATTGGCAGTTACATGCTTTTTTTATCCTTTCATTTATAAAGGAGAGTAATCCAATGGAGAAAGAATACTTTTCAAAAACCATGCTGGAATAACTGGACATGTATACCCAAAACAATAAACATTGACTTACATTATGCTATATTCAAAAATTAACTCTGGGGCTTCCCTGGTGGCGCAGTGGTTGAGAGTCCGCCTGCCGATGCAGGGGACATGGGTTCGTGCCCCGGTCCAGGAAGATCCCACATGCCGCGGAGCGGCTGGGCCCGTGAGCCATGGCCGCTGAGCCTACGCGTCCGGAGCCTGTGCTCCGCAACGGAAGAGGCCACAACAGTGAGAGGCCTGTGTACCACAAAAACAAACAAACAAACAAACAAAAAAACTCTGGGTCAATGGTTGTAAATGTAAAACCTAAAATTATAAAACCACTAAAAGAAAACATTTGAGGAAAGCTTTATGACCTTGAGTCAGGCAAAGATTTTGGATACAAGAAAAAAAAAAAATTATAGAAAACAAAAAGATATTTGGACTGCTCTTTGAAAGATATCATTAAAAAAAAATGAGAAGACAAGCCATGGACCAGAAAGACATATTTGCAAAACACATATCTGATAAAGTACTTGTACCCAGACTATGTGAAAAACTCTCAAAACTCAAAAGTACTGAGAAAAGAAACAACCCCCAAGGGCAAAGGTTTTGACCAGATACTCAGGCACTTTACCAAAAAAGATAGATGGATAGAAAATAAGAACATGAAAAGATGGCCAGCATCATCAGTCATTAGGAAAATGCCAATTAAAACTGCAATAAGATCCAGGGCATACATTTCATAGCAGCTTTAAAAAAAGAAAACAGAAAATATCAATGCTGGCTAAGATACAGAGCAAGTGAAACTCTCATATACTACTGAGGGGAATTCAAAGTGATACAACACTTTGAAAAGCAGCTTAGTAGTCTTTTATAAAATTAAACATATACTTAGTTTTCGTCCCAGCAATCCCAAGCCTATATATTTACCTAAAAGAAATTAAGTGCACAAAAACCTGCACACAAATGTTTGTAGCAGCTTTATTACTCATCCCCTAAAGCTGGAAAAAACTTAAATATCCATCAACTGGTAAGTGGATGAAAAAATTGTGTTCCATCCGTATGATGGAATGCTACTCAGTGATAAAAAGGAACAAACTATTGATGTATATAAGGACATGGATGACTCCCAGAGGCATATGCTAATTTTAAGAAGTCAAACTCAACAGGCTACCTACTGTATTATTTGATTTATATGACATTCTGGAAAAGGCAAAATCTTAGAAATTAGATCAGTAGTTTCCAGGGGTGAGAAGAGGCAAGGGACTGGTTATCCAAGGGCTACAGGGAATTTGTGGCATGATGGAAATATCCTGTATCTTGAAACTACCACCAAGGTAGTTTCTTTACTATATAAGTTGTCAAAATTTATAGTCATACACCTAAACAGAGTGACTTTTACTTCAGGTAAATTCTCCCACAATAAATCTGTGGGGTGGGGGAGGAAAGCGACATGATAACCAAGTGCAATGTGTGATTTCAGTTGCATCCTGAGCCAAAAAGAGAAGCACGTAAACAAAACAACATTTTTAAAAACCCAACAGCTATAATGACAATATTGGGACAGTTGGGGGGAAAAAATCAGTGAACTGTATATTGGTTAATATTATTGTACAAATGGTGAGTTTCTTGGACATGATAAAGGTAACAGGATTGTATAGGAGAATGTCTTTTCTTTGGAGCTGCAGGCTGCAGTGTTGAGGGGTGAGAAAATATTATGATGTCTGCAAGTAACTTTCCAAAGTCTTAAATTGCTCAGGGAAAAGGCTGTGTGTGTGCTGGGGGGAGGGGGTGGTGGAGAAAAAAATGAGCAAAATGTTTACAGTTGGTCAAACTAAGTGAAATCTTCATTATACTATTCTTTCTATTTTTTTTCTGTAGGTTTGAAATTTTTTCAAATAAAAACTTGGCAAAAAAAATCTGTTAATCCTTTTTCATCCAACAGGGACCTTTGAAAAAGTTTATCCTAATAAAAGAATTAAAGTTGTACACAAAGATGCATGAAAAAAATATACTCAACACTACATGGTTCATAAAGCTAAAAATTAAAATGTCTGAGATGTCTAACAACACATGGCCCCTGACACAAAGTGGTACTCGATACCTTTTCACTGAAAAAAATGAGATTGCATTAAAAAATAATGGGTAAATAAATTACAGCATAATAACACAATGGAATATTATGCAAACATTAACTATGCCTTGCTAAATATTTAAGGAAGTGGGAAATGCTTATGCTATGTTACATGAGAAAGAAACCAGGATGCAAAGCCTGTATATATGAAGCTATTTTTTCAAAACACACTTAAAAAAACCATGGAGTGAAAAACCCGGGAAGGTTGGCTCTGGTGATAGGGGTTTATTTTTTGTTTGTAGTTTGCTCTATTTCCAATTTCCTACACTGAGTCTATTACTTTATTTTATTTTATTTTATATTTTATTTTTACAACCTCTGAAAAAGTGTTTGAATTTAGCAATGCAGTGCATTGGAAAGGAAACAAAATGTATCCAGAAGAATCTCTTAAAACAAGCGTTGCAGGTAATGTGATAACGGGGATGAGATGTTAGAAACTTTGTATATGTTCAACACATGCGTGGTGGATTAATTGCTTCACAATAATCTACCTCATTATAGCAAAGCTTCTGGACTTAAATTGTTACCTTCACTGAGAAAACATTTTCAAATATGCTTTAATAAAATGACAGCACTTTCTAATTGTGTATTACTCTTACCATGTAAAAACAGCATGAAATAAAACCTTCCATCAGATGAAGCAGGAAAAATCCAGTTCTATTTTTCCAGAGTTTTCTTGGCAAAGATGCATGACCTTTCAGAAAAGGTCCATTTGTGCAGCTGAGGTTATTGCATCTCCTGGATGGGGAGGGCTGTGCGGGGGTCCCGGGCAGCGTTGGGGGAGAAACCTGGAAGACCTGAAGCACAGTAAGATGTGCTCAAGCTTTGAGCCTGGAAGCCAAGGTCCTCGGGTGATGAAGCGGAGGTCAAGAGCGTGTAATGTAGGGAAACTGGCCTTCAGGGAAGTGTTGGGGATGCGTTTGCTTTCGGGATTTGATCACTAGAGTGGAGGAGAAGCTCCAGCAGCCCAGCCTCAGGCCGAGCAGAACCAGGAAAGCCAAGCACATCCTTCTGCATCCAGGAGAATTCACTGTGAGGACTAGAGGCCTGTGGCAGTGAGGACCTGGGATTGTGTAGAAGAACTGGAACCATTCAATAATCGATCACCATCTCTTGCTAAAATGAATACCATGAATTCCTTTAGGTCTTGATATTATTACAGTGTCAGGTTGATTGGGTGTTAAGAGAAAAGTTTGGCAGTACCCCAGCAAAGATTTTTCAAGCAAATTATCCTTTAAAAAATTACAAGAGTCAATTTTTTGAGAGAAAAATTTTTGAATCAGAAATATTTTTTATGTTTTTTCTGGGGATCACTATGAAGGCCTGAGGGAAACTCAAAATAGTTGCTTTGCTCCTCATTTTAACATTAACTCTACCATGAAATTCAGGTGCTGTCCGTCATTTATAATATCCTGAAATGGACACTTGCCCTTAAGTAATGTAACAGTGTTGCAAAAATACTTTCATGCCTGTGAACTCAATTAAGTATTAAGTGTAAAGAGTTCTATAAATTCATGCAGTTAATAAATGATGTTACAGCTTAATGTGGGTGCTTTGGAATCTTTGAGAGTTTTTATCTTAGTCTTTTAAATTCTTAATGATTCCTCTCCGTTTCTTATTAAAGCCTTTTGTAGAAATGAATTTTTTTATTCAGGAAATCCTTAATATTTTCCTCATTAGTTGGAAGGAAAGGGATCCCAGTGAATTCTGTCTGTCTCCTCTCTCTCTCTCTCTCTCTCTCTCTCTCTCTCTCTCTCTGGCTTCTATCTGAGTTCAACTGAAACAACTGGAATTAAGTTTTAGTGTGAAAATTCAGTTGCTATGATTGTGGTGGACGGGTGGGGCATCTACATGCTTTCCCATACTAAACTCTCACTGTAGTGAGAGCCCTATGCGTGTGGATGAACACACATGCACACACACACAGGCACAATCATGGTTGTGGGAAACATTCGAATATGAGTACAGCTGAAGTACTCCAGCAATCATCTGAGTCCAACTCTTTCATTTTACACATCAGAAAACTGAGGTTCGGAGAGGGAAAGTAAAGTGCTCAAGTTCACCAATGTGTTTTAGGCTGCCCGAGGTCACTGCCCAGTCTACCTGTCCTTCTGTCTGGCTGTGTGGCGTGGAGGGGGCAGGAACTCACAAGTCTGAATATCAGCCCTCTGCCTTGCCCGCTCTGTGAGCTTCTGCACACCACTCATCTTCTCTGAGCTTGGTTCCCACCCCCAAAGGGGGGGCGGGTGTCCCCTACCTCACAGGCTGGGAGGTGAGAAGGGGTCATGCATCTCAGAGCTTTTTAGGGTGCCTCACTGGAAGCATATTCCTAGAAACGTTCACTGGTCACGTGGACCTGCCTTCAGTCCCATTGTGCTGACGCTGTACTGCGTGGATGTGAAGGAGACGCAGCCGGCACAGCCAGCCTCCCTGTGGACATCCCTGGGGCACAAGTCTTGCCCCAGCTTGGTCAAAAGGGGCTTTGTAATGAGATAAATGGGGGGCCACCACGTGTTTTTCAGCTTTGGTTAATTCAAGAGTTCCTGAAATGACCTAAACTTCAAGTTGGATTTATTGACTTTGTACTTTTGTATATAAGGAGTTCTCATGGTTTCACAAAGAAATCATACCTATGTTGAATGGTCTTCAGAATAACAGAGTGGAATGGAAATCCCTATCTGATGAGTATGATGCAGAGATGAAGGTAACTGAAGAGAAGAAAAAGCAGGAAGAAGGAAATACAACTGAAAAAACTGCAGAAGATTCAGGAGGTGGTGGTGATAACAAAAAGTGCAAAAACTGTCTAATGCTGCAATACAGTCCAGCTGGTCTAAATTTCAAATATTGTGTCTACATTTGAAGACAACAAGAAAACATTCAAAAGAACATCAGCAAATTTCATTCATCAAACCATCAAGTAACAGAGTAAGAGAATCTTCAGAAAAGCTACCCTGTGACTAGCATGAGAAAATATGCTGCTAGCCTAAAAGCCCTGAGGGTAAAATAATGTTCAACAGAAGTGCAAAATAAGACAAAAATAAGTGCATTTTTGGTGCCAATTTGTTTTAAATTAAAAATAATATAACCTGCAAAAAAAAAAGAAAACAAAAAAAAACCCATTCACCAACATCTTACCGAATTATGCTGGTCAGGAACACACCAGGCTTTGTGACTCCAGCTCGAGGTAGGTAAAATCAAACCAAACCTCAAGAAAACAAAGCAAAAACCAGTTCCAGGGCTGAGATTCTCCAAAATGGCCAGCCCTCGGTCACCCCTTTCCCAGTCTATGGTTGCTGTGGCTGAAGGGCTGCCGCCTCCTGGTCACACACGTCCTCTGGTCCCACGAGTGACCCCCTACCCACCTTCAGTGCTCACTTGAACTTGGCTTCGGTGGGGCCTCCAGTGTGCTGTTTCTTACTCCCTTCCCTGGAGCCCAGCATTTCCTGCCCTCTCTGAGGAAGAGCCTAGAACGTGCTTGGTGCATGGAACGTTTTCAGCACGAGCTCCACGAGACATGAGCCCCCTCGAAGGCTCCCTGCCCTCCTTGGCAAAGGACGTTTCTGAGCAAAGTGATGGACTTCTGCTCCTGGTGTCACGTTTGACCTGGATGAATGCATGTAAGTATTGAGATGGTGACTCCAATTTTATAAAATTTCATCAGGTCTTGAGTTCTGTTTCATGCTTGTCAGATGTAGCTCTTTGGGTTTTTGGTTTTTTTTTCTTCTTCTTTTTCTCTTGTTCTGTGTCTTCATACATAAAGAAATCTCAGGTCACTTAAACATGTTCGAAAGCCAAAATAACTTCTTTGGAGTATGTCATGTACCGATGCAGAGATAAAGCTGTATCCCATTTCAGTGGGTAAGGAAGGACCACCCTCCAAGTCCTAAGGTATTTAGATGCTGCCACAGGACATTTACTGTGACAGTCAGGCTGCTAGCCTGGGCTCTCCTTCCTTTGATGGAAGTGAGGAAAACTGTCTCATGAACTGGAGGATGGGCCCTGTGCAATTCACGAGACTGAAATCATGAAATTCAAAGATTCCCACTGTGAACCATCACTGCCCTTGAACATAGTTCACACTTTGGCCCAGGGATGGCCAACACAGGCCTTCTTCAGATCGTTTTACTCTTCAAAGGACTGAAGAGCAACTGGCATTATGAGACGCTGGTAATTTTTATGAAAAGAAGAAAAATTACTTTAAACTAGAAATTGTGCTCCTTTTTAAATGAAGGGGAAATGACTAGCTTATTTCACTCAAAAAAAGTAGTCAAAACCGTTTATTAACCAGCTGGTGGCAGTGTTTTCACGAAGAAAAGATAAAGTGATATTATGCACAATTTACTTCGGATCCATTTTTCAAATGTTCGAGAAGAATGATTTTAGGTCTTTCTCGTTAAAATGCTTAAAACGTCAACTAAACGATGGGAATCAGAGTTTTTGATAGTTCTTGAGCAGTTTCTACCACCAGGCAATAATATAAATTGTATGAGGCAAAATTAAAATATTTGGCGTCTTTTCTATTGCTAGCCCCTTTGTTAAGGTTTATACGGATGGACAGCAGTACTGATTGGCTAGGGTTATACTTCCACTGACTGGCTTACCAGTTGACTAGAGCTGTATGACTAAGATGCTTTTTTAAAAATTGAAGTATAGTTAATTTACAATGTTGTGTTAGTTTCAGGTGTACAGCAAAGAGATTCATTTATATATGTGTATATAAGTATAAATATACTTTTTTCTTTTTCAGATTCTTTTCCATTACAGGTTATTACAAGATACTGAGTACAGTTCCCTGTGCTACATAGTAGGTTAAGATGCATTTTTGATGGCTTGAATGTTCCTCTTCCTACCTTCTGTCAAAAAAGAGAATAGAGTTGTATTCAGCTTTCTTCTCTAAAATTATCCAACCAATCCTTTTCTCACACATTTCCTGCAGACATCACCACTGAGTCATACGTCACAGACAAGCAAATCACCCTAAGTTTTATTTCTGTAACACAATCAGGTGACAAACAAGCTAGCATCCTTGCCAGAGTTTAAGTTCCATTATGCCAGAAAGGACTGCCAATCAGGTCTGGGAATAACGTTGTCCTCCTACTGAAAGGCACCAAAAATATCCACAGCCTTGACCTCTCCATCTGGAAATAGGATTTTACTCCTTCTCCAAGGGACTGAATCCTCCCACCTGTATGTGCTACTGGTACCATCTGCACTATCTCCATCTGGGAATTGGATCCTAAACCCACGCAGGTACTCAAAGCCAGTGCCTCTACCCAGCAGACAGCCTGACCCCTGGGCCCAGCAGGAAACCCTGAGCAGCACAGAGCAACGTGTCTGACTGTATCTCATCCCTCCTCAACTAGAATCTATGTCTTCCTATTCTCCCTGGGATCAGAATTGGGTTATTTTGTGTTCAGAGTTTTATTTCCAAGGGTATGTTGATCCAGTTGGCATTGCATTTAGGACCATCTTTATAAATTGTCATTGCAAATCTCCCTTGTTCTCCCCTGTTCCCTGTAAGATGCAAAGCCCTCCATATGGATGGAGGATTGGGGCCACCTGCCCAGGGTTGCACAGCAAATTACAGGAAGGTGAAACGGACAGAGTTGGATTTGCAGTTTTCAGTCCATGAAAACTATTGTGCGTGAGTGAAGGACACTCTGTTGATTTAAATTTGCAGACGTATAAAACCTGCTCCAGGAACAGGAGTGGCATGACCAAGAGCAGATGGGCCTCGAACACTTTTCTACGGTTACTCCGATCTTCACACTATTCAATCTCACATAAGCTTGCAAAGATTACTAAGCATAATGCTTGCAACAAAAGCTGTCATGAAGAGCTTACAGCAAGGCCATCTGAGGACCTGAGAATCCAGTATCCTGTGGGATTCACAAAATGGCCATCAGAGAGGAGAAAGCTTCCAAATGCCCTTGAAAGAGACCTTGGCCAATAGTCCAGGACACTTATGACCTCACGGGTGCTGGAGCCTGGAAGACACTCAGCATTTGACGCAGAAGTGGTCGTAATTTGGTCTTAGCTTCAAACCATTGAGTGGGAGCCCAAGGAGGCATGGGGGCAGAGTAGCTGTCTTCAAATGCTCCTAAGGGTCATCAGATCAAAGAAAGGAGTTGACTTAAATAAGTGGCTGATTCCAGCTCAGTGTTTGGAAGGGGTTTCTAACAATTCAAACCACCCTCTAGATATTACACAAGTGAGAACATTCCTACATGAGGCATTAGAATGATGTGAGTGCCTGGATTCAACTCTTTACCAGCTGGATGATCAGTTGAAGGTTATTTAACTCCTCTGATCCTCTGTGTTACCCGCTCATCCTACTTTTTAGGACTGCTATGCTAGCCAAATAAGAATGTGTGTCATGGGTCCAAATTTGAATTGTAAATGGTATGGCTTGAAGTGGTCATCTTTTCTAAAAGGTGGAGCCAGTGGCTACCAAGGTTATAGATGAAGCAATTCATTGGGTAATAATAGTTTCATTCACTGAACCACTAATATACCAGACATTGTGCTCTGCTTGTTTACATGCTCTGAGATAATCCTCTCAGGAATCTTTGAAAGAATGTTGGAATCCTCATCTCATAGGTAAGGAAATTGGGGCTTAGAGATATGACATCCATTGCCCAAATGAATAGTCATGCTGAAATCTGAACCCAAATCCAGGGAAGCATTTAGGTTACCTCCCACTCAGCTTCTCTCAGTCTCTTGACTTAACCCCTTTTTAATCAAGAAAGAGGGTTGATATTCAGTGATTCTGACAGGGTTGCTTGCAACGCAAAATAGAAGGAGGATGGTACAAAGATGTGTTCACCTTATTACAAGGCTCCTCCTACTGAAGTCTAATAGCAGGCAGGAGGAGACCAGCATCCGGTTAAAGGTTGCTTGCCTGTTACTATTCCACAGACCTGCCCTGTTCCCCTCTCCCACATGGCAGCCAAACCTGCAAGTGTATAAGGCTTGAGAAGATCAAAAGGCTGTCTTCAAAACTCTGTTCTAAATCGCTGTAAAGTACTCCTTTAATCTGAATTGTAAATTCTGCAAACGTAGCCGTGATCTCCCAAGTGTACCACAAATGTGCGAACAGCTGGGCAAAAGCAACACTGGTGTTAATTGACTCACCTCAGACATGTCCGTCTTAGCCCAGCCTAAATTGGGAGAATTTTCCTGTGATGTTCATTTGGTTTGTTAATGAATGATTATAGTCAGTTCAAGAGTGAGCTAAAGCTTACAATTACTGTCATGAGGAAAGGAGAGAAAACATGTCAATGCACACATGGTGGACCAAATCGTGCATTCTGAAAACTCTGCAGCCTGAGTTCCAGAGCCTTGGATCCATCAACCAAAGGGTGGTCTGCCCAGAAAAAAGCAATCTACATGGTCTTTCCCTTCATGCCTCGTCCTTTCCTTTCACTCCTCATCCTTCTCTTTCATTCTTTTCCTCCTCCCTCCTCCCTTCCTCCCTCCCTCCTTCTCTCTCTCTCTCCTCTCTGTCAATCTCTCTCTCTCTGTGTTAGTTTTTAGTTTTATCAAACTTACACATGTGCATAGATTAAAGAGTCAACCAAACAAACTTCTTTATAAAAACAGCTGAAAATACTTTATAAAAATCCCCCACTTCACACCCACTTTTCCCCTTTCCAGAGGCAACAACTCCCATCACCAACAGCTGATTATTTTGGAGTTCACCTCCATATCTCCAAGGATAGGCTTGTATTTCTTCTCAATCTTTCAATTTTAGGTGTTATACAGTTAAATCATAATTTTGGTGAGATTGCTATGTATTGTTTATGTATTGTGACTTTGTAACACTTGGCACAGGTAAGCCATGTAGAAAGTTAAGGTTACTTTTCTTTTCATGCACAACTTTTGTTTTCCCTTGAGGTCATATTTTATCTCTCGAATTTGCCTCATTTTCTATGCACTTATCATTAATCCAACCACGAAAACATCATTAGTCGCATAATCTCTTTTCAAGACATTCAGACACATGAGCATTCTTATTAATCAAAACTTCCTGGTGCAGCATCTCCCACAGTCTTCTGACCAGCTCCAATCTGGAACAATTGCCCTTTATGCTTGGGCACTGCTGTTCTCTGGATCTCCCTTCACCGTCTCTCCCAGGGTTCCTTTCATTTATCTTCTGCCTGGATCACCTGCTCTTTTATCCCTGTGTTCCTATATTTCTTGGTCTATTCTCTATTTGGTGTGAAGCACATTCTTCTCTAGTGTCCTGAGACTAAGTGCATCGGAAGAACATTTCCTAGACTGTACTTCTCTGAAAATATCTTTATTTCACTCTCACAATCTATTAATAACTTGGTTGGGTATACAATTCTCTATTGGAAACCATTTTCTTTGGAATTACAAAGATCTTATTCCACTGGCTCTCAGCTGTTCATTAGTGTTATTGAGAAATCTTTCTGATTCTAGATCCTTTGCATGTGACCTTTTTTCCTTTCTTTCTAGAAGCTTGTAGGAGCTTCCTTTTTTGTCCTAGATATTCTGAAATTTCATGATGTGTGCCTTAGTGACATCTAGTTTCAACTATTTTGCTATATGTTTAGTGTATCCTTAACTGGAAACTTACGTCCTTTAGGTATGAGAAATTTTCTTGAATTATTTCATTGATGGTTTCTTTCTTGGTGTGTTCTCTTTTGGGGACTACCATTGTTTAAATACTGAACTTATTGAAGTGGTCCTCTAATTATGTTCTTCTATGTTACATTTCCTCATCTTTTTGTTCTACTTTCAGGGATACTTTCTTGACTTATATTCAAAATTTTCTATTGACTGTGTTTTTTATTCCCAATAATGTTCTTTTTGTTCCTTGAATGTTCTTTTTCTATAACATCCAGTTCTTGTTTTGTGGTTTCATGATATTATCTTATCTCTGTAAGGATATTACTGATGTTTTGTTGTCATTGTTCCTTGGTTTTACTTTGGTTTTTTCATGTTTTCCTTTTCTTGCTTAGTTCTATTTTCTCCAAGTTGCTTTTTTCTATTTGTAAGTGTTGGTATCTATCTTCCCTGCTAGAAGCTTTCTTCAGACTTCTCTCAATCCTTGTTTGTCTGCTTCTACTAAGTCAAGGGCATTGCAGAGTTGACTGAATCCTCTAAATGTATATGGAGGTTGTCATCTGTGAGGGCTGCTGCTACGTGAACTGGCTGATTGCTTAGTCGGGGAACTTTCAATGTTAGCATCATTAGGTCTTTCCTTTTAGCCAAGTAACCAAGGGAAGAGTCTCCCAGTGTCCCAACTGGAAGATGAAGTTCATCCTTGCAGAAGCTGATGAGAGCAGAGGGTTGAGGTGGATTCCCAGCATCCAGGACACCCACCTCCATCTGACCCCTAAGTTCTCAGTAGAGTAGCCCTGTATTTAATCATGCCTAGTTCCTTTGATCCAGAGACCCCCTTTCTTATCCTTGTTAAAGAATAAAATTCCAGTTTTGGACCATGCAAAGGGGGCAAGGTGAGAGGTGGTTACAGAGAATGGGAGATGGAATCTGGAGATCTAATTGCTTCTTAAACAGACTTCTAAAATTCCTCCTTGTTTTAGTCACCCCACTTTAACCTGCTTCCAGAGGCATTCAGTGCCACTAATTACTGGGCCTTCTAAGGATTAGGTAGTATAAATCGACTCAATTCTAAAATTTTCCTGCTGCCAGTTTAGGATTAACTTTTCTGGGGTCCACTAGGTCATTTATCCTTTTCTATCTTCTTTCTAACTTCCCAAATTTGCTTGTTGTTATTTCCCCTCTCATTCTCCTTAGTCTTTTGGGTTTAGACCTGTTTTTAAAATTCCTTTGTTATGATTTTAGTGTAGTTGCTGGTGGATATAAACAGACACGTGTTCCTTCTTCCATTTTGAACTGAAAGGCTAACCAGCGTTTTTCTGAAAAAGATATTAAAAATCAATGTCATCCAAAGTGAAAGAGCGGCATGGACATATATACACTACCAAACGTAAGGTAGATAGCTAGTGGGAAGCAGCCGCATAGCACAGGGAGATCAGCTCGGTGCTTTGTGACCGCCTGGAGGGGTGGGATAGGGAAGGTGGGAGGGAGACGCAAAAGGGAGGGGATATGGGAACATATGTATATGTATAACTGATTAAATTTTTTATAAAGCAAAAAATAAAAAATTAAAAAAAAATCAATGTCATCAGCACAAATCAACATATCTATGAAGCAAAAACAGACTCACAGATATAGAGAACAGACTTGTGGTTGCCAAGGGGGAGGGAAAAGGTGAGGGAGAGAAGGATTGGGAGTTTGGGATTAGCAGAGGCAAGCTATTATATATAGGATGGATAAGCGACAAGGTCCTACTGTGTAGCACAGGGAACTATATTCAATATCCTGTGATAAACCATAGTGGAAAAGAATGTGCATCATTTTGCTGTACAGCAGAAATTAACACAACATTGTAAACCAATAGTACTTCAAAAAAATTAAAAATTTAAAAATAAACTAAAATACAAAGGTTAATTGAATAATAAAAAATCAATGTCATCAGAAATCGTCTTATGTCTACCTCAAATATCACATATTAATGTTTAACTCATTTTCTCTTGTCCCATTTTCCATGAAGATGAAAAAGAGCTAATCAATGTCTTCCATGTTCACATTGTCAAGTATACCATTAAACCACTATCAGACGTGAATGGAAGTGACTCCTCTCTTTCATTGATAATCATCTTAATTTGTGCTTAAGTGCAGTTTCTTATCCATTGTGTTTCCTTAAGTCTTCTTTAGCTCTACTTATTCTTAGCTAGTTATTTCTTAAAAATAAAGCAAGGTATAAGTAAGTAAATAATTTATTCATTTAGTCAGTAAGCATTTATTATTTTCCAGTCACCGTGTTAAGTACAGGGAGTGCAAGAGTAAATAAGAAAAATATACTCTGTCCACAAGGACTTTACACCCTGTTCTAGTGGAGCACAGATTCTATGTTCATTTTCTAAACTGATCACTGAAATTTGGCATGACTTGTGTTCTCCTGACTGGCTATTTCTCAAGAGTTTGTAGTCATTTTGAATTCTCTTCAGAGGTTCTCTCCTGCAGTGTGATGATACCACTAATGTCTCAAACAAATTCACAAAAAAACTGAATAATCATTTTAGATGCCATTTTGGTGGGGGGAAGAACTCAGTTTCCATCAGTTTGCAACAGGAATATTCCTGTTCTTCTTGGAACATTAGTTATCTTTTATATGTAACATGGAAGGGCCACTTCACAAATCTTCTCTCCCAAGTTCTAATGATGTATAATAAAGGAAAGTAACATCTTATACTCTTCTGTGATACATAATGACAATTTTAAACATCTTACATAATACATTTAGATTTGCCTTCCATTAAAAACTATAAAAATCTTTAAGTGTTTATAAGAACCATGTTTGGAAAGCAATTATACCACAATAACAAATATATGTTTAAAAAAAAACATGTTTGGGACATGGTTATTCTTAAGGACAAAAATTAAAAATTGAGAGTGCAGTGTATGAAGCAAATCAATTGCAACTGCTGTGTTTTTGCATCAGGCTGGAAAACTGGCAAGAAATAAGAGAACCATATTGAAACTAGGAAATAGGGGTGTACCTATGCGGACTCTGTGGATATATCTAGTTGTGAAATCGCCTGAGGATTTTCTAATCAACCAATGGAAGTGGCTACTCAGGCCAAATGTGCCCACAACTATACATGGCCAGGAATCCAGGGCAAGTCATAGTCTCTGAGGTAAGCACCCCTGGGGGCTTCCTCTTCCGCGAGGCTTTGGCTCCCATGGTTGTGCAGGCTGGGAAGACTTACAACGTGCTGTTTACAAGCTGGGGACCCAGGAAAGCCAGTGGTATGAGTCAGCCTGAGTCAGAAAGCCTGAGAGCCAGGAGCTCTGATGTCTGAAGGCAGGAAAGATGGGTGTCCCAGCTCAAGAAGAGAGAGAAATAATTTGCCCTTCCTTTACGCTGGGCTCTCAATGGACTGGATGATGGCCTCCCACATTAGTGAGGACAGAACTCTACTCAGTCTCCTGACTCAGATGCTAATCTCCTTCAGAACCCCCCTCATAGACAAGCCCAGAAATATGGTTTTACCAGTTACCTGGGCAACCCTCAGCCTGGTTATGTTGACACATAAAATTAACAGTCACACATCCTTTTTCCAATGAAGTGCCCAAGGAAGGGCTATGAAAGGAAGCTGACCTGGAGGATTATGGAGGTGACACTATCATCTCTTATTGCTCAGGTCACCTGTCCTATAACAAAAAGCTGAGGGGAGGTGCCTAGATATCAAGAATGATCAACCCTGCTGACCAAGTCCAGTCCACAGCACAACAAAGCAACTGGCTGCTTAATTGTCTTTCCTAACTGATTCGTCCTGGCATTCTGATGTTTTGTAGACTCTCTGGGAGATTTGGTGAAGGGCTGTTTGGAATGAAAGACCAATGGACAACCCACCTTCTAGGGCATGTCCGTGAGATTGTCTGTCCTGAGTGGCTCCCTTCTGAGAATGACCCTCCACATCATGGTTTCATGGTTGTCACCCATAAATGAGATTTGTTCATACGTATGTGTGGTTCATACATGAGATTCAATGTGTTACACACCAGGTTCATACAGAAGGGTCTTCACTCCTGGCCCCAGCCAATTGATCCAGAGGAGGGCACCTCCTTCTCAGCGGCTGAAACTGTTAGATGAGCTCAAGGTGGCCCCGTACCTAACTACATGAGGGAAGCTCTTGTACAGAATTTAAAAAGAGTGAAGCCAACACAGAGAGAATGAAGGAGAGCTTTCCAGACAGAGAGAGCCTGGCAGAGACTGAGCCCTGCTCCAGAGGTTCAGCCAGTCTTTATTCCATATCTCTGTAACACACTTATTTATCCTAAAACCTGTTTGAGTTGGGTTCTTGTTACCTGCCAGCAACAGAGTCTTAACCAATGCTCTCCCTACCCCAGTGAGCACACTTTGGTTTTCCTCAGGAGCAGCTGTTCTGATTTCCTGTGATTCTTCTGCCTCCAGCACATGAAGCCAAAGCCTCTCGAGAGGCTAGTGTGCCTCTTCCATTGGTGTTGCTCTCTTCCCAGAGCTCACCTGGAGCAGTGTTTCAAATTAAAGTGGAGAAGGGGAGAAAACAGGCAAGGAGAGTCTGCTGGGATCAAAGTTGCATTAAAATACACAACACCTATCTCTCTGAGCTAGTAGTGATGGGGGAAACCAACCACCATGAGAGATCCCTCAGAGGGGAAGCTTATTCCTCTGCTTATGAGAAAGTTCCTTTATGCAGCATGGAGCCAACCAAGGGTGATTCATTGCATCTCTTTCTGCACTGATTTACCTGCTTATGCAATATTTCAACAAGCCTCCTACTCAATGGCAGCTGCTTGAGGACCAGGATGCAGCTTCTCTTTCCCCTTCTCCCTCTCCTTCTTCCTTGAATCGTATGATAGACAGTAGAAGAAGGTCATGACAGATCCTAGTATATTAATAGCCTATCAAGTGTCTTCCTTTGACAAGGATCTGATTATCATGCAATAAGACAAATGTTTTTCCTTGTGCCCAATAATACAAAAACTTGTCATATGATTATGCTTATATCCCGAGAAACCAGAATTATTATGTTTCAATGTTTGTATTAGTGGCTTCTCCTGCTTCAAATCCCAAAACCAATTATATTATGACCAAAAACAAAAGACCACCACATCGCTCAGAGGGCTGTGTTTGCAGTTTCACAAGGGTTAGAATTTTGGATTTTATTCTCACAAATAATTGCTATAAGTTAACAGGATTTGGGATTAATAATCATGTAATACACACTCAGTTTTCTATGTGTACATATTTTATGCAAACTTGGGTGCCATCCTAAAAGTAGATGTGGAAAAAGAAACTTGTGCCCATAACTTAAGCAAAGAAAATTTAGCCCAAATAAATAGACATCTCATACAACCACACTACTATAAGAATTCTAAAACCTATGATTTTTTTTTTTTTTTTTTTTTTTGCGGCACGTTGGCCTCTCACCACTGTGGCCTCTCCTGCTGCGGAGCACAGGATCCGGATGCACAGGTCCAGCGGCCATGGCTCACGGGCCCAGCCGCTCCACGGCATGTGGGATCTTCCCGGACTGGGGCACAAACCCGTGTCCCCTGCATTGGCAGGCGGACCCTCAACCACTGCGCCACCAGGGAAGCTCAAACCTTATGATTTTTAAAAGTACGTCATCTAAATTTTATAATTACTTTTCTTCTTTCTAACAATTTACTATGGAGAAGAGGAGGGAGAGAAGAAGAAAATAGACTTTTAAAATCTTTTTTTCTTAATCTTTAGCCTATTTTGCTCCAACATCTGTCTCAGATCATTTCACCAACAGGGGAAGGCTTTGTTTTCTTTCACTAAGTCAGATATTTTAGAGGTTGGAAAGCTTTCAGCAGCACTTTGCACCAGTATTTTCTTAGTGAAAATACCCAATTGGAGGAGGTCTCCTAATAGCAAGTGATTTTCCAAGCCATAGATGTTTTTTGTTTTTGTTTTTGTTTTGTTAATATATTTGATCATAACGAGGAGGCATGAATCAGTAGGACCGGGGCAAAATGAAGACTTCAGATTTAGCTCCAAGCAAAATGCAGAGTTCGGAATTTCCTCTTGGGCTGTGCAGCATTAGAGCCCTGTGAGGAACAGAGTGAAAGAAAAGCAGAGTCATCACTACAGACAGCCACAGAGGCTGATTTCAAGCCACTGAGGATTAAGGCTATAAAATGGAAATCACCCACATGACCCACTAATTTGCAAGTCCAGGGCTTGTAGAACAACTGAGTCATTTGGCTTGAACGATGAGACAAAAACATTAGTGTAAAAAAATTACATCTCTTGTCATATTTTATGCTGACTCCTGTGTGCTAGGCTTGAGGTATGGTATGCAAAGCACACTTCTCCATCGTGGGCAGACAAGCAAGAACATGGACCGCTTGAGTCAGGACACTAAGTTATGGTAGATCACGGGCAGACAGCCATAGCTAGATTTCCCAAAAGAGAGACCCAGCTTAGTCTGATGACCAGGACCGCGATGATGATGTTGATGATGTTGGTTGTGCTGTGCTAGGATGATGCCAAAAGTAACAGCGACACTTGCTGAGTCCTTCGGATATCAGGCCTCGCACTGAGCTTTTATATGTCTTGCCTCAGTGGGAGGTTGGGGTCAGCAGACGTAAACTTTTTGTATGGAGTGGATAAACAGCAAGGTCCTACTGTAGAGCACAGGGAACTATATTCACTATCCTGTGATAAACCCTAATGGAAAAGAATATGAAAAAAGAACTTATATACATATAACTGAGTCACTGTGTTGTACGGCAGAAATTAACACAACCTTGTAAATGAACTAGACTCCAATAAATGGCCAAGAGGCACATGAAAGGATGCTCAACATCACTAACTATTAGAGAAATAAAAATCAAAACTACAGTGAAGGGCTTCCCTGGTGGCACAGTGGTTGAGAGTCCGCCTGCCGATGCAGGGGACGCGGGTTTGTGCCCCGGTCCAGGAAGAGCCCACATGCTGTGGAGCGGCTGGGCCTGTGAGCCATGGCCGCTGGGCCTGCGTGTCCGGAGCCTGTGATCCACAATGGGAGAGGCCACAACAGTGAGAGGCCCGTGTACCGCAAAAAACAACAACAACAACAAAAAAAACCTACAATGAAGTATCACCTCATACTGGTCAGCATGGCCATCATCAAAAAAATTCTACAAGGTTTCCCTGGTGGCACAGTGGTTGAGGGTCTGCCTGCCGATGCAGGGGACACGGGTTTGTGCCCCGGTCCGGGAGGGTCCCACATGCCGCGGAGCGGCTGGGCCCGTGAGCCATGGCCACTGAGCCTGCACGTCCGGAGCCTGTGCTCCGCGACGGGAGAGGCCACAGTGGTGAGAGGCCCGTGTACGGCAAAAAAAAAAAAAAAAAAATCTACAAACAATAAATGCTGGAGAGAGTGTGGAGAAAAGGGAACCCTCCTACACTGTTGGTGGGAATGTACATGGATACAGCCACTATGGAGAACAGTATGGAGGTTCCTTAAAAACTAAAAATAGAGCTACCATGTGACCCAGCAATCTCATTCCTGGGCAAATATCTGGAGAAAACCATAACTCGAAAAGATACATGTACCCCAATGTTCATTGCAGCACTATTTACAATAGCCAGGACATGGAAGCAACCTCAGTGTCCATCAACAGGGGAATGGATAAAGAAGAAGTGACACATATGTACAATGGAATATTACTCAGCCATGAAAAAGAATGAAATAATGCCAACTGCAGTGACAGGGATGGACCTAGAGATACTAGTCATACTGAGTGAAGTAAGTCAGACAAAGACAAATATCATATGACATCACTTATATGTGGAATCTAAAAAAATAGTGCAAATAAAGCTATTTACAAAAAAGAAAGAGAGTCACAGATGTAGAAAACAAACTTATGGTTACCAAGGCAGAAAGAGGGAGAGGAATAAATTGGGAGATTGGGATTGACATATGCACACTACTATATATAAAATAGATAACTGAGAAGAACATACTGTATAGCACAGGGAACTCTACTCAATACTCTGTAATGACCTATATGGGAATAGAGTCTAAAAAAAGAGTGGATATACATATATGTATCCACTATACTCCAATAACAATTATTTTAAAAAACTATACTTCAATAAAATAAATATTGGGGAAAAAAAAGCCCTGCAAAATAGTTATGACATGAGATTGCCCCTGGATCTATGACACAGAGCCCATGATCCTGAGAGAGATTGGATGGATCCAGGGCACCTCAATCCCAATCCCACGTAATTTTGCTCATTGATCTGAGGCTAGGAGCCCAGGAAGATCTGCCTACTCACATTCTATTCGCAATGACATAGCTGTTTCTATCCCACAATTAAAGTAGAGTTGTACTTCAACTGTCATCTTGCAAATGTCTGTCCCTCCTACCTGATACAGTTTGCTGCCTCTGAAAGGATAGCCTTAAAGAGATATGAAATTGGATAATGATTTAAACCTTCCAAAAGTTCTTCTAAAATATTGAATGAAGCCTTTAAAATGAGTTAATTTTAGGAGTTACTAATGAAAGCATAATGGCAACTATAATGCGGGCCCTTTGCAAAGTCCTTATATAAATTAGAAACTTCTGGAATCTTGAACAAGAGATTTCGCGTTCTCAGTGGAAAGTTCCTGCACCCTCCTCTTGATTTATAACATGTCAATATCATCTGAAAGTCTGAAAACAGAGACAGCGCTTATCATGAGAACCCACAGAGTTGGCTACTCAAAAATTATAGATTTGTAATTAGTTATATGTCCTCAGCTTGTTCCTATGGATCTCAGTTTCATCAACTGTAAAATGGAAATGATAATATCTTTTCTACCTATGTCAGTTTAGATACAGGATGTGAGCTCTCTTCGAGAAATAAAAAGATAAAAGCTTTATCCAAATGGAAGACATTATTTTTTGTGGTTATATCCACAAAATAAAACCAAAAAAATGTAAAAGTCTCATCCACCTCTTCCTTCTGTTCCTCCATTCTGTCACTGCTTTTCATGCTCTCTGGCAGGAGTTTATAACGGAAGATGCCACCACCTTTATTATTCCTCTCTGCTCCCAATTTATACGAGGCAGACGTTGAGTGCACATTTGAGATGGAGGGTAATTCAGAGCCTTCTCAGACCCACTCACGTCCTGGGAGTATATTAACGTTCACTTTGAAGCCAAGGGAAGGAAGTCTCCCACTTAAGAAGAGAATAACTTTATATTAATTTTGCTTGTTGAAATCTTTATGTAATACTTCTAGTGAAACAACACCCTAAGGCAGGTTCCTTCGGCAAGTGAAATGCTATGGCCAAGTTATTAGAGAACATCAAAGTTATTTAGTAGAAACCGAGACCTTGGAGGAAGGGCTGACATCTGACTTCAGCAGAAATAGAGAACAATGAAGCTCTCGCTCAGGTCCAAGCCGCAGAGGTGCCCAGGGTGCGGTAGAAAGTTTGCAAGCTGCAAGAAACTCAGCTCAAAGCTGTTGAAGTAAAAGGAGATTTTACTGGCTCACATCAAGGGAAGGGTTCGGTGGATATAGCTTTAGGCATCACAGACTCCGGGGCCCCTTGTCTTTGGGGTCTGGTAGGTCCCCATGTCCCTGTATCATTCACCACCATTTAAAGACTCCTCCCATCATGGAAAAATGGTTGCCAACAGCACCTCTCCTCATAGCTCCAAGGCCATGGAAGGAAAGGAATTTTCCTTCCAGGCAAGTTTAGCAAACGTCTGGGCTTCACGTGCTAATCCCTGCACCCCGTGCTGTGAAGGGGGGACTAAGTATGCAGATCAGAGCAGGGGCAGAGCCCCAGGGGGACCGTTGGTGGTGAGGCTGTGTGAGTGTCCAAAGCGAAATCCCTCTACGCAATGACCAGAAGAAGCGGGTGGGGACAAACAGCCAAAGAGTTCTCTGGGTCACTATGCGAACCGGAGAAAATGTAAGGACGTCGTGACCAAGTCACTTCATAAGACCCCTTTGATTTCTGGAAACGAAGTCCAAATCCTGGGCCTTGTGGTTAAAAGTCAGGCATCTTTCTGTCGCTAGTGGAGAGCCCATTTCACCAGCCCTGTCCCCACCCACGTCCCCAGCATCCTCAAATGTCATCTCTGGAAAACTGGAGGAAACCACCAATAAAAAGAATTTTAAAGTTTTTATTTTACTCTGCAGGGATGTACACCCCCGCCCCCACTCCCAGCCCCGGAGACAGGACAGCATCTTACGTTATCCAGAGAGCGCTCCACACCCTGGTCCGAAGAGTTGGGATTGGGATCGGCGTTTAGCCGGGGTCTGGTGCTACACTGAGGACACAGAATAAGTACTTGACCTACACGTGGTGGTCAAGAGGGGTCCCTGATGGGGCCCTTCCTAGAACAAAGAAACCGTCTGCACCAAAGATTTGTTCCATCCTTTGAGTTCTAAGAGGCAAAATTCTGTTTTTTTCCTGCTTCTAGTAATTGGTGGTTCATTACACTCTGCTACCCAATCAAGAAAACGTCGTGGGGAAAATGCGGGGCATTTTTGTCTGGTTTTCAAAATTTCTTTTTAGCAGATGAAGAGCTAAGACTACAGCCTCACTGTCTCAATCCTGGACGAGTAGCCACCCAAAGTGAAAGTCCAGGTTAAGTCTCCGAAACCAGTGCAGTGCAGAGTATGGAGAAAAATAGAGCCAGGATCCTCAGAGCTGGAGAGAACACAACTTAAACTGTGTCACAGGTGAGGAAACTGAGCATGCGTAGTGCAATTGCCTGATCAAGGTTCTGCAGCTAATCTGATGAATAAAGCAAGGTTAAAAAGGCAAAGAGAATGGACTTGAGGACACTGGGAGGGGGAAGTGTAAGCTGGGACAAAGTGAGAGTAGCATTGACATATATACACTACCAAATGTAAAATAGGGACTTCCCTGGTGGAGCAGTGGTTAAGAATCCGCCTGCCAATGCAGGGGATACGGGTTCGAGCCCTAGTCCAGGAAGATCCCACATGCCTCGGAACAACTAAGCCTGTGAGCCACAACTGCTGAGTCTGCGCTCTAGAGCCTGCGAACCACAACTACTGAGCCCGCAAGCTACAACTGCTGAAGCCTGTGCACCTAGAGCCCGTGCTCCACAACAAGAGAAAGCCTGCGTGCAGCAACGAAGACCCAACCCAGCCAAAAATAAAAATAAATAAATTTATTTTTTAAAAATGTAAAATAGATAGCTAGTGGGAAGCAGCTACATAGCACAGGGAGATCAGCTCAGTGCTTTGTGACCACCTAGAGGGGTGGGATAGGGAGGGTAGGAGGGAGATGCAAGAGGGTGGTGATATGGGGATATAAGTATATGTATAGCTGATTCACTTTGTTATACAGAAGAAACTAACACAACATTGTAAAGCAATTATACTCCAGTAAAGATGTTAAAAAAAAAAAAGGCAACACATGGTCTCTTTGAGAAGGCATAGCAAGCACTCACACGTAGAAAGCACTCAGTAAATGAAAACGGTTTGGAGTCAGGTACAGCTGATTTAAGCCTTGACTCCTCTATGTTTTAGCTCTGTAACCTTGGACAATTGAACTAATCTCTATGCCTCATTGAGATAATACTACGGATGTCACCCTGTGGTTGTAAGGGTTAAGAGGTAACTTATGCTAAGTACTTAACAAAATAGTTGCCGTGGTGAGGACTCAAAATGCATGATTATTTTATTTAAAATGATTATTTAAAATATTATTTAAATATTTTATATTTAAAATATTATTTACATTTTATTTTTAAAAAGAAAAAAGAAAGAGAGAGAGAGTTAATATCCCAAAGTGGTCATTTTTGGAAATCAAATAAATCAGGGAATTTTCTTCACCTTCTTAAGAGAGTAAAAAGGACAAAAGATGAAAAGTGAAAGAAGATAAAAGAAGGAGATTAACATAGGTCTGTTGGCCTAAAGATAAAGACAGTATCATTGCAGAAATTAAAAATATTTTAGAAGCTGCAATTATCAGCATCGACACTACAGAAACCAAGTTAATAACATTCAGGACAGGAATGAAAAGTCCCAGGTAACATAGAGGCAAAGACAAAGAAAAAAAGAAGGACAGAGAAAATGTTTGTCCTGGACCCAACAGATGAGCCTCCCAGTTTCTGGGCTGTACACATCGGGGCCACTTGGGGAACCCCAGCCAGGGATGCTGCCCTTGCCCGGAGCAGACTGCCCGGATCAGGGGCTACAGTGTCACCACCCGCTCGGCTCTCAGCTGTGCAGCCAACACACGCACCTGGTCCCAGACCCACGCTTGGCCATTTCTCATAATGTCACCGGCTGTCGGCATCTGCATCCAACTCCACAGGACTGGGGGCTCCTGCTCTTCCCACTTCCAAGCTTAGGTGAACCTTCACATGCTGGGACCGGGACCTGGTTTCCCTGGCAGCTGCCTGGGGCCGGGATGGGGGGTGGGACCTGGGCAACAGAGTCCAGGAGTATGGAGAAGGGAGTACCCCAGGGGAAAAACTTTGATGGAAAGGAGCAAGCAGACCAATTTGACCAAAAACTCGGCAGATAAATGATTTACTCCTCCACCCCCTTCTCCAGCGAACAGTCTTAAGATCAGTGGTTCATGTAGTCCCAGGATATCAACTATGTTTTTTGATGATGGTAAGACCAGCTCGTGATGCACAACCTTGTATTTGCTATTCCTCCCTCTTCGTTTCACTTCCACTCTTCTTTCATCCTTGCTGTCCTGGAATTGCACTCCAAACAGAGGGTGGCCATGAGGTGTTACCCATATTCTGTGTTCTGGGGAATTCAGACTAAGGTAGTGATCAAAACGTGATAGACATTGGATATTGGATATGGATATTGGGTTCCATGAATTAGAAAATAAAAGAGTAGAATTACATGATAATAAAATGTAAGAGAAAAGAGCTTTCAAGGAAGTACCATGACCTGGACAATTAATTAATAGAGAATGATAAATATCTTGATAAGATTTATCCTGATAAGATTACTGAACTTTAAACTTTTAAACTGAACTTTTAAAAAAACTAAAATAATCTTACAAATATGCAATAAGAAGAAACAGTTTACTCACAAGCAAAAAATATATATTAAAGACAAGCTAGAACTTCTCAGCAACACAAGATTCCAAAAGACAATGAAGCAATCAGATATCTACAAAATTTTGACAGAAAAAAAAAAAAGTCCCAACCTCAAAATGCTGTAAGCTGTTATTTACATTAGAAGTGTAGAGCAATTATACTCCAATAAAGATGTTAAAAAAAAGAAAATCATTGTCTAAGATGGGGTAAAGAATGAACAGATAAAATCAGGATGGACCTGGAGATTATCATACTAAGTGAAATAAGTCAGACAGAGAAAGACAAGTATCATATGATATCACTTATATGCAGAATCTTAAAAAAAATGATACAAATGAACATATTTACAAAACAGAAACAGACTCACAGACTTAGAGAATGAACTTATGGTCACCAGTGGGGAAGGGTAGGAGGGAGGGACAGACTGGAAGTTTGGGATTGACATGTACACACTGCTATGTTTAAAATAGATAACCAGGGCTTCCCTGGTGGCGCAGTGGTTAAGAGTCCGCCTGCCGATGCAGGGGACACGGGTTCGTGCCCCGATCCCGGAAGATCCCACATGCCGCGGAGCGGCTGGGCCTGCGAGCCATGGCCGCGGAGCCTGTGTGTCCGGAGCCTGTGCTCCGCAACGGGAGAGGCCACAGCAGTGAGAGGCCCGCGTACAGAAAAAAAAAAAAAAAAAAAAAAAAAGATAACCAACAAGGACCTACTGTAAACAAAATAAAAAGTAAAAATTAAAAGTCAGCAAGTGCATGCACACACACACTCACACACACAAAGCGGAGGTTGGGAGAGAGAAAGCTGAGCAATGTAGGCATGGAGATTGTTCAGGGTTCTCAGGGTTTGAGTTGAAGGCCATGAGCACAATGAACTCTTCCCTGCACCACCACCTAGTCCCTAGTCAGGTCTGAGGCCCTGAGGTGTGGCTCAGCTGGGTTTTTAATGAGCACATTCTTTATCCAACACTTAATTGTTTGAAAGCCTCCATGTAGTTAGAATGTGCTTTGTAAATTTTTTTTGTTGCTGCTCTGTCTTATTGTATATGCACTGAGCATTGACCTATATGTTTTGTTACCTAAATATTAAAGATACTGTTATCTCACACACACAAAAAAAGAAGTCAACTGAAGGGCATTCTAGATATGCAAAGAGGGCTGATGTACGCTTATGTAAATACACTTGAGGATATAATCTAACTCAGCAAGAGATGATGTCCTGTATCAAAGACTTAAATAAAATCTTAAAACCTTTTATTTTCTTGGAATGGGAGCATTTTCTTTCCGATGACCCAATAGCCAGAAAATGTGAAGGAGAAAAATAAAAGATATTTGCAAGTTAAATACAAATAAAACAAAAATATAATTACAAAATATGACAAAAATGCTCAATAGTCTATTACATAAGGAAGTTTTAAAATTGATAAGAAAAGATATCATATCTAATTGAAAAATGGGCCAAGTACATGAAAAGGCAATTCATAAAAGAATTCCAAATGTGTGTGTGTGTGTTGGTGTGTGTGTAGGTATGTAGATAGATAGATAAACAGACAGCTAGATAGATAATAGATAAATGTTTAACCCTACCAGTAATGAAAAAATGAAAAAGTACACACTTAAATATGTGATACTGCTTTTTACCAACCAAATTGGCAAATTTGAAAAAGATAGGCAATGTCCAGTGTGACCGTTCCAGAGGACACTTTAGCAGCATATGTTGAAATTTTAAATGTGTATAACCTGTTGACCAGATTTCCCAGTTCTAGCATTTTATTATTACAAAGCAATTGACCAAATGTACAAAAGTATGAGTTGTAGCATTTTTCCTATTAACACAATATTGAACGACTGAAATGTCCATTAACAGAGGATGATGTAACTAGTTGTGATACATGCATACAGTTGAATCCTCTGCAGACCTTAAACACAATGGTATATTTCAACATCGACAGACATAGAAAGCTATCTATGCATATTGTGAATTCATAAAACAGATTTCAGAATTTGAATTGTGTAACCACATTTATATAAAAATGTGCGTGCGTGTGTGCATGCCTCTGCTCCCACATCACATAGATGGCTGAAGACACTTGAGAGAGTTACAGAGGGGTAGTGAGATTAGGGTTACATTTTTTAATTTTGGGTTTTTTTTTTTGTCTTTTGGGGTGTTTTTGCCTACGTTTTCTAAATGTCTGGTTTTTAAATTTACAGTAAGATAAGTGAATAAAATGTCTTTATTTAAAGAAAAAAAACACTGAAAAAAGTTCAAGCCAACAGATATTTACTTTCAACCAATATTGTGGATTTCCTGGGAAGCTTTTCTTAATGTATGTCACCTTGGTTGTATCTGTTCATGGAAACAAATAGACCACCCAAATTGGAACAAACAGGCTATTCATCCACAGCTTGCTATAGCAAGGGAGTCAGCCACCATCACTCGAGTTTGACAGAGACTCAAAGACAAAGGAGCACAGAAACTTCATAGTGGAAAGACAGGGAGGTTTCAGGTTTGCCCTGACTGGAGGCTGTTGGCCTGGAGAAGGTGGAGGTGGGCTGACTAGAAGTGGGGCATCTTATGTGATTGGTTTCAGAGCATGTTTGACTTTCTCTGTTGGTTATGAGTTGGATAAGGGTAAAAAAAAATAGAGAAGTTGGCAGTCAGTGACCAAGTCCTGACCGTTCTGTGCCCGTTGCTGCAGAAATTGGCTTCCTGGCCTGGTGGCTGCAGAGGCGTGGGTCTGCTTCGTCCTATTGGTTCCGGTCCTTGCTGGTCTGTATATTCAATTTCTCAATGTACTTCCATTAATCTACGCTATTGGCCACACTATTTCTAGAGGGCATAGAACATTTCCCTTACAATCAGCCATACCAGCATCTATAATAGCTTAGCAATATACTTAGGATAACATCCAATCCATACTTCCATCATCAACAAACCATATCTGCCTCCAAATCTTCACCAACTTAATCTGTAAGTATGAGTTATGTACCCCATTTTCTATGCAGTGTTAAACTGGCATGTTGGGTGCATTCTGCTGCAGCTGGTCACCCTCTACGGAGCACTCAGAGATGGAGCCCCGTGTTAGGTGCATAACATGTATTACTTCACTTACTTCTCACTACGACTTTATTGTCATGTCACCCAAGGTTCCATTTGACAGATGAGAAAACTGAGGCGTCAGTTTCCTGAGAAGCCCAGGATCATGTCCAGCCACCAAGCTTATCAAGTGGAATGCTGTTAAAGCTCCCATAGGTCTAAATCAAAGCCTATGCTTCTAAATCTCAAGCAACAC
Source organism: Mesoplodon densirostris (assembly GCF_025265405.1). Classification (NCBI taxonomy): domain Eukaryota; kingdom Metazoa; phylum Chordata; class Mammalia; order Artiodactyla; family Ziphiidae; genus Mesoplodon; species Mesoplodon densirostris. The sequence continues at coordinate 5,048,750 of NC_082661.1, forward strand.
GAGACCCCTCAGAACTGATTGGCCATGCACAGCCTGGGTCACCAAAGCCCAGAGGATCCCGGGCAGAGAATACGGTGCGCTGATTCTGAGCTGCAGATTTTGTTTCGTAAAGGCTACAAAAGCACCTTAACCCGTAATTCTTCGATATACCTGGAGGGTTTCCACCATGGTGGCAGGAAGCAGGATTCTAGCTAATGTCATCCTTTGGCAGTGACCATAATTCACTTTGATAATTACTAACCTGCTTGCCCAAGGATATGAGAAGGCCCATCATGGACAGGGGAACAAGAGTTACACATCTCCTGGAGGCTGTCTTCTCCAGCATAACTTTTAGCAATTTTACTGCTATAGAAGGAAATACTCTCTCTCTGTGTTATTTATAGAACAGTTACTTCACGATAGCACATTGCTATTTATCAAGTGCAGAGGCAGCTCCTTCATAATTTCCAAATTTTCTAATTGAACTGGATCCAGTCATTTTCTAATTGCTTCTTTGCTCTCTCCCACAAGAACACATTTCACCATGGGAAACATGTCTTGGAAATTTCAAATACACCATTTCCTTTCACTGTGTCCTTTCTGCCTTTTTGTCTTACTCCCTAGCCTGTCTTTCCTATACTCCAGCTGCAGCCAGCTTTTCTTCACCAGCCTGTGCCATTCAAAAATGCCTGAACACTCCCAGGAGATGGCAGCTTTCTTCGTCTAAGGGTTTTAGACGCTGAGTAGGGGGAAACTCTTCCATCTCTGGAGTTAGACCACCTGGGTCCCCATCTTGCCTCTACTGCTCACAAGCTATGTGACCCTAGGCAGGTTACTTAACCTCTCTGCCCCCGATGCCTTATCTTTAAGATAGTAAGAGCACCTACCTTAGAGGTATTTGACTGTATTCTTGAAGAAGCTATGGGAATTGAATGAGCTCATACATGAATCTCTTTAACCAGTGCCTGGAATGTAGTAGGACTCTAATAACTTAATTTTCACTCTGCATTTAAGCCTTAAAATCAATCTAAGTCTTACTAACAGACCTCCAGTCTGCCAGACCACCTGTGGTGTGTATCCTACTGCTTCTCAGAGCTCCGGTCTAGAGACAAATGGTTCTCTCCCACAGCCAAGGCCAGTCACCCATAACTCCTCTGTCGACTCTGAAGTGGCGCCCATGACCGTCACTTCCTGGTCTTCACACCCTTGTGTAGACCCTCCCCTTGAGTGTGGGCAGGACCTCTGACTTGCTTTCAGTCCGTAGACTATGGCAAAGGTGGTAGATGTCATTTTCATGACCATGTTACAGAAAATTGCAATGTCCGTTTACAGCAAGGTTCTCTGTCTTGCTGGCTTCGATGAAGCTGGCGGCCATGGTGGGCAACCACTGATGGCAGACTCTAGAGACTCGGGACAGTCTCCGGCCAACAGCCAGAATGAAACGGAGACTCTCAGGCCTTCAGCCCCAAAGGACTGAATTCTGCCAACAATTACGTGAGCTTGGAAGTGGATCCTTCCCCTGTTGAGCCTTAGGTGTGACTGCCGCGTTGATGACACCTGTACTGCAGTCTTGTGAGGCCCTGAGTTAGAGGACCCAGCTGTGTCTGGACTCCTGACCATCAGAAGATAACAAATGTGTGTTGTTTAAACCACTAAGTTTGTGGTAATTTTTTAATGTAGCAACAGAAAACTAATACACTGTGTTAGTGAGGGTTCTCCAGAGAAACAGAGTGTATAGGACATATGAAGAGAGAGGGGGAGAGGGGGGCAGGGGGAAAAGAGAGGGAGATAATACGCAATTGACTCATGCAGTTATGAAGGTTGAGAAGTCCAGACCCCGGAAAGCCAATAGTATAGTTTCAGTCTGAGTCTGAGTCGAGAGCAGAGAAGACCAATGTCCCAGCTCAGAAATGGCGAGGCAGAGACAGCGAGGTCTTTCCTACTCAGCCTTTCATTCCACTCAGGCCTTCAGGGGACTGGCTAAGTCCCACCCACACCTGGGAGGGCAACCTGCTTTACTGAGTCTGCAGCTTCAAATGCTAATCTCATCCAGAAACTCGGACACACTTAGAATAATGTTTAACCAAATATCAAGTCACCCCATGGGCCAGTCAAGTTGACACATAAAATTGACCGTCTTGTTCATTTTCTTTGATTTCTTATTTCCTTCTCTTCTCTTCACTGCCTGACACCATACCTGTGGGCAACTGGACATCACAGGTCACAGGGCACCTTCTCTGCAGTCAGGCAGACCTGCCCTTTACCGGGTATTTGACCTTGATCCTCTAAGAGAAAACCACTGGATCACCGAGCTTCAGTTTCCTTGTCTGTCCATGGAGAAAAGAGCATCCCAGGGCCCTCTCCCAGGGCTGGGGCTGTGGAGAGTATAAATGGGATGGAGTATGGAAAGCACTTCAAGCAAAGCCCCCAACCTGGTAAGTGGGAGTTCGGATATCACTGCAGAGGAGACAGTTTGCGACCACACCGAGTACTGCTTAGCAAAGATCTGTTTAGGTTTGATTTTTTTTTTTTTTTGCAAGTTTTCTCCATCTAGGGCGTTAGCCTTGATGGGCAGGGGTCAGCCTAGAAGGTGTCAGCCAAAGGCCCAGGTTTAGCTTCAACACCACACCATGGAGGGCAGAGGTCAGGGCAGAAGGCCCAGCAGCTGGGCAATGACTGCAGGGCCTGGTCTGGGTCCCACGGAGAGGTGTGCTTGCACCTGCATGGCTGGACTCACCACGGTTTGTGCTCCAGGAGAGAGGGCCTGCCAGCCATCTCATTTTTTGTAGGTCAAGCAGGGGAATGGATTTGTTAGCTGGGAAGAAACAATCTGAGCTGGATTGTCAGCTGCTCGGAAAGTTGCATATCCCAGCCTGGGGGGAGTTGAGGGGGACTCAGCACTCATGAAGAGGAGGAGGACGGACGACAGTCATCCCAGGCAGCTCAGGGGCAGCTGTCCAGCACCCAGAAGACAATCTTTCCTCCGTAGAAGAGAATTAAAGCAACAGTCTTCCATCAACAGAGAAACCTGCCTCTACACTTAGCATGTGAGTCTACATGAATATTAGCAGAAAGAAACACATATGGGGGGAAGGGGCGGAGAAGAGCCTCCTGATGTTTCCTTTTTGCTGTTATTGTCTGAGGGCCAAAAGGAGATGAGAATATTGAGTGTAGAAATGGGACTTTGATGTCAAACTGCTATGTATACGAGAGGAATGAAATTCAATTGTTTTTAGATTTTCCTTCCCTAAATTGTTGCTCCTTCTGTGACGGCTCAAAAATGAATGAGGCTGAGTGTTTGGAGTGGAAATGTTGTAGCAGGCATCCTTGTTTGTTTTTTCATGTTTCTGCATTAGAAATAAATCACCACCAGAAGGAAAATGGGAAGAGCATCTCAAAATTTCAAGTGTGTGAGTTGAAAGCTTAATTCTTGTATTTGTTTGCTTGAGCTTTCTACCCACAGATTTACACACTCATGCATCCCCCTCTCAAAATTTGGGATGTTTCTATGGGGATCTCAGTAAATGTTTGAGAACAAAATGTTCCACATTTGGACATGAAAGAGAATCCAGTGAAATAGAATTTCACCTTTAAGGTGATTTTTAGTTGATGGGACAGGAATCTGACTGTCAGCCACGTTCTCTTAGCACCTCGGAGAGGGACCGCTCTCCCTTCCCATGTACTTGCCCAATCAAGGGTCCCCACTCAGTTTAATTATTTTCCAGGGCAGAACTATGAAACAGGCTAGGAAGAAAAGCAATACGAGTTCCTGGGTGTCAACCGTAGAATTAATTACTGCTAGTATTATTGAGACCTACTATGTATGTACTTTATTTCTCATTCTTACAAATCAATGAAAGCTGAAAGATATATTTGATAATGTCATTTCTCTGCTCAAAACTCTCCAGTGCCATCCCATGTCATTCAGAGGAAAAGCAAAAGTTCTGACAAGACCATACAGAAGCCCCCTACCTGTCTGGGACTGAAACGGAACAGGACCCTATGGTCTTGGCCCCCATGTCCTCAGCCTGCCTTTTGTCTGTGGACAAACTTTAGCTGAAGAATAAGTTTAATCAGAGGAGTGAGAAAATGCAGAAGCAAAGAAAAGCAGTCCAACAAGACTAAATAATAATACTTTAGTCATTAAGCAAAGTCAAGGACATTTAGTTCCTCCTCAAGGGCTGTAGATCATATTCTGAGCCGTATCCTGCAAGCTGTCTTGTAGATACTGAAACCCTCACCAGGTGGAAGAAGTTAACTCCATGATGACCAGAGTGTAGCCATGACATAAGCTGCCACAGTTCCGAGAACTGGCCTCAAGGAAATGGGAACAAACCAGTCCAGGAACTGAAGATTACCTGTATTTAAAACAATCTAGATGATGCTGATCAGATCACCACAAGACCAATTTCAAGATGACTGTCCGAGCTGAATGTGCTGTTGCTGCACGCAGCCCCCTTCCTCTATCTGTAAAAGCTCTTGCCCCCTGATTGTTGGGGGCTGGCGGGGAGATGGCCTTTGGGCAGGAGTCTGCCCTCCCGCCCCCCACCCCGGTTGCCAACCTCCAAAATAAAGCAAACTTTCCTTTCCACCAATTGGCTTTTGAGCAGCGAGCAGCCGGACCCCACTTTCGGTTACAGAAGCATGTCCTCCCACCCTCTCCCTGTTCACCCCATTCCTGGAATTTGGGGGGGTTTACTAATCATTCTCAACAACGCCTTCCCTCATGACAGTGTCTGAAATTACGCCTCCACTCCTAGACCCTCCGCCCTCCCTCTCCCGCTTCATTGCTGGTTCTCCTTATCACTTACCCCTTATCACCATCTAACATGTATAATCTTCTTTTCTCCAACCCCCCTCCCACCCCACTAAAAGATCAATGAGAGCAGGAATTTGCTCTGTTTTCTTAACTACTGTACTGCATTCCCACTGCCTAGAACACTGTCCCTGGAATATAGTAGGTGTTCAATAAATATCTGACAAGTGAATGAATTGGCAAATGAATGGACAATCCTGTAAGGTAAGTAAGTATTAGTCCCATTTCATAGGTGATGAAACTTGGGCTCAAAAAATTCTAGAAGCTTGAGCAAGCTCATGCAGCTGCGTAGACACTGGCCCTGGGATCCAAGTGCGGTGTGTGTGGCCGGGGGTCTTTGGCATCCTGCCTCCCCAGGTCCTGCTTTGTGGTCTCTTTCTCCATGCAGCATTCTCTCCCCCAGGCGCTCATGGCCCTCAGGGCATTTTTCCTTCCTCTCCAATTATACCTCTCCAGGTAAGAAATGAAACGTAAGTGAGTCAAGGTAGAGTTGATCAGAATGAACACACAAAGCTACTCCTCCCTTGCTTGTTTTCTGAGGGCTTCTAACCCCAAGCCTGAGGCGACTGGCTCTAAAGGTGAAATTCAGGCCTCCACTAATATCCCCTGGTGACAAAGGGGAGTCACCAGAGTCACTAACCTCTGGTGACCCTCTCATCACCATGCCCTCTGACCCCAGGCCATTCTTCAGGCAGCCTTGGGAGTAGACAGCCTTGCTCAGGACCCTGCAGAAACCGGTGCCAATGACTGAATATGACCCACTGGCCACTCAGGTGCTACACTGTCTCAGGGTTCACTTTCTCCAAAGGTTTCCATGGTCACCCTTCGGTCACCTCTCTAAGGACACTATCTAAACACGACTTGGAAGTCTTCTTTATCTTAAACACTTTATTCCTAAAACCTTATCAAGAGGTACAATTTTTCCTCAGAAAGCAAATTTCCCTGCCTGCTAGTTTTTCTCTGCTACAATTTTTAGAGTGCAAATACTTTCTCATAGGCCATTTCCCCCATTGAGGTTAGAATGATATTTCAGATCCAGAAATGGGAAGGGAATTTTTCCAATTATGTTTTTGATGTTTTATTATTCCAACCAATCCATATAAATGCAAATAGAAAATTAAGACGATTCCTCTGCAATAAAAACCTTCTCTCTTCCCTACACAAGATGCCTGATGGACACCATGCTTGCCATGAGCTTATTAATGCAGTAACTGTTTTTCAGCTTTGCAGGAGTAAATAATGTCTATTGGGCTATCTAATTAGCTTCCCCACCAACAATGCTAGGCAGATAAAAAAATACCAATTTCCCTGACAATCATCTGAAAGATTCTCCACAGTTTCTTGGGGGCAATTTACATCTCACCCGGTAAACCTCCTGGTGTCCCAGAGCCTGTCCCACAGGCTGGGCGTAGATGGATTCCTTCCCGCCATTTCCAGATGCTCCGAGGGGAGTCCAGGCTTGCAGTGGAGGGTAAGGAGAATGGAGCTGCCAGTGGCCAGTTGGTTAGATTTCTGAAGCTACCCTAATAAGAACAAAGGCCAGGACTGCAGAGACAGAAAGCAGAAGGACACAAAAGGTCCCGAGTCCTAAAATGCATTAGGACTTTTTCACCTCATCTGTGTCTATACCGATAGAGTGAAATGGAAACCATAATAATTTTCTTGGCTAGAAGGCCCTTAGTGTGTTGCAGAATTAAACACGCACATACACATTTATGAAGATTATGCTTTTGAAATAATAACACATCAACCAATGTTGCATTATCTTTAAAAAAAAAAAAAAAAAAGTAACGTCAGGGGATTTCCCTGGTGGCCTAGTGGTAAGGATTCCCGGCTTTCACTGCTGTGGCCCAGGTTCAATCCCTGGTCGATTGAAAAAAAGTAATATTAGGAGTTTCAGTGGAAGGGGTTTGAGGTCTTTCCTGGAGGGGGAGGGAGTGGGGCTTTAATCAGCACAGTTTTGGGGAGCTGACTCACAAAGGACCCCCTCCACCCCCACACCACCCCTGGGCTACCAGCCATCTCTCTGCTGTCTTTATTGTTACTGGCGATATATCTGCGTTTTAAGATTTAAAAAGAAGACAAATTCCCGAGACAAAACAATAATCCATGTCTAAGTATGCCTGGTGGAAAAGGGTAGCGTAAGAGTTACATCCAGAGGGCCCTGGTCATGTTTGTTCCTGGTATCAATCGATTGAGGAAATTACACTTGTGTCATGAATCTTAGCTTTGGTTAATTTCACAAGACTCTCTTAGAAGCTGAAATAACACATCCCCAAAGCATTGGCCTTGCTAAAGTCATTCCAGAAAACCATATTTAAAAGAAAAAAATTCAGTATTATGATATGATAGGCAGGGGAAAAGATCATACCACTGTCGTCACAGTAAAAATGCTCATACTTTCTGGCCAGTTTAAGATCAAAGCAAATGTATCCATGCCTATCCCGGAAAGTTACTAACTGATCACTTAAGTATTTTATTCTCTCACAGCGGAAGTTTGACACGGGTTTACATTTTTTTAAACTTAATTTATTTCGTACCAGCTAGGAGAGGGAAGATACTTGAGAACTGAGAGCATAGCAATACTAAATGATAAAGATATAAGTGACCTTTAACACATTAGCCACACTATACAAAGTCTGAGATTAATTCCCAGAGTCCTTTGCACACTTAGTCATGATTTTGCTCTTTGAAAGGAAGTGTTTTTCATTCCTGTGCCAACTTCATTGCGAAAGGACCTTTTCATAAGTGTCTTCTCCAAAATTGGCTTTAGAAAATCCAGTCCCTCTCTCCTGCCCATCCTCGTGGGGCAGCTGTTCAGCACAAAATGACAAAGTAGTCAGATTTTCCAGACACCTGGCAGTTGAGATGGGCAAGAGGGAGAGAATACAGCTTTAGGGTTCAAAGCTTATCTCAATAGTAACAATCTTCAAAATCTTATGGCAATACATCCAATATTTAAAGAGGGTTTTGCTAAGACACTTTTTTTTTTTGCTGTGGCCTCTCCCGTTGCGGAGCACAGGGTCCAGACACGCAGGCTCAGCGGTCATGACTCACGGGCCCAGCCGCTCCGCGGCATGTGGGATCTTCCCGGGCCGGGGCACGAATCTGTGTCCCCTGCATCGGCAGGCGGACTCTCAACCACTGCGCCACCAGGGAAGCCCTAAAACACCTTTTAAAATATATACTTTGGGCCTCCCTGGTGGCGCAAGTGGTTGAGAGTCCGCCTGCCGATGCAGGGGATACGGGTTCGTGCCCCGGTCTGGGAGGATCCCATATGCCGCAGAGCGGCTGGGCCCGTGAGCCATGGCCGCTGAGCCTGCGCGTCCGGAGCCTGTGCTCCGCAACGGGGGAGGCCACAACAGTGAGAGGCCCGCATACCGCAAAAAAAAAATAATAATAATAAAATAAAATAAAATAAAATATATACTTTATCAAAATACAAAATACTATGTGGGGCTGTGTACCCTCTTTTCTAAATTTTACACTACCTATGGGATTGCAGCTCTTCAGTGTTTGCATCCTACACTGTACAGTTATCTTGTTGCTATTACTTTATAAAGAATCTTTCAAGTGGCTCTAATTAGTCTTGGGACTAGTTTTTTAAATTCACTAAGAAAAACAACCCATGATAACCAAACTCCAAGTTTCAGCTGGAACCTCTTTCCTTCTGGGGTCTCTCTTGGGCCATTTGCCAGGGTTCTCCATGAGGATGTCTTTGAACTTGAGAGTTGACATCTTTGGCTTTTGACTTTGGTTTACTTCCTCCTCAGGGCCTCAAAGGCCTGGATGATGTAGGATAGTGTAGGGAGAGCTTCGTTGTGGAAGAAATAAGTCTGGAATCTTAGACCTCAGATTGGCCGTTGAGAACCTGCAGTTCATCCTAACCCCATACTTTGTAGATGAGGAAACTAAGTACAGAAGCAAAGGGTCATGATCAGTGATCTCTGTGCTACATGTTTTATGCATATCATCTCATTTTATCCCCTCAAAACGCTTTATGAAATCAGTACTATTATTTCCTTGGTTATAATTTCCTTTAAATGAGGAAATTAGTTAAATGGCTTGTAGGTGAAGTGGGATTTGAGCTGATACATCTGACTCCAAGCCCATGTTTTTCAAGTGTATGAGAACTGTAAGAGGACAAGGGGGCTGGATGTTCCCTGTACAAAGAAAGAAACAGACTTCAGTGTCAAAAGCACACATTTTCCCGATGCAGGAAAACAAGTTGGCTTTGGGGTTACTTTGGAAGTTGAAATGGGGCCAGTGCATAAAATGCTCCCACCCATCACTGGGTGGCTCCCTGGAGGGTCCAGCAGTCAGAGCTCCGAGGAAAACCATTCCCACTGTTTTCTGGAAAAAAAAAGATGGGCATTCCTGGATTTTGGAGCTGGGAATTGTCAGAGAATTTCAGAAGTATTGATCATGGGAAAACCAATCAAGAATTCTTACACTATGTGTTTTACCCTGTGTTGGCAGAGGAGATCTAAGTGTGATACAATGCCATCTATTTTAAGTTCCCAGCAAGGAGGGGCCTATGAGTCATTTCAGGAAGGAAAGCATTCCAGTTATTTCCAGAAATTCTCATGATGCCACCTTTATATTGCAAAAACAAAAGAAAACAAAATGCAACATTTCTCGTTATGAGATCCCCAAAACATCACTAAACATCCCTAAAAAGATACTGATAAACTTGGTTGATCAATAAAGGGAACCCTTATCAGGCAGACTTGTTAACTGAATAATATGGTAGATTTGCCTGGTTGATAAACTTTATGAAGTTCACAACAAATATTATTAAAAAATATTATTATTATTATTATTATTATTAAATAAACAAATATTAAAAGCCTATATGTCCTTTGCATAAACACTCACCCTAAACAGTCGAATTGGCACCCTTATTATGTGATTCAGTTATAATGAGAACAAAATTATCACATGAAACAGTAGAAATACAGAAAATGCAGTAAAGGAAGAAACTTTTCATTTATGGACAAGGATATCTCATAAGAACAATGGAAGAAAGAACATTCTTAATTTAAAAAGAACCCTGCACACAAGTGCCTATTGCTCAACAGAAATGGCATGAACAGACCTTCAGGGAAAGAATAGAACGTAATTAGCAATACACTTGAGAAAATATACCAATTTATGGATTGTGAGTCGTCTACTTGATCAATGTGGTGTCTTATAGAATCAATGACTAAATTAGTATAGAATGCTCATAGGAGTAAATCAAGAAAAAAGAAGCTAGATTAAGTAAACAAGAAATAGAAAAATGACAGATGCAAAGATTAGTGAGAAGACTCATAATATAAATAGCTAGATCATTATGTTTGGACATATATTTCTTATTGAGGATTCACATGGCATCTCATTATCCTAAAAGTGGTTTCATAATTACATCAATGTCAGTAATTACAGTATGCTTTTAGTGAAGCAAAGTTAAAGTACAAAACACTATCAATGACAAAAGACATTTAAAATTTTTAGACAAAGTATTGACATAAAAACCCTGAAATGTCACGTAGCAACAGCATTAAAAATTCCAAAGAAAGACATTCATTTTCTGAAATGTGTGGAACAGTTCAATGAATATAGTTAGGAGTTCAATCAATAGTCTTGAATAAATATATGAAGTAATATATGATATTCATTAAGAACTGGCATATTATCCATATTCTATATCAGAAACAGTTACCATTTTTGTAAAACTAAGAAAGTTGCTGTTTTTGAAAAATAATCCATTGTATTTTTAACACAGTTTCAATGGTTAAATGTTCACTTTGATTTTGAGTGGGTGCATGTGGAACAAATAGATTGTTATGGGCAAAGTAATTTACATTTTGCAGTGAAATGAATGCAGGGGCCAACTTCTAAATAATTCAAAGCAAATTTTAGTATAGTCTGTATCATCTATTGTAAAAATGTTTCTTTTTACCTAATTTTATGACTCTACTTATATTTCTTTCACTTATATTTCTTTCACTGTAAACTCTAGTAATAAGGGAAGTACCTTTTCTTTCAGATATTCCTAGAGATTATTTTGAATTTACATACTCTGCAATTCTAGTCATTTACTCAAGCATCAAAAATAGAGGCAAATCTCTTACCTTAGAAGATGGAACTGGATGACACCAAAACACATGCATTGTAGAAATCAACAGAAATAGAATAAGATTGGATTTTAATGAGCTGCAGAGTAGAAAAAAAAATCTCAGGAAAGTCTTACTCAGGCAAGTATACATTAAAAAGCATATACAAATTCAACATTTTTCTTTGTGGAAAAATACAGTCTTTTACCTGATTATTTTGGACTTCCTAAAATCTCTGTAGATCGGTGATTTTATTGCCAAATTCCTCACCCTTACTGTCAGATCCTCCGTTGGTGATCCTTTTATACCAGGAAAGTTCAGGAGTAAAAATAGCAACATGTCCCATCATATGTGACTAACTGATCTGGCCATGGCCTTTTGTGCCTGTTAAATTGGAAAAGGACAATAACATATAGGCATTGTCATTGACCTGCCAACCATTGAGTTCATTTAAAGTTTGCTATTAAAAATGTCCTTCAAAAGTGCTGTCTTCTAAACTGTGTCTCTGTGACATAGAGGGCCAGAGGTCTCAAAAGGAGCCAAAAGTTTGTTTAGCTCAGAGTTGAAACACTCAAGAAGTAGGATATTATTTCCTTGAATATCCAGACGTCTCTTTTCAGAGAATAATGCAAAAGGAATCCTTGCAGGAATGAAGAGCATCAACCCAAAAAACGTGCACACACTGAGTTTTCTATAACAGATTTCCTTCTTTTAGGACTTCTGAGGTTAAAACAGGGAAACAAATGTCATCCTCCCCTTTGCCACTAATCATCCAAATAAAGGAAGGACACTACCTCTACCCCCCTTTCCGTGAGCATCCCCAAAGTTCCGGGGCCAGAGTTGTAGGTGAGCCTACCTGCAGTGGCCTCCTTTTCTCTCCAGGACATGGAATTTCTCCAGGAAGCCTGTTCTGTCCTTGCTCACCAATGGGCATCCACGTTAACAATGGATTCAGAAGCGCTAAGTGTGAATAAACAGATGTTGCCAAGGCTTACGATGGCGGGAAACACCAAGCGAGGTACTTTCTGCTTGTATAGATAGTATTTCTGAGATGGAGCCAATATTTTTGGGACACAGAGCAGTGGAGGAAAATCCTTGCCTTCTCAAGATCAACACATTTTGGAGGACCAAGCTGTCCTACGTCTGGGACCTTCGCTGCTCATTTGTCAGTGCTGCATCCCTTTCTTTTGTAAATTGCCCCTCGGTAGGATTCTCATGTAGTTGTCCATCAGTCAATCATAGAGTCACACTTAGCCTTCCACAAGGAAAAGCAAGTGACCTGACTTTCAAGAGAATCCAGATCACAGAAATTCGTGCCAAGCTGGGAGCTGGGGCATGTGATCCAATACCTCTGATCGTGGTCCTTTTGGAGACACCAGATGGAGTTTGGGAGAAGAGCCTTAAGGGCACCAAGGAACTGAACACACACATTTACTTTTTTTCTTTTTCACACTGCAAAAGGCTTTTATTTTATAGGCACCACTGCAAAATGAGGAATCACTTCAAAACATATCAAATAGAAAATAGTGATAATTTATTTACTTTTAGTCTCTCCTTAAACCCAGCAAAAAATACACACATAAGGACAAAAGGAAGGGAGAGAAGATGACAAGAACAGCATTTGCAGACTGAGGAGCAATTGATGAAGCAGATCTGAGGAAGGCGCCTTTCAAAGTGGTGGTTTCTTAACAAACCCTCAACGGGCTCAAGTATTCATGGAACCAGTTACTTTCAGGTGTGGTGAAGGTGGCACTAAGACACGGAGGATCAGCTGGAAGTTTAAGGATCTGTTCAATCCTGTGTCCCCGCCCCACTTCCCATGCCCAGACAGCTTCTGCCTTGTCAGAAGCCATAGATTTATTCTAAAAAGAGGGTAAAGCAGGAGGCCTCCTGAGTGACGCAACTCGGGCACCGTGGCAGTAGGGAGTCTTCTCCTGAAAACAGAGGTTGAACCAGCATTTTGCTCAAAGTTGAGACCCATGGATCTCTTCCCTGACACAGGTCCCAGCACACTGGCAGCTCTTTACCCTCCAGACAAGTGAAAGGGAGACCCGTCTCTGGGGTTCACCCTAACCTGTAAATGTCCGACGCAAGGTTTTTCTTTCAACCAGGATTTGATTGTGGGGAGAAGATAGAAAACCGATTACTGGATGCCTAAAAATGTGGGGTGGATTCCGGGCATATTGTGGAGGGGGGATGGGACTGGGGTCAGGAGCTCCAGAGAGCTCTGCCCGACATTGGCTCACAGTCCTGGGATTGACCATTGCCTTTGGTGACTGTGCTTGTCATGTGATGTCTATGACAGGTGTTTATGGTGCAGTTGGAACCTGCAGAGACTCACCGTCAACACCTAAAGGGCAGGTTAGCACTCAACTTGGAATTTAATGGACTTTTCATCGAAAGTTTACCCTCTTATTTGTCACAGTGTAACAAACCGTCTTAGAGTCACCCAAGCCCTTTTCACATATTTCCTCATGACATCAGTGTGAAAGCCAGAGGGAGAAGGAACAAATTCTTTTTGACTTCTGCTTCTCATTAGTCGACACTGAAGTTGACAGACATGTCCTGAATCATGCCTCAGAAGTTCAAGCACATCAAGTTAGATGTATTTTGTACCGAAAAGATCAATGAAAGCCTTTTCTTTTCTAATTTCCAGAGCTTCCTGTTACAACACCAAGAAACTTCCCCCAAACACCAACTCTATCGTTACTGTGTTTGGCTCCTTGCTAAACACAGGACTTGGAAATGTGTTAAAATGATTTTAACACATGATTTTGCAGGGACAAGCTGGAAAAGGTCACCAGCTCAGAATAATTTAGAATTTTGGTGTCTTAAAAATAATTCTACAATTGATTCCATTGTCCCTAATGATAACACACATTAAACCCTGCATCTTTCAGCATATATGGAAAAATCAAGTTAATTTTACTGCTTCTTAATTCATATAACTGTTATATCCTCTGAAAGTATAAATAAAATGTAAAATGGGGCTAAGTGCGTTTTCTGGTTTTATACTAGCATAGGGGAAATAGAGGCTTGAGCAGAGATTAGGTTCATTTATTGAAATAAGTCATCTCTCCAGTTCCTGGTTGCTCCTGAAATGCTCTATTACAGTTTTCACATGGGCATTCAGAACAGACTCAGTGTTGAATATCAAGGTTCTGTGGAATAAAAGGCAAAGAAAATCCAGAAGACGAGGGTGGAATGTAAAAAGTGCAAGGAAGTCTCCCTGTTTTAGGGCATCGTGTCTCAGTGTTGGCACTGTTGACATTTGAGGCTGATGGCTCTTTGTGATTGGGAGTTCCCTGTGTGGTGCTGCTTCCCTGGCCTCTACTCAGTAGATTTCAGTAGCTCCACCATCCCAGCTGGGACAACTGAAAATGTCTCTTGACACTATCAAATGTCCCCCGGGTAGGGGAACGAAATCACCTCCACTGAGAACCACTGTTTGTAGATAAACAAGCTCTCTGCTCTCTCTCCTGTTGGACGTGGAGAGTTAGCACGGACATACATTTCACAAGCATGGCATCACTGTTCATAGGCAGCATGTTTTTGTTTCTTGACGATGCATAAAGTAGTGGTGTATCTTCTAATGGATAAAGTCTTAGGTTCAATGAAGTAATACATACTTTTATAAACCATCAAAGGCAGTATTTGAGATATATTACTTATATATTACATGTTAATTTAAATAATTAGTAATGACATGCTCTTAATCTTTTTTTCACTGACATACATTCTCAGTTAAAAACTTCTGCATATTGTTCTATTTTTCATACACTATGGTTTTATTTTAACAATACTCTGAATTGTTTTTAAGAAAGCAGATGTTATATTGGACATAGTGTCATCATATCATGAATGGCATTTTGTTTAATAAATTCCATTAATCATTGATGTGATAGCTACAGTATACTACTTATATACCTGGTGAATAGCAGCCTGAAATGGCCTTCCTAAGGAATCAACATGAGAAGAGAAAAACCTGCTATAAAGCACCTTGTTCTGCCAGAGACTGGCCAGAAAGCATTTTCGGGAATGATCTTTGTAGCAGCCAACACTTCATTTATGAATTCATCAAAGAATCAGTGAAGGCCCACTCTATGCCAGGAGCTGTGTGACTTTCTGGGGATGCAGCCATAAAGAAACCCCACAAAGGGTAAACACAGGGGGAAATGACAACTCCAAGGTCAGGGTCGGGGTGGGAACAGCACCTAAAAGAACTTGGCCTTGACTATGAGAAAGGGCAGAGCGGCGTGTGCCCCACAGGGACGGGGAAGAAACCCACTGGTCATCTGAGGACACGAAGGTGGCTCAGGCTGGTGACTGCAAAGACTCACTTGGGAGGGCACGGGGGTCCCCATCGTGCAGGGAGTGCACATCCTGGACTTGATTCTGAGGCCCACAAACCTCATCACATGTCTTTAAGCTGGGGTGGGACCTAATCGGATCTGTGTTTTAGAAGAACGGTCTGGCCGCCAGGAGCAGGTGGAAGGGGAGGGCCGGGGACCAGGACAGAGAGAACCCCCTGTGGGCTGTGGTGTGAGTGTCCAGATGGGACGATGGGGCTGTGCGCCAGGGTGGTGGCCCTGGAGCTGGAGAAAAGGAGATGAAACTGAGATATTTGGGAGACAAATTAATTGACACAGTTGCTAATGGGAGTTGAGGTGATTCAGTGGTCTTTTTCACCAGCTCATCGTAGCCACTCAGAAAAGCAGCTCCTGGGCTTCCCTGGTGGCGCAGTGGTTGAGAGTCCGCCTGCCGATGCAGGGGACACAGGTTCGTGCCCTGGTCCGGGAGGATCTCACATGCCGCGGAGCGGCTGGGCCCGTGAGCCACGGCCGCTGAGCCTGCGCGTCCAGAGCCTGTGCTCTGCAATGGGAGAGGCCACAACAGTGAGAAGTCAGCGTACTGCAAAAAAAAAAAAAAAAAAAAAAAAAAAAAAGCAGCTCCTCCAAAGGTCAATGGTGACCAAGCCGACCACAGTGTCCCATCCTCCCACCCGCTCCCCCATCCCACTCCTTCTTCTCCAGAGCCTCTGATGCACAAGTGTCCCGCCTCTGTTCCTGCCTCATCCTCACCATTCATCACACTCAGAGGGGTCCCTCCTCCCCCACCACCCAGCTCAGAGCCCACAGTCCATCGTTATAATGATGCTCCTCAAAAACACGCCCTCTCTCACAACTGGCCAAACTCCAACCTTGAGTGACCCCACATGACCCCATCTCTGAGCCTCACTCAAGTTATGACCATAAAAAGCCTTACAACAGTGTTTCCTAGTCTCGTGTAAAAATTCATGACCATGCATCTCCAATGAGCTCCAATCCTGCCCAATGAGTATGATGTACCTGGTAAGGAGGTCCATCCTCTTAGTATGTAAAAGGGGGATTTCATCCCTTCTCTCCTCTAATGTTCGTATGGCCCACAGTCCTCCTCCACGCCACCACCACCCCCCCCATCCACAAATCTGAGTTGATGGCTTTGCCTCTTTCTTTGTTGGGAAAGTAGAAGCAAGGAGTTAGGGACTCTTTCGTCTTCTCACCATAAAAACCATCAACCTACTCATGTCTGTACCCATGTCCTGCTTCCTGCCTTGCAGCTATGGATAAAAATCCTTGCTCCTATTGGGGGCCAAATCCCCTGGTTTCCCAAGGACTGTGTGCCCACAGCTATCCCCCCTCACTCCCCTGCATTCTCTCTCTCTCATATTTTACTACCATCAGCTTCCAAACATGTTGGTATAGTTTGTATCAGACAAAACATCTAGATGTTTTTAAATAGAGCCTACATGGGCTTCCCCACCAATTCTGAGCTGGTGCCTCCACCAAGACCCTTCCTGTTAAGGTGACCAAAAGATCTAGCAAACATGAGGTCACCTCTCTGTTCCTGTGTCACTTGATCCTTCAGTTGCTTTGAATCCAGATTGCCAACGTCTTTCCTTCTTGAAACACGTTCTCCTCCAGCCATCCATGATACTCCACCCTCATGATTTTCCTCCCTCTCTGACTTCTACTTGGCCACCTCTTGCTGGCTTCTCTTCCTCTCGTTCACCTCCCAATTTTCCAAGTGCTCAGACTCCATCCTGGACCTCCTTCTCATCTCTCTGCACAATCTCCCTATAGAATCTCATAGAGTCTTGAGGCCTGTCCCTGACTCCCCACATTTTATCTCCTTCTCTGATACTCCCTGGAGCGCCATATGCATTTAGCCAACATACCTGACACAAACTTGTTGTCCTAAAGTCACTTCCAGTTGTCTCCATCTCTATAAATAATGACATGACCCCTCCATTGCTCGAGCCAAAGATTCTTTGATTCTTTTCTTCCTTAGCCTTCCACCAGCAAGTCCTACCAATTCTTTTCCCAGGATAAAGTCTACATCCATCCACCTCTTCCATCCTCCCACCATCATTGTTCCTGGAACGTCTACAAGAGCTTATAAGCTGGTCTTTGATACACAATAGCCAGAGTGATCCGTAACCATCTTTCACGATGTAAATTGAACACTGTCATTCCAATGTCTCCTCACTGCCCTGAGAATAAAGTCCAGGCTCTCGTCCCTGGACTACAAAGCCCTACTCAGATGGTGCTGACCTCTTAAAGGGGGTTGGAGATGAAGAGGTGTGCACTCTTTCCTGTCACAACTACTTGCAAGTACTATTTGCACTCAGTGCCCAAAGCCCAGAGGCAGTCCCGCCCACTGAGGAGTTGACTTGTTCACAGTGCCAACTATGCCCCCCATGGAGAAACAATACATATAACCGGGACTCAGCCCACCTCCCAGCCTCACTTACCCTCTCCTCCCAAGCACACTGGCCTTCTCACTCTCTTAGAACCTGGAGTGCAGTTCTCTACCTGGGATGTAATTCCCTTGGACTTTGTATGCCTGGCTCCTCTTGCATTTGATCTTGGCCTAAACAGCACTTCCTCAACAAGGCCTTCCCTGAACCCTCATTAACCCACCAGGGAACCCTGTATCACATCACCATGACCATCTGATACTTTTGTTTCTTTTGCTTATTTTTGGTACCTTGTCTTAATTAACACACAAAGAACAGTAAGGATTCAATCATTACTTGTTTTTTTGTTTTATGTATGTAGGTATGTATGTATGTTTGGCTGCATTGGGTCTTTGTTGTTGCATGCAGGTTTTCTCTAGTTGTATTGAGTGGGGGCTACTCTTCATTGCAGTGTGCAGGCTTCTCATTGCGGTGGCTTCTCTTGTTGTGGAGCATGAGCTCTAGGCACTCCAGCTTTAGTAGTTGCAGCACACGGGCTCAGTAGTTGTGGTGCACAGGCTTAGTTGCTCCACAGTTCTTCTCAGACCAGGGATAAAACCCATGTCCCCTGCATTGGCAGGCAGATTCTTAACCATTGCACCACCAGGGAAGTCCAATCATTACTTGTTGAATGAACAAACAAACATAGGAAGTAAGAAATCAAGAGAATGAGTGCCTTCTAAGTAACAGATGGATTATAGCAAAGTTTTGTTGTATGAGAAGAATAAACTGTTCAGTTTCACTCTAGAGGAAGAAAGTGTTTATACAACAAGTATTTTTTGAGCTCCTGTGGTCACATCCTGTTCTGTCAATCACAGGGTGGGCTGCAGGGGGAATACAAACTATGAAGTGCCCAGGGGTTGTCTTCTTCCTGCCTTTCCTGCCTGAGGTGCCACTAGCCACCCACCCCCACGACCCCTTCCAGCCATGATGGGGGAGGGGCGAGGCATGTCCAGGCTGATGGGGCTGTCGATCAGCTTGGGTGAGACGGGTATGAGATGGGTATGCAACAATGCAGGACAGTCACAGCGCCCAGGTTACATACTTTCTCCAGCAAAGGGGGGCGCTGGGAGAGCACCATAGATACCACAGGTGCCTGGGCTCCTGCCTCTGGGAATTGGCATTGGGTGTCTGAGGGTCTTGAGACATCATCTAGGCTACCCATGAGGATGCCCCTGGGATGGTTAACCAGATGTTGCAGTGCAGGGCATCATGCCAAGTGAAGCCAGGAGGGGTTGATTGATTAAGTGTGACAGTGGTTCTGAAGGAGAGGAGTCCACCATGATCTGAAAGAGCAGAGGTGAGGAGGAAGCAGGGAAGGAGGGAACGGAGACGAGGTCAGAGGAGGAAACTGGAGCCCCCTTGGCCCCTGTGGGTATGGAGACACTGAAGAAACCAAGCAGAGAGCAAGTCTGGAAGCTGAGAAGGAGGAGTCACGTTAACAGATGACTCTATCTTCTATTTGAGCATCTCTCTCTTCCCCACCTTCTCCCATAGGAGACTAGACTGAGGCGGGCTGGGGAATCGAGGACAGTGCGTCCCAGGCATTGAGCTCAGCATTTCATGGGCACCGTCTCCTTTCATCCTCACCACGGCCTCGAAAGGCAGGGGCTGTTCTGGTTCCCATTAACGGGTGTGGACCCAGAGACACCATGTGGGCTCTGGTTTAGACATCCTGGGTCACTCTCCTGAGGCTCGGGCCAGGGCCTGACCCCACACAGCCATGACCAGGGAGAGTCTGCAAAGAGATGACCATCAGCTCCTGGGGCTCAGCCCTGACTCTCCTTCCTACTCCCCTCCTTCACCCTTCAGAGGCTCTTTCCCAGATGATCTGAGAATCGTAAGAGGAAAGCAGATGTGAGGAAAAGGAACAGCCCTTGCCCGACCACTGATACTCCAGCAGCCCCCATCGTGGGACTGCGGCAGAGGAACACATCCCTGACAGAACTGTGCCTGGGATCCCCAGCTTAAAGGCTCAGAGTGGAAAAATACCCCTCAGAGCCTTAGGGCTGCTGAGGGGAGAACCCAGCTGCTAGATATGCTGAGTGAAGGCTCTTCCCTGCAGGCAGCCCTCCAGGACTCGGCAATTCTCATAAACCCTGTCTCTCAGGATGACCCTGCTGAATACAATCTTGCTTTTAACCTCTCTCCTCATCCTTTCCCCCCAAGGTTTAGACATCACATCCATAGATTCTGCCATCTAGTTTTTACGAGCACTGTAGTTATTTTCCAATGATGTACCCATTTAAACTTTACAGTCTTTTGTTAGGGTTGTATTCATGGACAAATAAATACAAGGCACTTGAAACTTTATCTCCTGGAAGCTTCCGTCTCTGCCTACAAGATGATCCTGATCTCCCAACTGATTTCATGTGATTATCTCCGAAAGAGAGAGCTTTCTGAACTTTAGGTGTCTAAACAGGGCGAAGATAAATTTCTATCTAACTGACACTCTTGTTATTTTGTGGATTTTTTAAATGTTTTGAAAATTATTGTATTAATACTTAGAATTCTGAAGCTATCAATGAATATTAAGTACCTATAATTTCCTGCAAAAAGGAACATTAAGTTGATTACAAGCATGAAATGTACACTACATGCATTTGAGTTTGGGGTGGATGGTTTATGGCCGTGTGCCACAGCTGTTGCACTGCCACGTCGCATATTTAGGCTGTCTATTTACATACAGTTACCCGTGAACATTTCAAAGGCATCCAACTAATATTTTAGCCATACAGTTAGCAACAGACACTATAATTCACTCTTGAACAAATGAAAGTTTTCGGAGCCCAGTGGAAGCATCGCATTTGCTTTAAATATGTGTGTCATTTCTCCTGATCTTGACTGATGTTTAGTGGAGAAAGGTTTGTAATACAGGTCAGATGCTGGCCAGAAGGAAAAATTAAAAACCTGAGAAGTGTGGGCGTGGGGGAGGAAGGAAGAGAGAACAGAAAGTTTCAGGCAAGGAGCTGCTTCATCGGGAAAATTAATGCAGCTGGGCAGCAAAGCCAGCGTGCATGCTCACTCCACCCAGGGCAGAAG
The DNA here is from genome assembly GCF_025265405.1 of Mesoplodon densirostris. Lineage (NCBI taxonomy): Eukaryota > Metazoa > Chordata > Mammalia > Artiodactyla > Ziphiidae > Mesoplodon > Mesoplodon densirostris. Next base: position 5,069,463 of record NC_082661.1, read on the forward strand.
TGCTCCAGCCCTGTGTGCATGACAAGAAGATTAGGGTGGTTGGAATTGGGGGCTACTCATCTTCATTCCCTGTGCTTTCCTTCTGCGGGCTGAGGACTTGTCACTATGATCGACAGATTCTACACAGCCTCTCTCTTCCCTGAAAGAAGGTGGGAATGATCTGAAGGTGGCATTTCAGGCTGCAAGACGAGCAAGGTGATACATGGCCACGTTGCCTTTGGGGCTCCAGCCTGAAAAGCACTAACAATATAGCATGTGTTCCATCTCGCTTTTGGACACTACATTCATTTTTTTCAAATGTACTTTGAAGCATTTGGCCCTTAAAACAACTTTGTAAATTTAGGAATGTTTATTTTTATTTTACAAACAGGGTGGCCGAGACACAGAGGTAAATGAAAAATAATCATTGCCTCTATTTTTGCTATTTGGTGATTTCTTTCTCTGCAAGATCTATACCGGGATTCTTGGGGGAGGGGAGGGCGAATGGAAATACACTACACTTGCCACTTAAAGGTCTCTCGGGTGCCAATAAAGGTCTCCTTCTCTTGAACCAGCTGCCTTCACGTCCACCGGGAGTGTTGGGGTAAGGACTCCATCCCTGGCATTTCCCCTCCTGTTTCTGTCCCAGGGCATCCTGGGAAGCCCCTTGTGGCAGCTGGTAGGGATTCCTGTTTATGGACTGGTACTTCCTGGAGCGGGGGTATCCTCTAAACATCCAAGACTGTTCTGACTCTCACCTAGCCTGCCCTGACCACCCCATCTGCCCTGGCCTGCTCACCCCACAGCCTCGCTAAGGGGCCCGTTCTTCCCATGCCCTGACCACTCCATGCTGGAATGATGGTTCTTCACCCTCAGTCGTTCTGTACGTCTTCCATTAGGAGAAGCAGGAACTTCTGGATCCCTCCCTCTCCACCTGATGGCTGATGGAGACCTAGGGAGTTATCTTTGCCTTCTTTCTGGCTCAGAAAACAGTCAGCAGCATGGTACCTCTGGTCTTCATTTTCTGAGGAGCCTCCATATGATTTTCCATAGTAGCTGCGCCAATTGACATTCCCACAGATAGTGCGCAAGGCTTCCATCTTCTCCACGTCCTCGCCGACACTTGTTATTTGTGGTCCTTTTGATGATGGCCATGCTGACAGGTGTGAGATGTTGTCTCACTGTGGTTTTGATTTGCACTTATCTGATGATTAGTGATGATGAGCGTCTTTTCACGGGACTGTTGGCCATCTCTATGTCTTCTTTGGAAAAATGTCTATTGAGGACTTCTGTCCATTTTTTAACCTTATCTCTTGCCTCCTTTTTTTTCCCTTAAGGAACACGAAAGGCTTCCTTTCACCTCCATTTTCTGACTTGCAAGGAATTCCCAGGAATTCCCAGAACTATACTGTGGTTCTTCTTAAGACAGCCATCTCGCTCCCATTCCCCAGTGGAAGGGCAAAAGAAAAACAAGAGTGATAAGTTAGACAGGTTACAGTTTTGTTTTCCCTTATTTAACATTCTCCAAATATATACCAGTCGTACGAGGTTGGAAGACCAAGGAATGCCCTCTGAGTGGGCACCTCGCACTATTTCATGTGCACGTGAAGAAACGATGACCACGGGAAAATGTACCGAAATGGGTTAAACTGGCACAGTTCTTTACAACTGGCTTCCATTGCTGGGACATCTAGTTTAGGTGGGGAAAAAAATATTAGGAAGTATTAGGGCTCTTTGCTGTTGGCAGTAGTGAATTCTGGAACTTCCTCTTGATCGAGTCGGCCTCAGAGATTTAATGATTGTAAGAAAACTCCTAGCGGTCAGAGGCGATTTGGTTTAGGATTCCTGACCTTGGCCTGGGAAGTTTTTGGCCTGTGTTCTGTCCCAGGGCCCCACCCACCTCTTTCTGGAGCCCTGTTTCTCCTTATTGCCCAGCAGGACCCAGAGGGCACTTGTTGCAGATCAATCTCTGAGCTTCCATTAACTCTTAAACTTCCCTGGGAAAGAAACATGCACGCCACCCCCTTCCTCTGAAAGGACTCTTCAGGCCTCGTGCTGGACTCTGCTTCGCCAGGTCACTTTATCTCCCAGTAGCTGTCACAGCAGCTCCTGGAGCACGCCGTGGGTGGGAGGGGGCAACTTCCCCTACTGGAGGTCACTGTCCTCCACAATAGCCTTGCCAATCACTCCGTTCCTTCGATGGAGACAGCTCTGCTGGCCCACCTCAGAGTCTGCGGGCTCAAGAAATCGCCAGTAAAAACCACTGTGGAGACGTTGCCAGTGAGAGGGGCGAGGTTCAAGCCTGGAGAAGGGAACACGTTAGGGGCCCACTGCTCTGCAGATCCCTCTGGGCGCTGCAGCCATGAGGCAATGGAGGAGTCTCCTTGGTGCCACCACGTCCCCTCTGCGCCGTGCTTATCCTCGCAGGACTCCCCTCATGTTTTAGGAAGCTTTCCTGGCTTCTTGGCACTGCTTCCACCTTTTCTGATTGTATGTGCTGCCCGGGAGATTTATCAGCTCTGAAGTCCTATTAGTAGCTGCATACTTTTTCCTTCTTTTAAATACAGATTTCTGAGTGAATCCCCAAGAATGAGCAGGGTGGAGCAAGGGAGGACTATATTCTTGGGATTTCCAACTACGAGACTGAGGCAACTCCTCCAGGAAGGGGCCCAGAGAGGCAGACTCTCCTGAGTAGGTCCTGCTCCATTCCCAGGCTGCCCTGCTCCAGCAGTGGGACCAGCCCTCACTGGTCAGCGAGAGCTGGCAGAACCTTCGAGCAGACAACTTCAACCCCAGATGTGAATAGTACGAATAAGCTGGTTTTGAAAGATTTGTGAGGACTTTAGAATGCTACTCCTTTTGGAATTATTTTACTTATTTTCCATGAATGCCCGTTAAGGCTTGCCCCATTCAGCCTAAAGCATCAACACACATCTACATGGCAGATCATTCATTTCCTTTACATCCATATATGTGCTCCCGGAGAAGGGCGGAGGGGATGCAGGCAGAAAATAGGACAGCCTTACAAGGTTCGGAACGTGATGTCGGACGCCCAGGCTGCACCACCTCTTCTTGGCAGCAGTTAGAGAACCTGAGGGGCTGTGTCTGTCTGCCAACATGGATTATGATTGCACAGGCTGTTCAGAGAGATTCTAAAGGAAGTTGCTGCTCGAGAAAGATGTCAGCATTACGAAAAAAACCCACCTGTCAAAGATGAAACCTCATTTCACTTTGAATAAAGAGCTCCTTTGGATTCTCAGCTGAGCGTATGATAAACATGTAATTTCTCAGTGCAACCGCAAGAACGGATTTCCAGTCACGCTGTGAAAAAGCAAAGTTGCAGGAATGTGAAGATCATATTATTTAACTTTTAATTTGAATGGCGAACGCCCCCTTTTTCTGAATACCCTCTGCGTGTCAGGTCTGTGCCAGGCAGGATGCAAGCATCATTCTGTCACCGCACCCCAGTGTGACAGTCAATGTCACCGTGGTACAGAGAAGCACCTGAGGCCCAGTACAGTTAGAGGTCTGCAATCATAAGAGACAGATGTGGGCCCTGGCTAATTCGAACCTGGAGAGATTGTGGGAGGCTCACAGAACTAGAGGAGGATTTGAACATTTGTGCCTGGGACAGGGCCTGGGCTGACCCAGTATCTCAGTAGCAGGAACTCACAGACCAGCTAAAGTGGGATAACACTTATCAGTGCTGCCCAGGAAGACAATTCCAAGGACGGAAAGTCAGATTAACCTGGATGGGTCATGAGACCTCATGGAGTGGGTTCAGAGAAAGCAAGAACCATCGCAACAGAATCATCCAGAAAAGGGGCGGGGCCTTCCCAGGAGGCCAAGCAGAGTGCTGCTACCACAGGAAGCCCAGGGGACACTGGGCTGCCAAAGGCACAGACGGACTCAGGGAGAGCAAGCTCCTGCCTGAGAAGCAGCGGAGTGTAGGGCTGTGAGAACAGACTCTGGACCACTGTCCTCCCATGTCCTAGCTCTGTGACCTTTGACATGTGGCTTAACCTCTCTGTGCCTCAGTGTCTTCATCTGTAAATGCAGCCAATATAAACCCCAACAACTACCTCGTAAGCTTGTGGGGAGATGCTTTCATACGAGCCCGATGCTTAGAACAGGGCCTGGCGCTGCATGACGGGGTTGCTGCTGTTCTCATGTTCTTGCCCAAGATCCAGGAACGGCTACACCATTTGTGGAGCCCAGTGCAAAATGAAAATGTGGGCGTCCTTTGTTCAAAAATAGGGGGACTTTCTAGACAACAACAGTAGATGGTTACACCAGCCCAGGCCCTAGGGTGCGCGGGGTCCCGAGGGACTACATGGACCGCCCCCCCCCCCACGTGAAACCAGCCCTGCCTGGATCACACGGTGGGCAGAGCTGGAATTTCAATGTTAGACTGTCTCCTACAAAACCCAAGCATCTTCTGCTTCCCCGCATCACCTCCCTCTACAGTTTACCTTTTTCTCAAGAACCTCCTTGAGGAACTAGCTGGGCTCTCTTGGGGGCTCAGGAATTCGGGAACATGAGAGGCAGAGTATGGTGCTGACGACAGGCCTCTGCTCTCTGGAAGGAGGAGGTCCTCTCTGGAAGGACCCTGAAAGCAGCGGACAGACCGCGAGGCGGGCTTAGTGACCACCTTGAAATCTCTTAGGCTTGTGGTTCTGTGGGGAAAACTGTGCAGGCAGAGTTAGGTATGAAGTGAAGGGAGGAATGTCAGGTGGAAAGGAGAAAGGCCAGAAGGGGTTCAGCCCCACATCATCTCAAGGCGACACGCTTTATTAAGAAGTGACTGGCAACAGAAAAGAGCCGCCGAGACTGTAAGTGTCAGCTGGCGCCCAGAGCTGATGTCTATCATCATCTGCAGAAAGATCCCTCTTGGAGAAAGCAGCGGTGTCACGGCCGTGCACTCCCAGCCCACGTGATGAGCCTTGTCTGGGTCTGAGCCCCTGGCCTGGCTTCCACTCATCCAAGCCTATCAGATGCCCTTGGGGAGAGAGCGTTCCAGTCTCACCCCGTTTGCACCAAGTCTGAGACTTCTGCCTTGCAGGCATCATTTTCTGGATGCTCGATGGCCAGGCCACAGTTTGTATGCATTAGTGATCTGGGACTACCTGTTGGAAGGCTGGGAAGAACAAATGCATTTCTTTCTTCTCCTAAGCCCCTAAGTTCACCATGTTTTAAGACAGAAAAATGCAAGTGGCCCCTTCTGAGCCTCAGGGCTGGCGGTCACTGGCTAAGGTCCCTAGTGACCACATCGTCCCTTTTTCTCGCTGTCTCCTGTGCTCCCCACCTAACTTTTCAGGGATTGTCTTTCTTTCAGCCACAAACAAAGACTCAGTCCCCTGCTCAGGAGCTCTCCTGTCCCCGTTGGTGGATCCTGTGCCCCGGCCCTGGGATGGGCTTTTCCACAGCCAGCACCCAGGGCTCCGGGAGCAGAGGGCAGAGCGCGGGGAGCTGACATTCCCTGACAGTCCTTAGCCAGGAGCTGTTCTTGCCCTGGGGGAAAGCCTGGTTGCCGTGTTCCCATTCAGGGCTATGCTGAGACATCACTTAAGAGGCTCAGCCTGGAACAGGGCCACATGATGCTTTTCACGGGTCTCTTCCTCCAAAAAGAAATATAAAAATTCCTTTGAAAGAAATAATTAAAATTATATTTTATGATGGCATTAGTAGAAAGACAAATAAAATCCAAGCTGGCTTGTAGTCTTCTGATTTTAAAAGAAATTGAAACATTTGAGGAGGCCCTGAAAATAGCGTGGGTCCCTGCTGTGCCTTGTGGAGAAGCCAGGTGGGCTGGAGGGACTCTGTGGGCGGGTTGCCGGAGCTCACATCCTTCCTTCTTCCCTGCTGCTGCTCCCCCAAGCTCGTCCTGGACTCTCCCTGGAGCTGCTCCAGCCCATCCCCTCTGCCACTGGCCTCCATGCCCCACTGCACATTTCCCACCTTGTGTGTCCACGTGGGGGGGTTTCTGTCTCCCCAAGTCTCAGAACCACAGCTTCCCCAATAATACCTGGCCCGTTTTGGACCCATGATAAAGGGCACACAACAACCGCCAGCCAAATATTGTTGAATTCATCCATTCATTCCTGAACATCCTTCATGATAAATTGAAGTCGGCAGACACTTTTTTAACCCAAAAACCATTATGTGGGAAAAAACTGAAACTTAATTCCAAGTTTGAGAGAATAAGGAAGACTATTCCTTTGCATTTTCTCACTGTTGCCAACGATTTTAGCCTTGGATGGAGTTGACTTTCAAAAAGAGGAAAAAGTCGTTCAGAACCAGGGCTGAGAATTCATTGGGGATGAAACCAAGCATTATTAGGATAAAAAACAAGTCATGGCTGGGAAGCCACGAGAATGATTTTCTGGAGTTTCAAATAATGTGGCTCTGAAGAGCAGACCAAACAGTTGTTTGAGCAATCACAGAAACACTGGAAAACGTAAGTCGACTCAAAAAGTGATGATTTTGAAAGGGAGTGGTACTCTCCCGTATGCGTTGGTTCAGGTTTATATTAAAAAGCACATTCTCATCCCATGGTAATCATAGCTCATTACATCTCTGAAATGTGGCATGTGTTGATGATCTGATAGTTCTTTAAAAATGTGATGTACTTTTCAGAGTTAAATAACCAACAGAATTGCAACTTATCCAAGCACATTGGTAATCACCAATAATGACCTGGGGCCTCTCTAATTCCTTATTTCTGTGATAAAGTGGAAATTGGATCACACACACACTTCATAATGCTTCATTATCACAACATTGATAATGCTGGAAAGCAGGGAATTCTTCTGGTGATGTGGTATTAGGCCATTTTTGATCCAACAAAGACTAAATCTTTATTCCAATTTGTCAACAACCAAGAGTTTTCAGTCTTTCCTCTGCTGTAGGTCTCTGATATTCTCAAGTCTGATTTTCACGTCGGAGCGCTAGTTTGTCGTTTCAGATAACTGCCGTATTATTTTCTTCTTTTAGTAACACTTCACCACTCAGAGTCAAGACCTCATTTTCAGAGCATCTTCATAGTTTAGGTGTGTTTGGCTTCCTTAAGTGGTGCTACCCTGGTGGCTCTGCCCACAAGGGGGTCCCCTCTCCAGACAGCCTGGCCACCTGGGGACACCTTGGCTCCTGCCTCATGGCCACACTAACTTCCTCTCATGAACACGAGGATGGCTTAAGACAGGAAGCGGCTTTCCAAAATACTCCAAAAACACAAAAAGGAAGAAGATACCTTCTCATACATTTTATTTGGCTTTCTCCTACTGATGTGGATTCTCTTATAGCCATTTCATCTGACACAGGTGAACCAGGAGGAAATATTATGGATGGTTTGTCCTCTCAGTGGGACCCATCGCCTGATACAGAAACTATCTGCCTAGCTGCTTCTGGGAGCTTCTTTCTCTTCTGCCCAAGAAAGAGGTGCTTTATTCCACCCCGAGGAAACTTGAGCATCAGAATTCTTTTGCTCATTTGATGGGACAGTGTTTCTCACTCCTGGATTCTGGCTTTGCGAATTCAGTTTCTTTCCTTTCCCTGAGGAATGTTCTGCATTGCCAACCAGTGCTTTTAGGTTTTGGCATCATGTTGCAGAGTTGGAAAGAGGTGGGGCGGGTCCACAGAGTGGGTGTGGAGAGGCATCTAAGGAGAGAGATGCCAGGTTCCCTGGAGCAGATAGAAGAGGAGGGGAAGTCCCCCGGCACTGTGTAAGCCATTCACATGAGTGAAAATACAAGTAAGGACTTCGGGTTGGTTTGAAATTACTTTCTGTTGGCTGAGCTGATACTTGATCTTCTGAGATAGGGCTCTGAGGGTTATGGCTTCAACAGTGATCCATTTCCAACCCAGTCATTCTTCCCTCCTTCAGTCTTAATTAACTCCAAGCTCTGTCTGAAGCCAAGTTCTGCTGAATCTCTGTACTCATCTTGGCCTCATCATCTTCTTTGACACCGTCCCACTGCTAATGGCCGTCATCTCCCATCTGGATGATGAGAGTGGCTTTCTAATTGTTGCCTCTGCTGCCACCAATGGGTACCATGGATCAAATAAAACAGGTCTTGCTCAGGCATCATCCATAGGCTATTCCTGGTCAGTGGGTGGCTCTCCTCCATGTGGTGATCAAAGACCAAAGCTCCTTCCAGGTCAGGACTCCAACATCACCTAGGGCCTGTCGCTGCTCTAAAGTCTTGGTCTTGAGATGGCACCCATTATGCATTTACTAGAACTCAATCAGATGGCGGCAAGGGAGGCTGGAAAGGAGACCAGGAGAGGAGGTGGGTGTGGATGAAGAATAGCCTTCTCTGCCATGGAGTAAACAGTGAAGTTCCCAAGTCTAGGAGAAGGGCCCACAAGGCAACCTCAGCTTGGTCACTACCCACCTGAAAGGCCCAGCACACTTCACTTTGAGGATTTAGTTTATCAGTCATAGGGGAGGGTTTGATGAGGCAATACCTAGGCTCTAAGAAACCACAGTTAATGTTCAGTGTGCTTCAGAACCATCCAGAAGTGTTCAGGCAGTTCTTCTTTAAAGTAGGCCTTTTGGATGTCACAAAGAAAGAAAACTACAGGCCAGTATCACTGATGGACATAGATGCAAAAATCCTCAACAAAATACTAGCAGACAGAATCCAACAGCACATTAAAAGGATCATACACCATGATCAAGTGGGGTTTATTCCAGGAATGCAAGGATTCTTCAATATATGCAAATCAATCAACGTGATACACCATATTAACAAATTGAAGGAGAAAAACCATATGATCATCTCAATAGATGCAGAGAAAGCTTCCGACAAAATTCAACACCCATTTATGATAAAAACCCTGCAGAAAGTAGGCATAGAGGGAACTTTCCTCAACATAATAAAGGACATATATGACAAACCCACAGCCAACATCGTCCTCAATGGTGAAAAACTGAAACCATTTCGTCTAAGATCAGGAACAAGACAAGGTTGCCCACTCTCACCACTCTTATTCAACATAGTTTTGGAAGTTTTAGCCACAGCAATCAGAGAAGAAAAGGAAATAAAAGGAATCCAAATTGGAAAAGAAGAAGTAAAGCTGTCACTGTTTGCAGATGACATGATACTATACATAGAGAATCCTAAAGATGCTACCAGAAAACTACTAGAGCTAATCAATGAATTTGGTAAAGTTGCAGGATACAAAATTAATGCACAGAAATCTCTGGCATTCCTGTACACTAATGATGAAAAATCTGAAAGTGAAATCAAGAAAACACTCCCATTTACCATTGCAACAAAAAGAATAAAATATCTAGGAATAAACCTACCTAAGGAGACAAAAGACCTGTATGCAGAAAATTATAAGACACTGATGAAAGAAATTAAAGATGATACAAATAGATGGAGAGATATACCATGTTCTTGGATTGGAAGAATCAATACTGTGAAAATGACTATACTACCCAAAGCAATCTACAGATTCAATGCAATCCCTATCAAACTACCACTGGCATTTTTCACAGAACTAGAACAAAAAATTTCAAAATTTGTTTGGAAAAACAAAAGACCCCAAATAGCCAAAGCAATCTTGAGAACAAAAAATGGAGCTGGAGGAATCAGGCTCCCTGACTTCAGACTATACTACAAAGCTACAGTAATCAAGACAGTATGGTAATGGCACAAAAACAGAAAGATAGATCAGTGGAACAGGATAGAAAGCCCAGAGATAAACCCACACACATATGGTCACCTTATTTTTGATAAAGGAGGCAGGAATGTACAGTGGAGAAAGGACAGCCTCTTCAATAAGTGGTGCTGGGAAATCTGGACAGGGACATGTAAAAGTATGAGATTAGATCACTCCCTAACACCATACACAAAAATAACCTCAAAATGGATTAAAGACCTAAATGTAAGGCCAGAAACTATCAAACTCTTAGAGGAAAACATAGGCAGAACACTCTATGACATAAGTCACAGCAAGATCCTTTTGGACACACCTCCTAGAGAAATGGAAATAAAAACAAAAATAAACAAATGGGACCTAATGAAACTTCAAAGCTTTTGCACCGCAAAGGAAACCATAAACAAGACCAAAAGACAACCCTCAGATTGGGAGAAAATATTTGCAAATGAAGCAACTGATAAAGGATTTATCTCCAAAATGTATAAGCAGCTCATGCAGCTCAATAACAAAAAAACAAACAACCCAATCCAAAAATGGGCAGAAAACCTAAATAGACATTTCTCCAAAGAAGATATACAGACTGCCAACAAACACATGAAAGAATGCTCAACATCATTAATCATTAGAGAAATGCAAATCAAAACTACAATGAGATATCATCTCACACCAGTCAGAATGGCCATCATCAAGAAATCTAGAAACAATAAATGCTGGAGAGGGTGTGGAGAAAAGGGAACCCTCTTGCACTGCTGGTGGGAATGTGAATTGGTACAGCCACTATGGAGAACAGTATGGAGGTTCCTTAAAAAACTAAAAATAGAACTTCCATATGACCCAGCGATCCCACTATTAGGCATATACCCTGAGAAAACCATAATTCAAAAAGAGACATGTACCAAAATGTTCATTGCAGCTCTATTCACAATAACCCAGAGATGGAAACAACCTAAGTGTCCATCATCGGATGAATGGATAAAGAAGATGTGGCACATATATACAATGGAATATTACTCAGCCATAAAAAGAAACAAAATTGAGCTATTTGTAATGAGGTGGTTAGACCTAGAGTCTGTCATACAAAGTGAAGTAAGTCAGAAAGAGAAAGACAAATACCGTATGCTAACACATATATATGGAATTTAAGAAAAAAAAATGACATGAAGAACCTAGGGGTAAAACAGGAATAAAGACACAGATCTACTTGAGAATGGACTTGAGGATATGGGGAGGGGGAAGGGTAAGCTGTGACAAAGCGAGAGAGAGGCATGGACATATATACACTACCAAATATAAGGTAGATAGATAGTGGGAAGCAGCCACATAGCACAGGGAAATCAGCTCGGTGCTTTGTGACCGCCTGGAGGGGTGGGATAAGGCGGGTGGGAGGGAGGGAGATGCAAGAGGGAAGGGATATGGGAACAGATGTATATGTAGAACTGATTCACTTTGTTATAAAGCAGAAACTAATAAAAAAAAATATATATATATATATACACACATATTAAATTTCAGGGGAAGAAACAGAAAAAAAAAAAAAAGTAGGCCTTTTGACTCTCCTGTCATGGACTTCCTCTCTCTGGTTGTCTCTTTTTTTAAAATCTGTGATTGAATTTGTTAACGAGTAGCATTAATTATAAAGTTCTTCTTTGCTGCTAAATACTTCAGTGCTCACTTGATACTGCTTCCCTTTATTTTTATGCCCATATAACCATTTCCGGTTAGAATTTTAAATATAGGTAATTGAAAGTGTATCTTGTAGCTGGGTAATAAATGGAGAGCCTGTCCATCTGTTGGCAAAGAAAGTAGGCACGGTTTACCTCTCCCTTGAATCTGCCTTCTGTAATTTGGGCTGCAGACAGCACCATCTGTTTCCAAAATCCATTTATCTGCAGTCGAGCAAGAGGGTAATAAGTTTCCTGGGCTGGATTCAATCCACCCCTCACTTCTGACCAGCCGCCATCCTCCTGTCCCGTCTGTGAGAAAGACTGACAATGGACAGCTGGGATCCCAGGCCAGCTCAGCCAGGAGAGCCTGCTTTCCTCCAACAAAGGGGATGCATCCTGCTCCCCACAAAACTCTTAAGTCCAGGAGGAAAGAAGCTGGGAATGTGTCCTGAACTGGTGAATATGAACACATTTCTGTTTCCTAGGAAACGACTCCCTTTGTGTCCTGGGATCAGCAGAGAAACATTCTATATATTTTCCTCTCAATGATATTCTCATCTTGCTGATGTGCAGCATATTGAGAAAACCCTGACATTTAATAAAACTTGGATGGCAATCCACTAAATCTGATTAACCCTTTTTAGCATTAACTGTCACTTCCTGACACCCACAGCAATGCTAAAAGCTTTAAGCATGAGTACAACTCATTTCAAGTGATAATACAACATCTCGGTTACAGGAGAGACTCCCTCACTTTCCAACTTGTAAAGCGGGGAGGTGGCGGGACTAGGGTTTAAACCATCTGGTATATTCTTAGCAAATCAGAAAGAACTTTGTAAGACAAGACAGCTGGTTTGGTTACTAGTCATGCCAAAGGAAGGTTTGGGGAGAATTCAACTCAGATTCATTTAGCTGAGTCATCTGTGAACAACGGTTAAAAAAGGGAAGCTCATTAAGAAGAGAATTTCTTCATTGAAATTTGTATGATAGTCAATTCATTCTTAACCACAACATGATTAAAATCTGCAGTCACAATTGCCACTTTATCAGCATTCTATTCTACATGCTCATTTCAAAAAATATCTGTAATAAAAAAGTGCTATTAGTGTGTACATAAATTTTTAGTGGTTGTTTCCCCAAATTGCTGACTATGTCTCCACCCAATTTAGAGATATTATCCTAGAAAAGTAACCTGTGCAAAAACGACTTTAATACCAGAATTAGATCACTGTTATTTGTACCTGTCTTCAACCCTAACAGGAGAGGCTTCAGACTTTTGGAGGGCAGAATAAAAGGAGCTCACATGGAACTGGGAAAAACTGGCAAAAGAACCTAAACGATGGTGATCAAGGCAGGTTCACTGATGGCCTTGGGGCTCCCTGCTGTGAAAAGAGGACAAAAACCAGGCAAGGCAGCTCCCCAAGGGGGTTGACAACATGGGTAAGAAATTCTGATTCTACTGAAGCCAGTATTTCTATTGTAATACTCTGAGAGCAATAAAACAATACTCATCTATAAAAGCCCTACTAGGTGCCAAGCACTGTGCCAGGTTCCAGAGACTCAAAGAAGTCTACGTCCTGCTTTCTGTCCTTTGCAAAAGATGTATAACAGAGGTGGACAGAGGTAGACACAAAGAAAGTGGGTGGTTCAAAGCTGCATGAAAATGCCAGCAGGAAGGCACAGGAATGGGAAACTCTTGATGTCCTTTCTACCTCTCATGCCCGTGCAGGCAGCAGTAGTCGATCATGACACTCGATTTGTCTGAACTGAGCTGTAGTTGCTGTATTTTTTTTTTCATAGCATCTATCATTTATTTAAAAATACATGTCTCCTTGGAAGGAACACTGGTAAACCAATCACTGTCATGCTTACATTGCATCTTTGCTATTCTTCCCTGGGAGGGCTGGAAGGTTGAGCATCATTCCAACTACGTCACTTACTTAACATCAGAGAAATCAACACTCCCTGCTCACTGCCTCCTCACTAGAGTCGTAAGTGGCCACCGCTTTACCCCTCTTTGCCTTCAAACCAGGGTCTTGCTCAGGTAAAGCTTCTGCCCTTTCTTTACCCAAATTCTGGGCCCCAAACTTTACAGTTAGCCTCATCATGCTGGTAGAAGAAAGTTTAACACATTTCCTAAATTTTGCTGGTAGTGCTCAAAGCATGTTCAACATGTGTTGCTTGCACTGGTCATAACACAGTGGGCTAGGATTTTTCCCTACGTGGTCCTCCATCCAGGCAGCCATTGATCAGTTGCAGTTGTCACGTACAAGGACACCCACGTGCCATCCCTGGCCTGTACAGTCTGTGCTGGGAGGAGAATGAGATGCCTCCATGGGATCATATCCACTGATATTTCAAAGGCCAGTCTGCCTCCCTCTTCAGAGCTGAACCAGAGGTGACAGAGAAAGGTTAAAGCTCTTGGGAGCAAAGTATCTGAGTGTGGAAGAGTCACCACGACTCCTCTAGGCAAGCTCAGATTCCTGATGTTTGGCTGTGGAGGTCTGGGGTGTGATTCCATCCTGGTGAGAGATGAGGCTACCTCTTCTAAGCCATTTGAGCGAGGGTAGGATGAGGGGGTGTGAAGTGAGTCCCCATACACAATTTCAAAGATGAGCAGAGGGTGTAGTCTTGCCTGGAAGGGGCATTGTCAATGTCTTGTCAAGCATCCCAGTCCTACCATTTGGCTGGGATAAAGTATGTTCCTTGGGACAGAAATGAGAGCTGCAGGGGAGGGCTGAGATGGGTGTGTTTTGACCTTAAGAAACAAATAACATAGGAGGAAGTAAGATACTCACATTTTGCAGAGACCAGAGACCAAGAAGTGCCAGACTAACAAGATAATATGTCCTTGAGATTGGCATATGGTTATCGTAGGAACAGAAGCTGTCTTCAAGAAATGTCCTCAAAAAATTCATTCATTCAACAAATATCTCCTGATTGCCTACCACAGGCAGACCACAATGGCAAGCAAATTACACCTGGATTCCATACTCGTGGGGTTTAGAGTCCACTAGGAGAGATAGCATTCTTCACCCGAGCCCACAAATGGTGATGTACCACTGGGTGATATTTTGATATATTACTGTACTACGGATCTCGGAGAGGTAACAGTGAGTGGTGGCGTGAAGCAAGATCTTAATTCCCTGCCCAGGAATTGAACCTGGGGAGCCTGGATGAAAACCAGGAATCCTAGCCACCACACCCCCTGGCTCTTGCTCCCAGTGAAAAATGCATTTCTCACGGAGGCAAAACTGTAAAAACAGGTACCAAGTTTATTAGTAGAGACATAGCACAGCAACAAGTGGGAGAGCACACAGAGAAACTGTTAAGAGAGAAGCAGGGCAGAGATGCACACCCAGAGAGCAAGGGTGTGGGCGTCCCCCTAATGAGGAGGAACGCAGTGAAGAGGCGGGTAAGTCATTTATACAGGGCAGTTCTTCTGGGTCTCTGTTTACCTCTGGCCAATTATCTGGTTTCTTTTTCCACCTGACCTGCCCTGGGACCCTCCCCAGCATGCGTGTGCAACGTTTTTCCAAGATGCATTCCAGCCCAGAGGCCTATGGGACGGCCTTAGCATCACCTATTATAGGGTGGCGCCCCCTCCTTTTTGACCCCCAAAGAGCCTTTCTGTGCATGTGCAATGTTTCCCTTGCCCCAAGGATGGGCAAGCTATGACCTCTTGATCTCTTAACAGGGTTTAGCCCCTCTTTGTCCCTGCCATAAAAGTGTCCAGTGTTCAGTTATCTACCCCATTCCTGTTGTTGTTTCTTATACTGAAGTGCAGATCTCGAAATATAGACAGGAGTCCGGTCATAAATATGTAGTCCTGGAGCCCGTTTGTCTCTTGCCTCAGGAAATGTAAACAGGGAGCTGGTAATGAATGTCCGGCCTGGAGCCCATCTTCCTCTCACCCCAGGAAGTGTGAACAGGAGGCCAGTTGTAAATGTCTAGCCTGGAGCCCATCTATCTCCTGCTTCACTACTTTCCTATTGCTGCTGTAACAAATTACCACAACTGTAGCGTCTTAAAAGCAATTCAAATTAATTTTCTTAGCGATCAGAAGTCCAAAATGAGACTTAGGGGACTAAGATCAAGATGTCAGCAGAATGAGAAAGAAGGCAATCCTGCCTTTCACCACAGCATGGATGGACCTTGAGGGCATTATGCTAGGTGAGTTAAGTCAGAGAACACAAATATTGTATAGCACTTATACGTAAAATCTAAAAAGCTGAATGCATAAAAACAGAGTAGACTGGCAACTACCAGGGTCTGGGGGACTGAGGGTATTGGGGACATGTTATTTAAGGGTAAAAAACTTGCAACTGATACATAAGTTGTGGAAATCTAATGCACACACGGTGATTACAAACAACAATACTGTAATATAAACTACAAAGTTGCTAAGAGAATGGGTCTTGATTGTTCTTGCCACAAAAGAAAAATGATAATTGTGGGATGTGATACAGGTGTTAGCTAACTCTAGGGTGGCAATCATAGTGCAATATACAAAGTATCAAATCAATGCCTTGTACATCTGAAACTAACACAATGTTGTATGTCAATTCTATCTCAATAAAAAAATAGTTTTAAAACACATTTGATTAAAAAAAGATGTCAGCAGGGCCGTATTCCTTCTGGAGGGTCCTGGAGAGGATCTGTTTCCTTGCTTTTTCCAGCTTCTAGAGGCTGCCCCCAATTTCTTGGCTTGTGGCCCCTTATTCCATCTTCAAACCTCATCTCTCCAAGCACAGGTTCTGTTATCGCATCTCCCTTTTCTTTTCTTTTTTTTTTTTTTTTGCGGTACGTGTGTCTCTCACTATTGTGGCCTCTCCCATTGCGGAGCACAGGCTCCGTACGCGCAGGCTCAGCGGCCATGGCTTACGGGCCCAGCTGCTCCGCGGCATGTGAGATCTTCCCGGACCAGGGCATGAACCCGTGTCCCCTGCATCGGCAGGCGGACTCTCAACCACTGCGCCACCAGGGAAGCCCAACATCTCCCTTTTCTGATTCTGACTCTCCTGTCTTACTTTTATAAGGACCCTTTTAATTACGTTGGGCCCACCTGGATAATCCAGGAACCTCAACCATCTCAAGATACCACATCACCTACAAAGTCCCTTTTGCCATTTAGGTAACATCAGTGGTTGCAGAGATTAGGTTACAGAGATGATCATCTTTGGGCAGCTATTTTTAGCCTATAAGAGTAACGATTTGTTTTTCCTTTCAATTCCTTTTACTTCCTCCGTCCTCTCCACCATTCAAGCAGGGAGATGGGCTTTCTCTATGACACCCTGCCCCCCACCGCCTCAAAAAGTAGCAGTAAGAAGATAGGAGGAGACCAGAGCATATGATGATCTTGAAAGCTACCGTGTTCAATTCCAAGAGTCAGGCCCTTGAGAGAGAAAAGCTGATGTGAATTCCAAAAACCTTTGTTTGGAAAATCAAAAGCTCAGGTCTGAAGGATGAGAGCATAGCGTTACTCCATATATAACAGATGAGAAAGAGAACTCGCTTGTTTCTGTTTAAAAGGGGATAAAGCTTTGCCCAGCTGGCCACAGGAGAGAGACTAGAGGCGACTGGCATGAATTTAGGAACAGCGGGTCCCTAAGAAGTTCACAGCCCTGACCCCTGCTAAGGTCAAACCCCAGAAGATGGGTGGGCAGTGTGAACCGTCAGTCCCCAGGTCCCTGGAGCTGCCCTTGGGCCTCTCCAATGCTCAGAGCAGCCAGGCGTGGACACCTCTCCAGGCTCTTATCCTGTGCACCCCACACTTCTGTGCACCCACAGTGGAGCACAAGGGCACCTGAGACATTGTTTCCCTCCAGACGGGAGTGGAAGGACCTAGAAAGGAAATAATGGGTCCCACAGTTTAGGAAGAAGTGGGGTTCAGTCTTCAGGAGCAGCTGTTGACACATAAGGATGGGACAGGATGGATGAGCCTCATCCCAGGAGAGTCCAGCAAGGACTGAGGCAGCCCAGATCCCAGGGCCACCCCCAGCTCCAGGTGACACAGGAGCTCTTCCTGCATCTGGACCGCCACCCGAGAGTGAGCGCAGGGATGAAGGGAGGGGAACCTGAGTACTTAAGCCCAGGCCCCATTTTGACCACATTTAAAGCAGAAAGTGACTGGGTTACCTTTAATGGGACTAAGGGGCTATAGAGAACCCCTAAAACTTAGACCTTAAAAACAGGAGACCCTGGTCTAGACGGGTCCAGAGAGGGCTGCTCGTGAGGAATGCGTGAGGGGGGTTCGCTCACTGGGAATGATGTTTGAGAAGCTGAGATCAGCAGCTTTTGTGTCATTTTGTGTCATTTTGTCATCACCAGCTCTCTTAATACTTTTTGAAGGCGTCAACCCAGTGTCCCGTCGGTACCCAGGGAGGGAGCAATGGGAACCGTAACTCACTGATGGAGAACTGGCTGTGGGACAGTTACCCAGCCCTGCACTCTGTGTGCATCATCTCACGGGCTCATCACCTTAGGTTTAAGAAGTAGGTTCTATTGTTGTGTCTGTTCTGCCGATGAGGAAACTGAGGCTCAGAGAAGTTGTCACTTACCCGAGGTCCCACAAAGAAAAATTCTCTATCTGGCCAGAGTTTGTGCCTGGAGCCAGTAACAAAAGAGGTCTGTCTTCACACGCTTCTGAAGGGGGCAGCTGGCCAGGACCATGTGGAGAGCCCACGAGGAGGAGGGTTTAATTCCTTCAGTCCCATATAGATCACAGCATCTTGCCAACCATCCCCTCCTTCTGACATTGGTGGGCCAGCCTTGGTATAGGAAGGCAGTTCTTAAAGTTTCTGAATAAACTTTGAACAATGCCCTACAGTGCTAATATTCCTTCAAGATTTAGGAGAGAGCAATGAGGTATTTAATAAGAAAACAATTTCAATGTTTTCTTAAGAATATAATCAAGCGGGCTTCCCTGGTGGCGCAGTGGTTGAGAGTCCGCCTGCCGATGCAGGGGACACGGGTTTGTGCCCCGGTCCGGGAAGATCCCACATGCCGCGGAGCGGCTGGGCCCGTGAGCCATGGCC
This sequence comes from Mesoplodon densirostris, assembly GCF_025265405.1. Taxonomy (NCBI): domain Eukaryota; kingdom Metazoa; phylum Chordata; class Mammalia; order Artiodactyla; family Ziphiidae; genus Mesoplodon; species Mesoplodon densirostris. Next base: position 5,087,812 of record NC_082661.1, read on the forward strand.
GCTGAGTCTGCGTGTCTGGAGCCTGTGCTCCGCAACGGGAGAGGCCACAACAGTGAGAGGCCCGTGTACCACAAAAACCCCCAAAAAACCAAACAAACAAACAAAAAAGTTTGAGCATAATTAACATATAGACAAGTTGAAAGAAGAGTAGCCTCTACTAGTCACCATATAAATCCACACTTGTCAATAATCAATTGACAAAATGGTAAATGGTAAAACTAATCAATTTTCCTGTCCAGGTCGGTTGGTGTTGAACAATTAAAAAGTGAGTTGCACGCATCCTGACACTTTACTACTAAATATTTCAACTTGTATCTCTTAAAAATACGAACATTGAAAATAGGGATTGTTATCACAGCTGAGAGTATGAATGATAATTTCCCAATCTTGTCTAACGTCTAGTTCATGTTCATATTTAATCTGTGGTCCCCAAATGTCTTTTATAGCTAGCCTGTTTTCTCACCAGGAGCCCATCAAATTTCATGTACTTCATTTACTTTAGTTGTGTCTCCAAATTCAGATAGTCTGCCACTTATTTTTAGCAGCATTGGCTCTTTGAAAAGACAAGCCCCATTGCCTTGAAAAATGCCCCATATTCTAGGTTTGTTTGATTGTTTCCTTGACGTGTGGCTTAATTTGTCCTTAATTCATAGACTGCCAAGCTTTTATAATTCATATTTTTAGTATTTATATATTTATAATTTCAATAATTTATAGCTAATTACAAGAGGATAAAAATTTGCTTTGAGCCAAGTAACTTTGTGTTACATGCATTGTCTCATGGAATCCTCACGGCAACTTACAAGAAAGACATCCTGACACTTTCATTATGTCCAAATTGCAATTACCAGTCTTTGAAGTGTTCACTCACTTGCTCAAGGCTACAGAGTGAGTGGTTGCACTCAAATTTTTTTTTTTTTTTTTTGCAGTACGCGGCCCTCTCACTGTCGTGGCCTCTCCCGCTGTGGAGCACAGGCTTCGGATGCGCAGGCCCAGCGGCCATGGCTCACGGGCCCAGCCGCTCCGCGGCATGTGGGATCTTCCCGGACCAGGGCACGAACCCGCGTCCCCTGCATCGGCAGGCGGACTCTCAACCACTGCGCCATCAGGGAAGCCCTGCACTCGAATTTTAACACTTTTCTGTCTCCAAAGCCCAAGCACCCTCAGCCTCATGCCTGTGCCCCCGACTGGAACAGAGGCCCTTTGAGGACGAGGCCACATTTGAACCTCCCTAGACTCCTGCCATGTGGCACAATGTCTCTGCCTTAATACAGACTCAGAACCAGGAACACTGAGTGACGTTAGCCCTCCGCCAAAGTCCATAGTGATGAGTGGCACATAAGACACGCATTTCTTGAATGAATGAATGAATGACCACCTTTTGGGTTTTTAACTCAGCCTTAGATATTTAAGGTTCATTAAAATCCTAGCCTGGGGAGAGAGTAATGAACGGGACTGGTTTGTACACCTGGCCAGTCCAGATTGTCCTTAAAGGGGGCTTGTGGACTTCATGAAGGACAGCACTGACCTTCCTGTGACCGTGTAATCCTTTCGCAAATATCACAAGGTTTCAAACAGTGTATTACAAGGAACTAGTAGCTTTGATGCTTAACACCTTGTCCCAGGTTCCCATTTACTAAAACATTTTCTCTAAAGGCAGAGTTTCCTCCCACGGTCCTTTGCAATCTTGACACCTAAAAAGCCAACTTGGGAGAATGAGAAGTCAGCCTTTTACACCGCTGGAGCATCTGAAGAATGAGCGTTGATGAGACAAAATTCATCTGTAATTCTCCGGAGGCCAGACGTAGATGGCACCCACACAGGAATCATGAACTTCTTGCCTTCCTGATGGGATGACTGGGAGCGGGTGCTTTGGAATCCAGCAGGGTGGAGGCCCTGCTCATCCTGGCTTAGAGCACTGACTCCACACTGCTCAGAATTAGAGACGTGTATATGCATCAAACAGTGTGCATTTTCAGGATGTATTAAAATATTTTACGTGCTTATTTTCTCCTGAGAATACCAAGAAGGAAAGGATTGCAGAAATGCCCTCACTGTTCTTTGATCACCGTTTCCCCAGCAGGATGCTAGGAGGAAAAGGCCATGTCTAATTCATTGACGTTTCCAGAAAGAACCTGCAAGGTGTCTGCCCAGCATAGGTCTCATGTGCTTGATAAAGCCATGTTGAATAAGTGAAGTTTCTTGGGAGAAATTGAGACATAAAAGGATGATTTCTCATGGACTCAAATGGCACACTCCATTTCCTCTGCCTTGTTTGGTTTTTCAAAGGAGAAAGCTAGACCCGTGTTCATTTTTTTTTTCCTGATAGGCAATCCCTCCATGAGCAACTAAAGAAGACTGCTGGCATTCAGATAACCATTTAGGGCTGGGTAGCTTATAAAAGAGACTCTGATTTCTCATCTTTTCTCCTAAAGCTTCTGATTCAGTAGACCTGGGATTTTGCTCAGAAATCTCCACTTTTAAATACCTATTGGGATGAGTCTGAGCAGGCCCTCGTGGGAACCACAAATTTATTATTATTCAAAGCCAGCTGCAAGGTCAGCATACTTTGAAGGATTCATTCATTGAAAGATGAAAGTTAGATCATCTCAGATGGCAGCTGAGCAGCTAAAGCATCTCAGTCCTGGGTGCACATCTCAGTTACCGGGAAGAGTCTTTTTTTTATTATTATTTATTTTTTATTTTTTTGCTGTACGTGTGCCTCTCACTGTTGTGGCCTCTCCCGTTGCGGAGCACAGGCTCCGGACACGCAGGCTCAGCAGCCATGGCTCACGGGCCCAGCCGCTCCACGGCATGTGGGATCTTCCCGGACCGGAGCACGAACCCACATCCCCTGCATCGGCAGGCGGACTCTCAACCACTATGCCACCAGGGAAGTCTGGCATCCTTTTTTTAAAAAGACTCTTCTGGCCTTCCCTGGTGGCGCAGTGGTTGAGAGTCCGCCTGCCGATCCAAGGGACGCGGTGTTCGTGCCCCGGTCCGGGAAGATCCCACATGCCGCGGAGGGGCTGGGCCCGTGAGCCATGGCCGCTGAGCCTGCGCGTCCGGAGCCTGTGCTCCGCAACGGGAGAGGCCACAACAGTGAGAGGCACACGTACAGCAAAAAACACAAAACAGGATGCTTTGCTCTCTTTCCAAACCCTTGAGTCAGAACCCCTGTGGCAGGGTCTGGGCGTTGTTTATTTTTTTAAAGCTTCCCAAGAAGATTCTAGAACAGCCAAGATTGAGGACACGATTGAGTTAAACAAGCCTGTTCAAATACACATCAATTCGGTTGCCTTGTGCCGACTTTCCAGGTCATTCAAAAAAAAAAAAAAAAGAGTCCTTCTTGCTTGCCGTTTACCTTAATAATGGTCAATACTTTACAAAGTACAGTCTGTAACACTCTGAATTAGGTAGGGCTGATTTTACCACCTCCATTTTTTACAGACAAAGAAAGTGATGCTAAGAAAGGTAAAAGTAGTGCACGAGTCAGCACAGCCCCAAGTGATGGAATGAGCATGAATGGTTACAGCTCCAACCTGCAAGTTACTAAAGGTTTACTGCTGAGTTTGATCTCCCTCAAGTTAGAGGTTATTTGATAATTGCTTTTTAAAGGTCCATGTGATTCTTTAAGGTTGCCTTTGAGTGGTGGGTACATGTCCAAGGCAGAGGGGAGAATCCACACAATCACATACCCTCACAGAAGACAGCCGGCCAAGGATGGACTGAATTTTCTGTGATGTCCATAACATACATCTTATTAAATATGATCCAAAAAGAAAATATCCTCAAAGACAAGCAGCTAAGTGGATCCAAAGTTTGCAAGGAAAGGAATAAATCACTCAGGGAAAAAGAGAGAAAAAACAAGATAACAGAATGTATATATTTAGGATCAAATTTCTAATTTACTGCAATCTGTAGTACTCTGAATCTGACTACATTGGATATAATTATTTCTGTCTAAATAATTTTGCAAACTTGCAGCATGATAACTCAGTCTCACAAATAAGAATCAACTCTGCTATGTTCACGACAGCAATAATTACGTTCTTGAGTTGGTACACCTCCTCACAGCTTGGTGCAAAGTAATTATGTTTTCTTCTTTTTGCAAAGCATATTAACCTGTGGAAATTACAAACCATAAAGTCTAAAAAAAAAAGTCTATTTCTAATGGGAAAATACCAAATTTGGCCTACAAAAATTCCCATCTAAGTGAATTAGGTGGCGCTGTGAGACCTCCCTGAAGAAAATTAGTGGTCAGTTTGTCAGCTTCCCACTTGGATAGAGTGCACTTTTCAGTGGAAGGCATATGAAAACAGCTACCTCCATGCCCAATAAAGATAAAAATGTGCATTTTATTGTGGAAAGGGCACTGGAGTGTTTCAGATCTATCCAGGCTGATACCTGTGGTTTTAGTCATTCATTTGCATGGCTGTATATTCTGTTCTATGAATATATTATAACTTGTTTATCAATTAGTGGTTGCCTCTGGGGAGTGATGAGGGTTGGTGTGGAGTTGAGTGAAATGTGATTAAAGAGAAGTACTCAGTGGGTTTCTGCTAGAGTTAGGATGCTTTACTTCTTAAGCTGGGTGGTGATTATGCAATCTTTGTTGTATTATTTTCCATATTTTTGGTTCATCTGAAATAATTTATAATTTCTGTGACGGTTAATTTTATGTGTCAATTCAACTGGGCTAAAGGATACCCAGATAGCTGGTGAAACATTATTTACAGATGTTTCTGGAAAAGATTAGCATTTAATTAATGAACTGAGTAAAGCAACCAGGCCTCCCCAATGGGGTGGGCATCATCCAATCTGCTGACTACTAAAATAGAACAAAAAGGAGGGGCGGGGGTTCTCTACTTGGGCTGAGACATCTATCTTCTCCTGTCCTCTGTGCTCCTGGTTCTTGGGCTTTCAGACTCAGAGCACAACTTACATCGTCCGCTCCCCAGTTCTCAGGCCTTTGGACTCAGATGGAATTATACTACCAGCTTTCCTGGTTCTTCAGCCTGCAGATGGCAGATTGTGGGACTTATTGGCCTCCATAAACACATGAGCCAATTCCTATAATAAACTCCATTTCTCTGAAGAACGCTGACCAATACTATTTCTGCTTACAAAAGAAAAAATGCAATTCAGGGAAGATGGCAGGGGGTATATTTTGGGAATTTTCCAGAATATCTACATAAGAACAGATAGAGCAACTACATTGCAAGTCAAAACTCATGGACAAAACTTACAACAAAACTAGGCAGTGAGATATTCCTGCAGGCTCATCTCTGAAAGCCACTAGACCTTTGGGGTCAGTATGGGAGAAAGTAGAAGAAAGACCTTAGAAAAGAAAGACCTCAAAATAGTTAACAAATATTTACTGATGAGCATAGCCTGCCAATCTGAGAGCAGCAGCTGAAACAGGGAGAGGGTTTTGCCTGTTCCAGTAATGAGAGAGGGCCAGGGACCTACGTTAAGAAGGTTTGAAAGGTCTGAAGCTGTCCAGCCTGTGAACTCTTGAAACTGACCCTCAGGAATCTCATCTAGCACAGAGTTCCAAACTGAGAAGATACGGTTAGAAGTGCCATCAAAATTGAGCAAGAAACGGATAACAGAAATGAAAAGTAATATAACAGCATAGGGATAGAGGAAACAGAACCAAGATATAGAAAACAAGCAGCCCTATTTTGAACATCACATTTAAATAGCAGGTGAAAGAGCTCTATGAAGTTAGGAACGCTATATTTGAAACAAGCCTCCTTCTAAAAGTTAAGAAAAACTAATTTCACCTAAAAAAAATCCTAGAAGACAATCAAGATCAAATCCCATACAAAGTTACATAAGAAAAAATCGATTATGGAACAGAATAACATCCCTACAAACAATGAAAGCACTCCAAAAATTCATACTAAGAAGGAAAGAAACCTATTTCAAAATGAGCTGAAAGACATGAAGAAGACAACATGAGACACAAAAAAACAACATATATCAGAATTAGAAAAACTCAGAATGGGGTAACAGACCTCAAGAAACACTTGGAAATAAAAATTTTTGAATATAATTGGAAATGAGGGTTAAACTAGAAGGAACGCAAGCACAAATAAGCAAACAATTTCTTAGTACAAATAGTAGTGAAAATGAAAAAGAAAGGAAAAAATTGAAAGATTCAAGAGAATCTTTAAAATTTGAAGATAGGCAAAGAAAATCCAACATACAGATAATAGTACCTAAAGAAAAAATGAGAGGAAGGATACAGAATAGATTATACAAACTCTAATGAAAGGAAACATTCTTGAAATAAAGAAAAAGGTATGAAACTACATATTGAAACAGCACATTATTTATCTGAGAACACTGACACAGAACCAGTAAGAAGATATTTTCTAGTAAAATTATGAGACTTACTAAAAGAAAAACTGTAAGGAAAAAATCCTTTTGATATATAGACAAACATAAAATGTGAGTTATAAGGAAAATAAAATTATATTATTATCAGATGATTTTTCCAGTGTTGTTTTCATGCCAGAAGAAAATGAAGTAGCATATTTAAGATATTTAAGGAAATAAAACGTTAGTCAGGATTTTATATCTGGCAAAGCTGATCTTCAAGTAGAAAGAGCTCATACAAATGGTTACCAAAATAAAATAACTCAGGGATTATTGTTCATGGGAGATTTTCCCAAGGTCTCAACTAAAGAACAAGTTTCAGGCAATTCAAATGATCAGAGTCGGGCTTCCCTGGTGGCGCAGTGGTTGAGAGTCCGCCTGCCGATGCAGGGGACACGGGTTCGTGCCCCGGTCCGGGAGGATCCCACATGCCATGGAGCGGCTCGGCCCGTGAGCCATGGCCGCTGAGCCTGTGCATCCAGAACCTGTGCTCCACAACGGGAGAGGCCACAACTGTGAGAGGCCCGTGTGCTGCAAAAAAAAAAAAAAAAAAAAAAAAAAAAATCAGAGTCATGAGCATAAGGACTGGCAGTGAGCACTAAACATAGAGTTACCTATAGAAGTAGAACTAAGATTAAATAAGAGCTAAAGGGGAAATATGTATGTAATGGCTATATGACCTGAAATATAGCTAGAGCATCAGCATAACAAAAAAATTAAAATGTTTTCAATAATCACAGTTGGTAGTAGTGTAAGAATTGTCTTCAGGAAACTCTACTGTGTATAAGTGGAATGAAGCTAATGAGTCATTTTGGAGTATTCTACTTTTATCATCCCCTGTGTTCTTTAGAATCAAGACTCAGTGTAAAAGAAAAGAAACTCAGATGTAATATAGTCAAGGTCACATTAAAACCTTGTAACCTTGAATATAATTTGGAAATATCAATATGAACTCACATGTTATAATATCTGTATTTGGAGGAGAAATACATATATCTCCTAATTCTGTACACTGTAGCTATGCACACCCAGTAGCAACGCTCATTCCAAGAACCCAAATTGTGGTCTTGAAATATCATTTCCCAGTAAAGGAAACTAGGGCTTAGAGAAATTATTGATTCCAGGTCTGGAGCAGGAGATGTATAAGATGAATTTGGAGCATCTTGTAACAAGCAGATAACAAGGAAACTACTACAACTACTTCCACTGATCAAATATGGGATAATTAAAGTGAGCTTCAATAAGAAAAAACAATTGCAGTGGATTGAACTCTAACAAATATATTTAAATCCAGGAACGAATGACAGGAATCAAGTCACCATCTTGGAAGCTGGAGAAATAGAGAAAAGAATCAGGCATTTTATTTACCTTGCCTTTCCTATGTGAACTATGCCACCAGATGACAAAATAGCAGGTGAAGGAAATATCTCCTTAGAAAATTATTCCAGTGAATCCATGCAAATGAAATGGTAGAATCAGAACATCACTATTCTACAACCGCCAGTAAATTAATGGATCAAGGCATCGAGCACCATGGCTCTAACATTTAAAAGAGAGTGAACCGGATCCTCTTTCCACCCAATGAAAGAACACAACTTGTGGCCTTGCCAAAGGGGTCCAGCTGAGTCTCTTTCAGTCTCCAGATCCAACTGCCAAATTCCAGGAAATACTGAGGGCCGGGGCTTATTGAACCACACCATGATCACGCACTCAGCAAAGTCCAATCTATGGGAAACCATAGGTCAAAAGGCTACACAGATTGTATGGAAAAGAAAAGGATGTTGATGACACAAAACTTAAGAAAACGTATTGTTTCAAAATATGGGCAAGTTTAAACTATAATGTCTAAAGATGACTTGAGTGACAAAAACAGAAAGACTCCCAAGGATGTGGTTACTCTAAAAGTCAAGTAGTAGTGACTTTTGGGAAGAGGGAGGTCTATGATTGGAATGGGGCACATGGAGAAATTTATAAGGTGGCTGGCAAAATTCTATTTCTTGATTAATTGTTGCAAGATTACTTGCCTTATAATAATTCGCTAAGCTATTTAAGAAATAAACAAATGAATAGATGGTAGAAAGAAGGAAAGCTTACTAAATTTGGGATTGGATGCCCCTTGGATTAAAAGTATATCCCCTCTTTTATTAGCTATTTCACTTGGGCAAGTCACTTCGCTTTGCTGAGACTTAGTTTTTCTCCTCATCAAAACTGAGTTGAACTTGCAGAGTAATGGTAAAAAAAATGCTCCTACCTCCGAATTTTTGTGAAGATGGAATAAAATATGATAATGTAAGTAAATTTCTCTGAGCCTCGCTAGCACTAAAAAGATCTTGGGAAATGATCTTGGGATATGAATATGGATCCTAGAGGCAGCTTTGATTTGGAAATAGGAGTTCTGGATTGGCCAGCCCTAGTGACCAGGGAAAATCACTCAGAAAATGGGAATGCAAATTATACCTGCAAGAGTGAAGTAAGTCAGAAAGAGAAAGACAAATACCGTATGCTAACACATATATATGGAATTTAAGGAAAAAAATGTCATGAAGAACCTAGGGGTAAGACAGAAATAAAGACACAGACCTACTTGAGCATGGACTAGAGGATATGGGGAGGGGAAAGGGTAAGCTGTGACAAAGCGAGAGAGTGGCATGGACGTATATACACTACCAAAATAGATAGCTAGTGGGAAGCAGCCGCATAGCACAGGGAGATCAGCTCTGTGCTTTGTGACCACCTAGAGGGGTGGGATAGGGAGGGTGGGAGGGAGGGAGACGCAAGAGGGAAGAGATATGGGAACATATGTATATGTATAACTGATTCACTTTGTTATAAAGCAGAAACTAGCACAACATTGTAAAGCAATTATACCCCAATAAAGATGTAAAAAAAAAAAAAGTATACCTGCATCCCTGGGTGACTGTGAGAATGGAGGGAAAGGATGGGCACGTATACCTGGTGAACTGTCCTTTCCTTACAGAGAGCGAGCTACCGTCATTACCCTGCAGCACCCGGAAGGGGTGCCCAGCCTAATAACTGGTGGGATGATCAGCTGTGTCCCAGTGATTGCTCCAGTCCATGCAACATTTTCAAATTCATCTTTTTTTTTTTTAACATAACAGGAAGCCTTTTCTGAGTGATTGCTATGATTCAGGTATCAGGCGATTTGCATGGATTAAAACATAAGCAACAGTATTATCATTCCCACCTATCAATAGAAAGATGGACACAGAGTGGCCTTAAGTTCGAGACGCAGCTAGAGGAGCAGGGTTCCGCGGGTGGCAACACAGCCCACCTGACCATCACTCCAAATACCCTGTGAAGGAGTGCAGATGAAAATGAAAAAGCATCAAAACCCTCCACAGTGCTTTCCCACCCCGTCCCTCAAGCCACCCTTGCTCCTGGGTCTGAGCACACCTCTCAGAGGTGGAACTTGCTCAGGGAACCCCCAGACTCAGCGGAACCCCTTGGTCTCATGGCTCCCCATCATCCCAACCACAGGGTCACTTTGGAACCACAGACTTGTCTCAACTCTCAAGGGGCTTTGCTCACCTTTGAGCCATGTTTCTGGCTCCCCTGGGGCAAGGCCCCTTTGCATTCTATTTCATTATCACTCTCTGCCTTGATGCTTCAACAAGGCTGCTGCTGTGTTAGAACAGATCGACTCTGCAAATGTTCTTGTTGGAACATGGACATTCTAATGCACTATTTCCCTTTAAAAGTGGGAGGCAGATAGCCCAGAGGGTAAGGGTTTAGACTTGGGGATTCAATTAACTTATACTGGTAAGTTATATGGTTCAAATTCTGTCTCCATCTCACACTAGCTAGATGGCCTTGGGCCTGTCCCCTAACTTCTCCATGTGCCTCAGTTTCCTCCTTGGCAAAAAGGGAATCATATGGACTACTCCATAGAGTAGGTGCTTAGCACAGCCCTAGGCTCAGAGGAAGTGCTCAGTGACAAAAGGTAGCTTTCATCATTATTATTTTGTTATTGCAGTGAGGCCCAAGTTGGGAGAGCATGACCTGCCCCGCCTTTCAAACACCCTCTGAAGTATTGCAAAGGAAGGTGTGTCCCTTAGCATTGACCCTAAGAGAGAAAGCTTTTATTTCATTTTTAAATTAATTAATTAATTTATTTTTGGCTATGGTGGGTCTTCGTTGTGGTGCATGGGCTGCTCATTGTGGTGGCTTCTCCTGTTGCGGCGCACGGGGCTTAGCTGCTCTGCAACACGTGGGATCTTCCCGAACCAGGGCTTGAACCCGTGTCCCCTGCATCGGCAGGTGGGTTCTTAACCACAGCACCACCAGGGAAGTCCTGAGAAATATTTTTAAGTTTCATATTTTGTATTCAAAGGTCATATGATTTCTGAAATTTTTGTTTTTTAGAAGACTTTATTTTTTAGTGCAGTTTTAGGTTGACAGCAAAACTGAGGGGGCATCGAGATTTCTCACGCACCCCTGGTCCCCCCCACAGGCACAGCCTCCCCGGCGATCAACACTCTCCACTGAAGCAGTAGCTTTGTTACAACTGATGAACCTGTGCCGAGTCCATGGTCTACATTAGAGTTCACTCTTGGTGTTGTTTATTCTGTGGGTTTGGACACATTCATAATGACAGGTATACGTCATTATGGTATTACACAGAGTAGTTTCACTGCTACTACTGGGCTCCACCCCTCCCTGCCAATTCATATGATTTTTACATTTTACTTCTTTGTTTTCTGGGAGACAATATTTACATATTGAAGCTAAGACAAATCTCTTAATATATACAAAGTTAGTTAAAAGCAATAATAAAAGGACCATAAACGTGACTTCAAAAATAGGCACAAAACACAAAAAATTTAGAATAAAATAAAGATAAATGACCATTCACTATACGAAAACATGCTCGGTCTCAGTCATAAAAACAGAAAGGAAAATTAAAGCTAACTGAAATATTATTTATTACCTACTTTTTTGAAAAAATGCAGACATTGAAGAAACCTCTGGAGAAATGGGCTCTCTACATATTGCTGGTAGAAACACACAATTATATGAATTCTAGGGGAATGTGGCATTAGTTAGCAAAATTGCTATATTTGCCCATGACCAAACTATAACTTGGTAAATGAAGGGGAGAAATAACCATTAATTCTGTATTATCTGAGAAACTATAGTTTCATCTCCAATTTATACTGGCAAGCTCTTCTTTCATAAGATTAATGCTACCAAATGTATAAATAATGAGGAAATGAGAAAAATCACCATTCTTCAGTCCTCCAGGAAATAACTGATACAGGCAAGGAGTATCAAATGATGCTAAAACCATTCTGAAGCATTCAGAGCAAAATATATTTCCTGGTGCTAGAGTATCCCCTCCCAGATTTCTGACTTCTCACAAGGGGAAAACCTACCTTCACACGGAGAGATCCCATGGTCGACCCTTAACAAAGTGGTCAGTCTTAGCATCACTAATAGAGACACAGGCCAGCATCACAGTCCTCCTGATGTGATGCATTAAGACCTGCACAGCATCATCTAGAAAACATCCTTTCCAAAAATGTTTAACCTGAATCTAAACAAGCCATAGAACGAACTGCCAGTTTACAGTAAATTTGGGGGATAAGGGAACATATCAAAGAGTTGTCACAGGAGAGACCCAAACAAAGCCAAACACTGTAGGACTTAGAAGGCATTATTCCCTCAGTATGCATGTTTCTGAGTCTGTTCTGAGGTTAAAACATGGGCTCATCCCCCAAGGGCCTGTGTTCTGGTGGAAGACACAAGCCCACACCTTAGAGCTTTCATGGGCTTTGGAGACAAAGGGGCTAAAATCCTGGTGTGACCACTTCCTCTGCAGGCTTGAGAAAGTAACTGAACACTTCAAAGACCATGTCCTTATTGTAAAATGGATCTGAAGAAAGCATCAGGATGTCTTCCCCATAAAGCTTCTGTGAGGACCATGCACGAGGTGCACTTAGCACAATTATCTGGCTCAAGGCACATGTTCAGTACATTTAGCTTCCTGCTTCTGAGATCCATTCTTCTTTTTATAACAACTTGAAAGCCACGACGTGCTGGAGAATGGCCCGTATCCCCCGGTGATCACAGCTGGGGGACAAGTCTCACCACGCTTGCCAACTCCACTAATTGAAGGGCGAGTCCAGGAGTACTGTGTAGGGAAAATTTTTTTTTTTTGAGAAAAACACTGGATCTCTCAGAAAAGAAATTACTTAAGCTGAGTCTGGTGGACCAGAAGGGTTGTTTCCCGAAGTTTCTTCAGAAACTTTCAGATTTTCAAAATAAATTGTGACAGAAACATATGCCAACCTCTAGAAACTTCTTGCATCAAGGGAAAAATGCTACTTCTCTTTCCTCCCAATTGTAATTCTCCCCTCCTAGGGGCTTGATTTGATGGAGATCATGTTAGAGAAATAGAAACAATAACAAGTTATATGTATTGAGATCTCCTGTGTCTGAGGTGAAGGATGACCTCACATGCTGAGCTGGTGCAGGAACCCCACGGCACAAAAAATCCCGTCCCCACCCCATCCTGCAATGGAGCCTTCCTTGATACGGTGCTGGGTACAGGTGATGGGAGTGGCTAGGGAGGTGAGTTTAGCCTTCCAAGACCTGCCTGTGGTTCTCTCTCTGAATCACCCTGAACTGGAATCCATGAAGGGAAGACTCAGAGAAAGCACCTTGGAGTACCAAGTACCTCCTCCCAGTACCCCCACTGCCAAATTAAGCAAACACAGGCTGCTCTGTGACCAACGTTCACATATTTTTTTAGCTGGTTCGCTATGTCAGTGATGGCAAAGCATTCAAAGTCAGAGGATCCAAAGTTACACATTTTAAGGGCATGTTCAAAAGATTCGACTGTGTTTGAGAGTTTTTAAATATCCAGGTGATAAGGAATGTTTAGCTATTAATGGATAGTTTTATTTCATTTTGATCAGAGTATATACTCTGTATAATTTCCACTTTGGGGGAATTTTAATTAGTTATATTGCTTTTTAAATTCTTTTAGGAGTTATATTTACCCTTAACATATTTAAACCTTTAGTTCAGTTATTGTCTTTACTTCACTTATCATCTTTGAAAACATCTATTAAAAAATGAAGAATCCATGCATTTACACTTTTCCCACTTCTTTGACACTCTCTACCTCCTGATATTTACACTTGGATTGTTCTACATTTCAAGGTTCGCAATATTTATTCTGTTCTGTACACACAATTATCATATTTAAGTAAATTCAATGCTCACCAGCGATCCTTTCACCCTGATTTTTTTTCATTTTGCTGGATTTTGTTGTCATGTAATATGTTAAAGAAGGGCTCAAATATTCTCTGTATACTTATTTTACTAAATAAGTGATTTGAATTTTATTCCTTTTTGTCTGATATGCATACAACTTATTCTTCGTCTTTAAATTCCAGACCATCTCTCCAGTTTTTATTCTGTACCAGTTCTTCTTGTTGCTCTTTCCAAAGTTCATATTCAGTCATTCCGTTATCACAGGAGTTGTCTTCTGTTATACCTTTGAATATGCTTTCAGTTCCATTTCATCTTTTCTTTTTTCCAAGAACACCAGTTTTCTACACTGTATACATCCTTTGGTTGCCTTCCATACATAACATTTTCCCTATAATCTTTTAAACTCCACTTTTTTTCCATTTTATTTCCCCAAATTTCTTCTTCGTATCTCTGACTGCAATTTTAGCAGCACCAGTCTCCTTTTTTTACTGATTCTAGTTTGGACTTTATTTCTGAAATTTTTCTGATTTTTCTCTTCCATTTATTTCTTAAACTCTTTCAGTTCACTTGTCATTACCTTCTGTTGTCTTATCATCTGCTTTGGGGTTTTTATAGCTCATTTATGTGTGCTTATTTCAGGGTGTCCATACTGTCTTTTGTTTGTTTGCTAACATAGAGAAGTGCTTGTCCACAAATAGCTGCTATCTCATGGCATAATTCTTCTTCAGTTGTGTAATTTGGATCTACATTTGATTTAGTATATTCTTTTTATTTTGCAGTATCATTTTATTCTGTAGTTTTACTTCTGAGACCCATGTAGATTCTTTTTTGGTTGCTACTCATCTTTAAATGAGTTCTTTCAAAGCCAGCCATTTGCTCAAGAACAGCATGGAGGATGGACCAGGATAGTGAATTGGGAAAGGACTGAAGAACATTGTCCTACCCACCAGGCAATCGGCCCTCAAGACAGATCTCTGCCTTGGGCAAGCGGGAGCTTTGACTGGCTCACAGAGAAGTATTTACCGGGTTCTTCTGGTGGTAACTTAATGTTTACATCTTTTCTGTTGACTGAGATCAACAGCTGCAGAGCTGCTCACCACTGTCTTTCTTACAACACAACACTCAGACAATCATCTTGCAAACACGCTGTGTCTGCATGAGTCCTGCTTCAGCACTGCCTTAACCAGAAATCTGCAATGTCACAACATGCTCAGGGATGCTCCACCAGAACCCACGATTCCAAGTGGTTTGGCCCCTTGGTCCTACAGAACTTGGTTTACTGCCCAGCATCTGCAGAGACTGTTCCCTTTCTTGGCACACACACTACATCTTCCTGCTGCTAAATTAGCAGGCACACAGGTGTGCATCCTCCATAAGCAACGTTTGCATCCTGGCAAAAAGAGAGCCTTCTCACTGGAAGCCCACTCATTTTACAATAAGCCAAGACAACATTTCCAAAAATGTTTCTTTGATGCCCAGAATTAACAGGTGAGGCTCTACGTACTGAAACATAAAATGGCATCTGCATGTTTGCTGACGTTTATCACTGATGATAAATTGAGTAGGATTATCAGCATTTTATGTTCTTCCCGAGATTTTCCATTTCTTTTATTTTCTGCTAGCCAGAAAAATTGGGCCATACTATGTAATAAAAAATCTGCCGTCTGCCTGTTTTCCCGGGTTGTCACATTGAAACAGGAGCACCCTGATGGGACAACTCAGCTGTGATGACAATATGTCCGATTTCAACCTTCCTAGTGTTAATTGGGGAACTTTCCTGACACACAGAATAATAAAGGTGGAAGTGATGGATGTAGTAAATGATTACATGTCAGAGGCATTATCAGGAATGCTTAATGTCTGGATCCATTTCCAACTAATGACTAAGATGGTATTAGGAAGTCAGTGAGAGCTAGACACTGGGGTCAGGCCACTGCACAGTGATGAAATTGGTGTAGTGTGGAAATAAAAAAAAAAAGCTATTGGCAAAAATTAAAGTGTCACTCCAGTAGGCAGGAAGGATGCTGGTGGAGCACATACAAGTCAGAAGAGCTCAGATCCTGTGAAGCACTTTCATCTACAGAAATAGAACAAACCCAGAAGCCATGGCTTCTCTGAGAGGCCGTGATTTGTTTACTGAAATGGCAATGGAAACACAGTTGTATGAAAATGAAAGGCTGATTACAGAAAAGATTTTGCAAGAAATTAAGTAAATATTGTGCCACGTTAAGAAATGGTCATCTTCACTCTGAAATAGAACTGGGCTTCTGGAGTAAAAGGAAAACCACTTCCATTTGGGGATATGATTGGAGTGGACTGGATTCCTGACCTCATGCCTTCACTCCTGTTGTAGGATTATATACAAACACAGCCATCGCCATGTTACTTTGCACCCCCCTCCCACTGTCGGAAGAATAGTCTTCCCCTGTGCATTGTTTTGGTCTTGACCATATAGCTTGCTTTGGTTAGTGGAATGTAGTGGATGTGACATGAGCCAGGCCTTAACTGCTAGCACAGTTGGCTTTGGTCCCTGTGCTCCAACTGTTGGCTATGAGAAACTCATGCCCCAGAGAGTTGCTGGCTCAAGGGAAAACCCATGAAGAAGACCCAGACCGCCCCCTCCCGCCGCCCACAGCTTGGAGTCCCAGGCAGCCGACCAGCCACTGACAGAGCTGTTCAACCTAGCCCACTGCTTATTTCAAAAATTTTTTAATGAAACTCAATAAAACTCAAGTCTCTGACCTCTAGTCTAATGTGGTTTGTCTTTTTCAATGACTTTATGTTTTTTGAAAACTCGAAATCCCAGTTACATGAAAAAGTTTAGAACTTTTAGTAAGTTCTATCCATATTCATAGCACTTTTTCAAAATTGTGGTTAAATATACACAACATAAAATTTACCATTTTAAGCATTTTTAACTTTGCAACTCAGTGGCATTAAGTATATTCACATTGTTGTGCAACTATCACCACCATCCATCTCCAGAGCTCTTTTCATTGTGCAGAACTGCTCTCTGCTCATTAGTCATCAGCATCGCATTCCCTGCTCCCCCAGTTCCTGACAACCACCCACCTGCTTTCTGTCTCTGTAAATTGGACTACTTTAGGTGCCTCGCATAAGTGGAATCACACAGTGATTTTGTAACTGGTTTATTTCACTTAGCATAATACCCTCAAGGTTCATTCATGTGTTGTAGCATGTGTCAGAATGTTCTTCCTTTTCAAGGGTGAATAATATTCCCAAGTATGGCTAGAACCACATTTTGCTTATCCATTCATCTACAGATGGACACTTGCATTGTTGCCATCTTTTGGCTGTTGTGAGTAATGCAGGTACGAGCATGAGTGCACAGATATCTCTTGGAGACCCTGCTGTTAATTCCTTGGGGTATAGAACCAGAAGTGCAATTGCTGAATATATGTTAATTCTACTTTTAATTTTTTGAAGAACCACCATACTGTTTTCCACATTTTAAAGGTTTTTAAAACTATTGTCTTTTGGAGGCAGAAACACCCACATAGACCACAGACCAGGTCCTGCATATTTTAAATGAAGAAACTCAGTCTTCAGAGAGTGGGAATTCATACCTGCTCATGCAGCAAATATCTACGTTACTGACAGGTAGCTTTGTCAATTCCAGTTTTGCTAGAAAGTTTTAAAAGTTCAGCTCAAGAGACACTTCCCCTGGGATACCTCTCTTGATTCCCCCAGTGGGTACCGTCTGCCGTGCACTCTGGCGCCTCTGCACCCTGTGTCCTCTGTCTTCCTTTCTAAGTCTGTCCCCCTGTCCTAACTGTAAGCTCTTGGCAGGCAGGGCCAGCACCTTTTTATCTTCTTTCTTGAATCTGCAGTGGTTTGCATAATTCCCAAGTGCTTAATTGGCACTCATTGGAGGCCTCATGCAATACTCACCTCTGAATCCCTGTCTCCCCCTGGGTCCGCAGGCCACCAGGATTTGGACCCCATCATGGCTACTGTGCTCTCACAGCCCCTTGTGAGCTGGTTTCCTGACCCACCGAAGCGCGGGGTATGGTTGGCCCCTCCCTCCAGGGCAGGCTCCCTGGTCTGGCCTCTCCCCCCCAGCTCCGTCCCGCTCTCTGGTCATTGCTCCCCTCCTCAGGGTCCTTCATGACGGTGCTCTTACCCATGGCCTTTGCTTGCTAGTCAACCGTCCCTGAGAGGGTCCCACGCCCCCCCACAGTTTCAGTGTGAACTCCACCCCCTCCCCCTTGCACCTGCGTATCGGCCCCTGACATCTGTTCTGAGCTCAGGACCACTTTCCCAAGTGGCCTGGGAGACGTTCCTACGTGGAGAGCCTTCAGTCCTTCACACCCCTCCTCTCATCCTGAGCAGCTTATTTTTGGTAATGGCCTTGCCATCTTCCCCATTAAACCCAGAGGCCACTCCCACCCTCTCCTTGACATCTGCTAGTTGACTAGAGCGCTCGGCCTGCCCCCCGCCCCGCCCCACCTTGTGGCTCTCAGGGCACTTGTTCCCTCTGCTGGTACCACCACTGTATCACTGAGGCATTTGCCCCTCTGTCTTACTGCCTCCAATTTACCCTGCTCACTGCTACCACGGTGGAATTTCTTGTATACCAACCCCCTCCTCCAATGTACCTGATGGCTTTTGACCCTTAGAGCGCTGGCAGACACCCAGGCAGCTGCTGGCCTGGCCCCATCACTTTCTTCTTTGCCTCTTCAGCCCTCGGCCAGGCACTGCAGAGAGCATGAAATGTGTAAGTCCTGGTTCCAGCCCTCACTTAAAATGTCACTGGGGAGAGAGCATAGACACACCCAAGTCACAGCTCCATCTTTGAAATGTGTCACTATTTTCTGGTTTAAAGAGAGAGAGATCTCAGAACACTCCATCTCTGCCAAGACTTATGTCCTCACCCCTCCTCCTGCAGAGTCCTGTGGAGGCTGCCTCTTGCCTCCTGCATCTCCCTGACAAGCTACTTCTGGCCTGGGTTTGGCACAAAATTTCATCCTAGGAGTGCTGAGATGGCAAACCTCCCGCTCTTGGACTCCCCTTTTCCCTGCCGCAAATGTGTCCACCTGCGCTTGGGGTGCAGACATGGGCCAGGTCAGGGTCTTCATCGTGGACGCCTGTCCCCTGACTGTTGGACCTGCTGCTAAACACCATTCAGAGGCTGCTCTAGCCCCACGAACATGCCGGAGGGATCACAGGAAGAAGATGTTGCTCGGGGCCACGTGGATTAGCGAACGGACATATGGTCTCCTCTCTGGAAACCTTGATATGCTTGGGCTCAGCTGGGGCTGATGCCCAGGACTCAGCTAAGTCCGCTCCCCACCTGGCAGCCTGGGTGCTACCAGCCAAGGCCTGCAAAGAGGTCAGGAGCACGCGTTAAACAATTGTGATCCCTGCGTCTGCGCAGGGAAACCGAGCCGCGCTCTGAACCCACCAATCCGCAGGTGCTACAAGGTGGGTGGGGCTAACAATCCTCTTTAATCAGACGAGATTAATTTTCAAGAGGCAAAGACCACTAGGGAAAAGAGGACACATTCCAGGGATGGTGGATCTCAGAAGAGCTGATCCATTACAGACACAAATCCTTACAAGTGCCAGGACCACTTCCAGGGTTCCCAGTCTGGACCCACAGGCCCAGAGCTGTAGCAGGATGGATTTAAGCTCCAACAGCTGGGAATCAGCTGGCTAAGGGGAACTACAACCAGACATGGCCCGAGTTTATTCAAGAATAAATTCAGGGCCTCCCTGGTGGCGCAAGTGGTTGAGAGTCCGCCTGCCGATGCAGGGGATACGGGTTCGTGCCCCGGTCTGGGAGGATCCCATATGCCGCGGAGCGGCTGGGCCCGTGAGCCATGGCCGCTGAGCCTGCGCGTCCGGAGCCTGTGCTCCGCAACGGGAGAGGCCACAACAGTGAGAGGCCCGCGTACCGCAAAAAAAAAAAAAAAAAAAGAATAAATTCAGGCCCAGCCACTTCCTTGCCCGCATCATGAAAAAAAACAATTAACCCCCCTCTGCTCTAGAGGGTAGGAGATTGTGTACATCCTTCGAATGCCCAGAAGGGCATGCTCGGTTGGCTTGGGAAGCTGAACTAATGTCCTTGAATCTCTGAAGTGGCCTTAAAACACTGTCAGTGACAGTGCATACGAAATCAGCTGTTTGGATTCTTCAGAGGAGACACTGACGGACTTCCTTGTGGCAGAGGCTCCTGAGAAGGAAGTGAGCCCGGGGGACACAGCCAGGGATGTGAAAGTAGAGAAAGTGCCGGTTCATTACATAAAGCAGATGTTACTTACCCAAGCAGGAGCCAAAGGGAGGCTTTGCCACGGCCGTGGACGGAACCCTGGCAAGGCACAAGCGAGGAATCCAGTGACAGCTCGCAGGCTGTCAGGATGAGCCATCTAGAGCAAGCTACCCAGAGGAGACAGGTGGGGGGTACAGAGGTGCAGGCAGAGGACAAAAGTAATCAGGGTCCTACCAGAGAAGGAAAGTGTGTCTCTGGAGAATTTAGGGGCAGTATATACCATAGCGGGACACACAAGAGCCCAAAGAGGGACTGGAATGAAGGCAGAGCCATTAGGATCTTGAGAAAACAAAGAATCTGAGATGGGCAGTCCTTAGAAGACTAGATAGAACACATATGGACTCCAGGATCCTAAAAAGGGTGGCCCACATGGGATTTTTAGGGCAGTGAAGCTATCCTATGGTCAATTAATTTGCTAGAGTAGCTCACAGAACTCCAGTAAGCAGTTTACCTAATAGATTGTCTGTTTATTAGTAAAGGAGGTAACTCAACAATGGCCAGAGGGAAGAGATGCATAGGGCAAGGCAAGGGGTGTGGAGCTGCCATGCTCTCTCTAGGCTGCGGCTCTCTCAGGACCTCCACGTGTTCACCAGCCTGGAAACCTGTACTTTGGGATTTTCATAAAGGCTTCATCACGTAGCCATGATTGGTCGTTGACTCAGTCTCCAGCCCCCTCCCCTTTGTGGAGATGGGAGGGAGAATGAAATTTCCAAGCGTCTAACCACAGCTTGGTCTTTCTGGTGACCAGCCCTCATCCTGAAGCCATCCACCCAGAGTCACCACATTAGAACAAAGTCACTCCCATTGCTCAGGAAATGCCAAGGGACCTAAGAGCTCTGCATTAGGAACTGGGGTCAAAGCCCAAATATTAGAACAAAAGATGCTCCTAATGCCATGATTACGTAGGAAATTATGAAGGTTGTAGGAGCTCTGTGCCAGGAGCAGCGGCCAGAGACCGATATATGTATTTCCTACTATTTCACAGACACAGAGGAGGTGATCGGAGAAATTCTCTGTGACAAGAACTTGACCTGCTGTTGCTGGTTTTGAAGAAAGAGGAAGGGGCCACACATCAAGGAAAGCAGGCACCTCTAGAAGCTGGAAAAGACCAAGAAATGGATTGTCCTCTAGAGCTTCCAGGAGGATCCAGACCTGCCCACACCTTAACTTTACTCCAGTGAAACCTGTATCATCCGTCTAACCTACCGGGCTATTAGCTAATACATTTGTGTTGATTTAAGCCAGTAAGTTTGCAGAAACTTGTTACTTCCACACGAGAAAACTAACTTATAAAAAATGACGTTGACTCAACCAACGTTTATGGAGCACTGTCCGTGTGCCAAGTACTTAGCTGTTTTCTTGTTCTATCCTGATGACAATTCTAGAAGGAGAACGCCTTTATTTACCCCCATTTTAGAACTGAAGCAACTGAGTCATAAGAAGATTATTGTTTAAAGCATAAAAGGTGTCAGGACCAGAATTTGAATGTGGGAAATCCACCTGCTTCCCACGGAGGGTTTGCAGTTAGAAAGGGAAGGAGGCGGGAAGGCCCACAGGCCATCCCAGAGGCTCTGATGCCTCTTGGCAGAGTTCCTAACGGGTGGGAAAAGAAGCAGGATGAGAAGGAGCAGCCCTTGTAGATATAAATCACGCACTTTAAAAAATAGACACCACCTATTGTTGGATAATGAGGAAGGCGAGACATAGTTCTGTGTTTGCAGGACAGTAAGTTAGCATTGCAGGGAAGGGAACACAGGAGGGGTCAGGGAGAAGACAGGAACGTTGTAGCAGCAGAGATGGATGCTCATGAGCTGGCTGGGAATACGCTTTGCTGAAGACTGGGAAAGGTCATGTCACCTCCAGTGCACCGTCTGATTTACCTGAGAGAACATGGTCTTAAATTTAGATGAAAATCTATACAACCTATTGCAACAGATCTTAATTGTGAGTCTGCTGTGTGCCAGTACACACATACAGAGGGGTCCACACCCTCAGGGAGCTCATACCTTGCTGGCGACATAAGATGAACTTTCTACAAACAGAAGCAGAACGTCAGCAATCCCATCACTGTAATTTCTTATATTAAGAGGTTAAGTGGGAAAACCATATGGCCATTTATATGGATGCCAAAAAGACATTTACCAAGATTGCACATCCGCTTCTGAGAAAACTTCTAAGTCTCTAGGGAGTAAAAATACATTTTCAAAAATTCAGAGCATCTATTAGAAACATCAGGCAGGCACCATACTTAACAATCAATCATCACATGTCCGCATTAGAGTTAGAGTGGCTAACTGCCAAAAATGGCCACGCATCCATCTGCCTGTGGGTGTGCCCTCCTTTGCAGTGCTGCGTTGCCACTCGTCCCGTAAGTGGTGGAGTCTCCAAGGTGGTGGAGTCCCCACCTCACGAATATCTGCTGGCCTCATGACATGCTTTAACAATGGGACATAGCGGGAGTGACATCATGTGAGTCCAAGCCGAGGACCCCAGAGGCCTTGAGTTCCTGCTCGTGTGCCTGGGGAGTACTGCTCTGCGAGCACCCTGGGAGCAAGCCCAGTCTCACCCACAGGGCATGCAAGGCCACATGGAGCCGAGAAGGGCTGTCTCAGCTGATGGCCAGCACCAGCTGCTAGACTTGTGAGTGAGGCTGCTTTTGGCCACTCTGCCCTGGTCAAGCTGCAGATGACCGCAGCTGTATGAGGGATCCCAGGGGAGACCAGTGAAGGACAGTCCAGCTATGCCCAGACCAAACTGCTGACCTACCATGTGATGAACAAATGAAACAGTGACTGTTCTAAGCCACTAAGTGTGGGGTGATTTCAAATGCCAAAAGAAAATTTAGAAGGATATTTTTATAACCATATGGTAAAAAATAATTTAACAATCATGACAGTAAAACAAAAGCCATAAATTAAAAGATTAAAAATTGATGTTATATAAAACATTTTACACAATTTGTATGTCAAAAGGCATCATCAAAAATGTTTAAAAATAAGCCACAAACTTTGAAAAATTGCAACATAATAGGCAAACAATGGAGCCTCATGAAAAACCCTGGTCTAGGGTGTGAAGTGAGAAAAGAAAAAAACTATTGGAATTTAGGAGATCCAGGAACTGAGAAGATGGGGATTTTAGATCCAGGTGGACCTTCCAGGAAGGAAAACAGGAGGAGGGGCTGGCAGAGAGGTCCTGCATGAGGTGTCCACCACAGGGTGGGGGGAGCAGTAGGGACACCCTCTCCTTATGTGTTTAGCTCGATGTATAGTGACCTGGCTTAGCAGTTAATGTGATACAATCAATAACCTATGAGATTACCACCTCCCCTCTTTGGATAAGAGTGAGGAATGATGAGACACATGTTCTATGCCAGGAGTTCTCAAAACTTTTGGTCTCGGAAACTCTTTACATTCTAAAAAACTAATGAGGATCCCCCAAAGCATTGTTTATCTATCAATATTTACTGTATTAGAAATTAAAACTAAGAATGCTTCTAAATGTTTATTAATACATTTTAGAAGAAGAATAAAGTCATTTTGCGTTAACACAAATTATTTTATAAAAATTAGCCGAATTTTTCAAAACAAAAAAAATGATGAGAAGAGTAGCATTTCTGCATATCTCTTTAATGTTTGGCTTAAGAGAAGACAACTGGATTGCCACATCTGCTTCTACGTGCAATGTGTTGTGATATGTTGCTTTGATTGAAGTATATGAAGATAATCAGACCTCACACAGATATGTAGCTGGAAAAGAGAGCAATGTATTAATAGCCTCTCAGATCATTGTGAATATTCTTTTTGCATGCTACAAGTTACAGGTTCTAAATGTTTAGTTGCAACGTGGAACCCAAAACCCCATCAATGAACTTTCTCTACTCCAATGCATTAAACGCCATTGGTCCATCTTGTACTTTGAATGGATTGTTTTCTCACACACAATTTTGTACCATCATGCATTGGTCATTTGGAAAAAAGTTGGTTCACTGAGTCTGCAGGTCTTCCAAATGTTGACACATTTCATTATACAATATTAAAAAAAAAATCGTACTTGTTAAAATCACCCCCCATCCCATAAGTAAAGTTCAGAAGTACTGGGAAGCTGTCAAACTCATGGTGGCTGATACAAGGTTTCCAAAATTCCAATTTTCACTTGAAATCTCAAATTTTATCACTGGCAAAAATACTGTCCGTTGCTTTCCTTGAAGTGACAGGTTGACTTCATTCCTTTTTGAGAAAATGTCTAGCAAATATCCCGGTCTGAAGAGCCCCAGCATGTCTGTCAGTCATTCTTTGAAGGCAAAGTGGCGTTTCCAGGAAGAAGCAGCTTGTTCAGCTCAAAACAGAAACTACTGCATGAGTGCTTTTCCTTGAGACAATGCACATCCCAGGGTAGATAGCAGAAATGCTTTATGCACAAGTCCCAGGATAGGAAAGAGATGTGTACACAGGGTCAAAATTTTTAAAAAGTAATATTTTTTACTGCTTCATCAAGGGCATTTTGAAGTGAACCTAGCTATTTTTAATTGTAAGTACATGAAATGGCCGTGGGGGCAGTTTGCTGCCACTGCTTTGATTCCTGCATCAGCTGCCTTACCCACCACTGCTTTTGCACCATAGTTGCAAATGTCAACACAGTTAAAGAGAGAAATGACATTTTAATATTATTATGAGAAGAGTTTTGACTTCACAGACCCCCTATAAGAGTCTCGGGGACCCTCAGGGTCTACATTTTCAGACACACTATGTTATGCTACTCCAAGGAAATAATCAGAAGTTTGTTCAAAGATGTATGGTCAAGCAATTCCACTCCTGGCTATTTATCTGAAAAAAAAATGAAAACACTAATTCGAAAAGATACATGCACCCCAATGTTCATAGCAATATTATTTATGAGGTATGGATGCAAACTAAGTGTCCATTAACAGGTGGATGGATAAAGAAGATGTGATGTACATATATACAAGGGAATGCTACTCAGCCATAAAAAAGAATGAAATAATGCCATTTGCAGCAACGTGGATGGAACTGGAGGATATCATGCTTAGTGAAATAAGTCAGAGAAAGACAATACCACATGGTATCACATATGTGTGGAATCTAAAAAACAAACTAGTGAATATAACAAAAAGAAACTAGTGAACAAACTAGTTTTAGAGAGAACAGATATAGAGAACAAACTAGTGGTTACCAATGGGGAGAGGGAAGGGGGGAGGGGCAAGATAGGGGTAAGAGATTAAGAGGTACAAACTACTATGTATAACATAAATAAGCTACAAGGATATATTAAACAGCACAGGGAATATAGCTGATATTTTAAAGTAACTATAAATGAACTATAACCTTTAAAAATTGTGAATCACTATGTTGTACACATGAAGCTTGTATGATATTGTACGTCAACAATACATTTTTTTAAAAGATGTATGGTTAGGGATGTCAGTTTCAACATTGCTTGAAACAGTGAAAAATTGAAAATCATCTGAACGCTCCTAGATGAACACTGTTTAACTAAACGTTGGTACATCCATGCAATGAGGAAAGCAGGTTGGATGTCAAGAGAATCAGACAAAGGCAGATTTTTGCACAATGAAGGTTTGCTGGGAAGTGCACCTGGGAACATCTCTAAGGACTGGCGGGGGGAAGGGTTGAGCTGATGCTGTTGAGAAAGAGGCCTCAGCTCATCACACTTTCCAGAGGTGCCCAAAGCGTAAGACACTCGGTCTCTGCACCCTCACGTGGGCCAGTCGTCAGAGTGGCTGGGACAGGCACAGGCAGCTCTCCTTCTCCATGTCAGTGCCCCTCGGATTCTGCTGTGAGCCACGAGTGAAGCGCTCTGTCTGTCGGGCTGCCAAGGGAACGAGCGCCCTCTTCCTGAAGGGGGCTCTGGGCAGTGTTGTACAGAATCCACTGCAAGCTATTGAAAGAGACAAGGCCCTCCTACAGCTTTTAATGTGAAAAGATGTTTTCAAGTAAAGTAGAAGTTTCTAGTGTAAGTCCATGCTCTGTGCTGAAAAATAAGATCTCAAGAGTTTGTAATAGTGGTATGGGAAAGGAATCTGAAAAAGAATAGGTATATGACTATGTATAACTGAATCACTCTGCTGTACACCTGATACTAACACAACATTGTAAATCAACTAGAGTCCAATATAAGATAAAAATTAAAAAATAAATAGGGACCTCCCTGGCGGTCCAGTGGTTAAGACTCCACGTTTCCACTGCAGGGGGCACGGGTTCGATCCCTGGTGGGGGAACTAAGATCCCACATGCCATGCGGCACAGCCAAAAATAAATAAATAAATAAAATCTAGAAAAACATTTAAAGAATAGTTTGTAATAGAAAGGCCTTGAAAAATAAACAACAAACTGTTCACATAATTATCTCTGGTGGAGGCATTTAAGGGAAATTTCTTCTTTAAAACCTGGATTCTTCTAAATTTTTAATTGCATCTATACTACCTTTATAACCATAAAGATATTTGCAGTTTAAATAAAAGCATGATGAAAGAAGCATTCCCTTCGCCACAGAATCAGGAGTACAGGTGAAACCTTGCACAGGGTCTGTCCAAACTAGTCCCTTCATATGTAAGCGAACCTCACCCAGAGAGGCAAAGGGACTCATCCACATCGTGCAGAAAGCGTCTGAACCCTCTGTGTCTAGGACCCTGTCCTCCCGAGGCCCTGTTCAGTTCCCCAAAGTGACATAAAGAGCTGAGGAAGAAAGGGCAGAGGTGCCCCGTGGAGGATCTGAATGTCAAAACTGATGGAGACAGTGGAAAGGGGCTTCTAAGCAAGAGGATGAACCCACACAGAGACTCAGAGGCAGTGAACAGGGAGAAGGTCCCGGGGATGAGACATCCGTCCATTTGGCCGTGCCGAAGAGTGAGGAGAAAGGCCGGCTTGGTGGCTTGGAGGCTTGGACGAGACCGCGGAGCGTCCGGGACCCGTCTCAGGGGACCGACCAGGCAGCGAGGCAGAGGGACCATCGGAAATGTCTGAGCGGGTGGTCCTTTGATTCTGGGATGGAAGCTGCTCTCCAGGAAGATGAATCTGGCAGCTCAGTGGTCCAAAGAGACATAAGAGAAGCACAAATACCCGTATAGGAAACAAGTGGGAAAACTGGTTAATGGATTTTGAGAAGAAGAATAGAACCCTTAGAAATGAAGGATCTTGGAACACTTTAAGTGACCTTGATGTGCCCTTCTGTGCCCCATCACGGCCACAGTGCCAAGGGCCATCGTCAGATAGCATCCATTCCATCATCAGCTGGTTGCCTTATTCACCCCAGCCCTATTTCGTGAGGCTTTCCTCCGTGCCAGCAGGCATTTGACTGTGTATGAAATGGGACGAAGTTTCACATTTCAAGTGCGTCTAACCTGCCCACAGCAGTGATCCGAGAAATTTCGAGTAGCATTTGAGGAGACTGAAAAGCACAGTCATGAACTTTGAGAAGCTGCCGTAATTGTGTTATTTAATCCTGGGAACACAGAGGCGTCACCTGTGCAAAATTATTTCGCCTAAAGATTCATGCCAGGAAGTTTAGGACTTAAGTTCATGATTCAGCGAGAACAAGAGCAGTGGTGGTGATGGAGCCACGTGGAGGCCGTGGACTTGGGGGACATAAACAGCGCGGCTCATCACCGAGACCAGCCAGCAGGACCCCCGGGGGGCCGAGCTGAGCCAAGCCAGGGACCCTGGACGCAGAGGCACAAGTGCTGGCAGAGAGACAGACCTGAGCGGCTCCCAGGAGGAGACACAGAGGCAGTTCCCAGGCAGCCTTCTGCTGGCGGTGTCAACTGCAACGCTGCGGAGGCTTCTCATCACTGGCTGCAGAGCTCTTTCAGGTCTATAACTATGCATGGCACCCCACCCTGGGCCGGGCAGGCGTCAGGACTGAGTGAGAACGATCTCCACCCTTGAAGAACGCAGATGGCTTGATCCAGAAGCCTCACACCTAACAAGCTCCAGCCCAGGTCAGGTGATGACAGGTGTGTGACGGGAGAGGCCGAGAAGGACAGTGAAGTCTGAGGGCGTCGGTCGGTCCCTCGGAAGCCTTGGCATTTCTGCTGATGAGGGTGATTTTAAGTGAAGGGAGGTGTTGCCATGAGGCTTTCTGAAATATGAGGTGATTTTCCCTATTGTTTGAATGCCACTCCCTAGGAATGTGTGACCTTGTATTTAGATAGTCCCTCTGCCTCCCTTTCTGCTGGAAATGATCTCTCCCGAATTCCAGGCTGGCTGGAAGAATGTTCCTGTTTTGCCATGTCACTCCACACCCCACATCAAAATCCTGCCGTAATCCTCTATTTAGAATTTTTTTTAAATCTATGGAGTTGAGAAACATACTGAGTAAAACTTGGGTGAGCCCTGCTTTAGAAGCAGCTCTCCTGAGAGAGGGCTGGGAATTGCAGAGACTGACTCCGTTAGAACCTGGGAGGTGGCCCGTTAGAGGCCAGGCAAGGACTCTTAGAGCCCAGAGCCCGGGGAAGGCGGGACTCTATGAGTTGGGTGTTGCCCAGACCATGGCACCCCATGAGTCTGGAGGGTTTGATTTCCCTCCAGAGAGAGAAAGAGAGCCATTTAAGGGGGACATTGGCAAACGGGGAGCCTGTAGACGGGGCAGAGAGGATGAAAGAGAGTCTGATCACCATGGAGATGGGAGATGATGGGAAGGGGAGAGGTTTAACCTGGAGAAGAGCCTGGGGGAGCTGGAGCCCTAGAGGTTTCCCACCAGAAGGGAGTTACATCTTCTGTCTGCACCTCCTGAGAGCAGAGGGAGACCAGTAGTTAAGAGTCTTATGGCACCATGTGGACTTGGGCTCAGTGAGGGGGGATTTCTGGGTGGATCAGGCATACTGAGCCGAGAACTCTGCTTGCTCAGCGATCACAAATGCCTGGTTCTTTCTCATCATTTGTCCTCCCCCAAATCTCTCCCTGGAGACAGTGGTGAAGCATCACTGTGTGCTGGTCCCCAAGCTGGAGGCATGCTGGTGAACAGCAGAGACACAGTCCCTGTCTTCATGAGCCACATAGTCTAGTCTAGAGCAGGGCTCAGCAAATGACAGCCTTCGGGTCAAATTCAGCCCGCCATCAGCTTTGTGAAGTGTTTTATTGACACACAGCCAGGCTCATTGATTTTAAGCATGATCTAAGGCTGCTTTCAGGCTACAATAGCAGAGTTGAGTAGTTGCAACAGAGATCGTATGGCCCACAAAGCCAACGATATTTACATTTAGGAAAAGTTTGCCAAGCCCTGCTCTAGATGAGTGAATAGGCTGTTACAGTTTATTGTGTGGGTACCATACCACCTCTCAGGGATTCTGTGTGTATTAAAGAAAATAATTCATGTCGAGTGTTCAACACAACTCTTGTTACATAGTAAGTGTCCGGTAAACCATAGCTATTGATGATGAGGAGGAGGATATCTAGGATGCTGTGGAGCACAGACATAGCAGCAGTAGGGGACATCACGGAAGGCATCCTGGAAGAAGCAATGTCTGAGATGATATCTGACATATTCGTTGGAAATACCAGGTGAATTACTACAGTTCTCAGACCCTGGAAGCACATGTAAGAGCCAGAGGTGAAAATCATTGTACATTTGAAACAAATTCAGCTTGGCTGGAGCGGCGGACATGAAAGATGTTGCTGGGTGAGTCTGAGCTGGAAAAGCCAAGACACACGTGAAGTTTATCTTGAGGCCCATGGGAATCCAATAAAAGCTTAATGGGGGTTGATGTCACCAGGCTTGTATTTTAGAAAGAATTGTTCTGACTGCAACGTGGAGAATGCATTAAAGGGGCAAACGTGGTGGCTGGGAGACCATGTAGCATGTGTTTAGGGTGTCCAGGTGGGAGCTGGTGATAGTCAACACAAGAGCTGTGGCAGTGGGGATCGAGAGCTGAAGGACTTGGAGTCTAGAGGAGCTTGAATGGAATGGATGTGGGGTTGAGGGACAGGAAGAAGCCAAGGAGGTGTCCCAGTGTCCCAGCTGGGCAACCTGAGTGGTGATGTGCCATTCACTGAACTAGGGGATGGGAATGCAGGTTGGTGGACAAGGGCAAGGCTGGCAAGGAAAGGTACAGAGCCAGTGGGGACATCGTATTGGTCAGCAGGGAACAGAAAGCACACCCATCAGGCTAACCAAGGGGAGGATAGAAAAGCACCAGTGATAAAGGTGCGGGCAGGATTTAAGGGGCAGAGAGATGTGAAGCTGCCAGAAAATGGGGTGGGGAGGCCAGCACCACCTCAATGCCAGAAGGTGAGGGGGAGCCTCAATCACCTGAGTCAAAAAGCGTAGTTATGTGGAAAGGGACACGGAGTCAAAATCCAGCCCCATAGGGAGGGGTCTGGGGAGAAAACCCCTGACCTCAGCCTCTCGAGCCCTGACAGCCTCCTGCAGAAGCAGGGGGTGAGGGAGCCAGCTGGTACCTCCTGGGCACCAAGCAGGGTGGAAGGTGGTGGAGAGGCAGACGGAGAAGAGCCGGCACAAGCACAGTGACTCTGTAGGGCCTACAGGGCGTTCAGGTGAAGCTGTACCCAGATGGCTGAGTACCTACACCTGAAGCCCAGGTGATCTGAGCTGAAGACACAGAGTGGTAGGAGCCACCAGCCTGCGTCTGGGGCCAGCAGAGGAAGATCCCATGGAGGTTCTTGAGAGGGGCCATCAGGGAGGTGGGAAGAGAATCAGGAGATGTTCCTCAAAGGGTGCTGTGTGGAAGGCTGCTCACAGGGGAGCCGAGAAGGGCTAAGTGTTGCCCACCAGTGTAACAGAAGTGGCGTTGGTGGTGACCTTAGCCATAAGGATTTTACTGGACTAAGGAGGGAAAATCTTATTTGCACTCAGTTGCTGGGGGAGTTAAGGGAGTGGAGGTGTCAGGGGTGGTTTGGCTGTGAAGGGGGAAAGGGCAGAGCTGAAGGATGATGATGATGGTGATGATGATGGTGGTGGTGATGATGGTGATGGTGGTGATGGTGATGATGATGGTGATGGTGGTGATGATGATGGTGGTGATGGTGATGATGGTGATGGTGGTGATGGTGGTGATGATGATGATGGTGATGGTGGTGATGGTTATGATGGTGATGATGATGATGATGATGGTGGTGATGGTTATGATGGTGATGATGATGGTGATGGTGGTGGTGATGATGATGGTGATGGTGGTGATGATGGTGATGGTGATGATGATGGTGATGATGGTGATGGTTATGATGGTGATGATGATGGTGATGGTGGTGATGATGGTGATGGTGATGATGATGGTGATGATGGTGATGGTGGTGATGGTGATGATGATGGTGATGGTGGTGATGGTGGTGATGATGATGATGATGATGGTGGTGATGGTGGTGATGACGATGATGGTGACGGTGGTGGTGGTGATGATGATGGTGATGATGGTGGTGGTGATGATGATGATGGGAGGTTCTCTCTGGTGCTGGAGGATCCAGGGGTGAGTGAGTGCAGAGCCAGGAATAAGGCTCCTTACAGACTCTATTTCCCTAGCCCAGGTAATGCCATGTTTTCTGTGGATTTGGATCCAGAAGGACCACTGGAACCTTAAATAAAGGATATTGGAACATCTCTTTGTCTGGCCAGTTCCTTTTTTCCATACTGAGAGGAAGTGGGAGTGACAAGAGAATTCCCTTCCTGGACCACAAAAGGAGTGAAAGTGAGGGGGGATGTAGTGGGCACAGCCTTGTAGCAAACAGTAGAACACTGACTCTGTAAACACCCAAGATTTTCCAGGAGGTGTTGAAAGCC
This sequence comes from Mesoplodon densirostris, assembly GCF_025265405.1. Classification (NCBI taxonomy): domain Eukaryota; kingdom Metazoa; phylum Chordata; class Mammalia; order Artiodactyla; family Ziphiidae; genus Mesoplodon; species Mesoplodon densirostris. Next base: position 5,119,499 of record NC_082661.1, read on the forward strand.
AACTGATGCTAGCCATGGGTAAGTAATATGACCTTGAGAAAATTCCTTGGCCGTTCTGTCCTACACTGACTTCATCCACTAACTGAAGGTCATAATGTCCCCTCCATAGTGTTATGGTGACAAATGAGAGGATGATTGTCAAGTGCCAGAGAGGGACTGGCACATAGTAGGTGCACAATCGGTTAACTCTCCAAACTCTCTGACTATTTCTGGAAATGTTAATCTTGCCTCTTCCATCAACAAAGAAGACTTAAAACCTATAAGGTCAAAGGAAATAACTTGAGCACCACAATAGGAGGACCAAGGCAGGTGATAACTCAGGCTTCTTCTAAAATAATAACTCACCCTTCTTCTAAGATAATAACTCATCCTTCTTCTAAGACACTTGAGTGTCTCTTTTGGAGGAAGTTTTTAATCTGCAGACATTCTGACAATGGAAATCCTTAATATATTAATGACTTAGAGCAACCAAAGAAAAACGTTTTATCAGATAGCATTTCACCTGGTATTTCCAATACAAACAGAATAAACCTTTTTGTCAGGTTCTTCAATCCTTATTTAATGTTGGTTTTAATTAGTTCAAGCTGTAGCTACCTAAATTATCAGAGGAAAAAATTAAACCTAGCCTGCTAAAAAAAAAAAAAAAAAAAAAAAGAGAGAGAGAAAATGTTCCACTACTAGCAAACAATTGAAGAGGGCAGGAAGAGGGCATTCTATTTTTTTCAGCATCTCTTAACTGTTCTTGTTTGACAAGAATTATTTTATTGTCAACAGATTTGTTACAAATTTATGAACCATTTTAACCTTTTTCTATTGCATGGGGAACATTTTCTGGTGAAAGAATTTGAAGAAATTTTTCAAAGCAGACTCTTGGGTGGCAGTTTCTCCCACCCTCCCTGGAGGGTTCCTGGGAGGGTGATGTACTCTGCAGAACAATCACTCGAGTCTGTCGATGGGAGCGTAATATTTAGGACGTTTAGAAGTCATCTTTGTAATACAATAAAGAGAATGAAGCGCCAAGAGATTATTCATGCCCATTGACCTATGAAAGTGAAAGAAATGATGTGACCACATTAAAAAAAAAAAGAGAAGGAAATAAAGTTCCCTTTCTGGAAACATTTTATAAACACTTTACTTTTCATCATTGGTCAAAATACCCCCAAATTATTATTGGTCAATCTACTTTTCTTAACCCAAACTCACCTCTGATATTCAGGTAGAGGGCATAGCTACATCCAAGATAAACTGCTAGAAGGAGAAATATGAATGTCCGATGAGCTGATTACATTGTACCCTTTAGACAGTAATCTTTGTCACAGAGCTCTAAAACAAGAGAAAGGGATTAAAAGTCTCACTATCGCTTTTATTGCACAATGAGGTCAATTTTGTGTAGAAATGTCATCATCTCACTAATGAGCTTTGAGGACGAGCATTAGGATATGATCATTTAGCCAAAGTGTAGCCCCTTTCCTTCTGCAGAATGAGAGCTCTCGAGTCAAGTTGTCAAGCAGTGATGAGACTCTTGCTGTGTGCAGTGCCCTCATTACGCCTTTCAATTAGTGACAGAATCCAACGAGCATTCAGGGAGTCAGTCAACAGAATGGCGGCAGCCTTTCAATGTTTTGACCCACGGACCCTTTTGCAAATTAAAACAATCTCCAAAGAAAACTCTGCATTTTAAAAATCCTTGAAAATGAGTATCATAAAAAAGAAAGGGAGGCTTCCCTGGTGGCTCAGTGGTTAAGAATCCGCCTGCCAACGCAGGGGACACGGATTCGAGCCCTGGTCCAGGAAGATCCCACATGCTGCAGAGCAACTAAGCCCCGCGTGCCACAACTACTGAAGCCCGCGCACTTGGAGCCCATGCTCCGCAACAAGAGAAGCCACCACAATGAGAAGCCTGCACACCACAACAAAGAGTAGCCCCCGCTCGCCACAACTAAAGAAAGCCCACACGCAACAATGAAGACCAGCGCAGCCAAAAATAAATTAATAAAAAAAGAAAAAAATATTCCCTAAAAGAGGAAAGGGTTACAACCTAAGCTCCTGATAATAAAATAAAATAGTATGAAAGGAATTGTGCTCATATAACATTCAAGGTAGTGGTAAATATTCTTTCTTAAAAATATCTTCATATACCATATGGTATCTTGCATGTGCCACATAGAACAGCAGTTAATGCAACTAAGTAAGCGTTGGATAAATAGTTAGAAACTGAACATTCCAAGAATCTTAAATCTACTGTGTACATTAGACCTTCACAGGCAGTAGCAATTCACCTAGTCGGCTACCTGTAGGAACCAGGTAATTTGAGCAAGGCAGGGGATGTATTTTTAACCTCCAACTGTCAGACTGGATTGAGAATAATGAAGCTTGACAAGACTCAAGTTGAAAAAGGGTTCAGCACAACAGATCTGCTACAAGGTCTGAATCTTAACACAAGGTAATATTGTGCTGTGATTGAAGAGTTAGCTAATCTGTGTGTTTTTCTATAAAACACAACACTTCACAGAGAAAATGTGCACCCAGCCGACATTAGAGTTATCGGCTACTTCACAGAGAAAATGTGCACCCAGCTGACACTAGAGTTATCTGCTTTGGAAATACATTATTCAGTAAACATTTACAGATGTATATATTTGAATAACATTATTTTAAAGAACATTTGCTATTCTGTATCAAGTATAGTGCTAACCCCTGGGCATGCAAAGAGGGAGCCCTAGCCTGTCCTCAGAGAGGAAGGAAGGAAGCCATTGACTCAAACTGGCTGGGATCACTCCAGTCATAGTAATAGAGCTAAGTGCTGTGAGGACCCAGAGGTGATTTGGGAAAATTATCTCTTGTGCCTGAGGGTCAGGGAAAGCTTTGTAGAGGAGATTATGTTTGCTTTTACCTCTTAAGGAAGACTGAGAGCATGACAGAGTGGGGTGGAAAAATATTTGAGGCAGAAGGGACAAAGTGATCATATATATTTTTAATTGTATTAATATTTTTTATATTTATGCACACATACATATGTCTGAATATATAATATAATATATAAACATATAAAACTTTATCAACCCTATATCTAGGGTATGCATTATTCCAAAATATACATACATGGGCCATGTATAAAAATGTAAAATATTCTTAAAAGAGAAGAATGTTTAGGTTACCTTCTCAGATCACAATGCAATAAAATTACAAATGTATGATTTAAAAAAAAAATTCAACCATTTTGAAAGTAAAACATTTCAGTCCTGTAGTTAATACTTGAGACAAGAGGAAATCAGAATTGCAATTACAGAATGTTTATATAATAATGACAATGGGAACTTTAAAGGTAAAATCCTTAGTTATCCTCTTATATGCTCTTTATTATTAAATTTAAAAAAATTAAATATGCTTATCATTCAACTAAAGAAGTGAAAGAGAAAAAAACCTGAGAAAAACATGATGAAGAAATTAATCAAGATAAAAAGATTAAATAATGAAACTGGAGTATATTTTTAAATATGCAAAACATTGGCAGGTCCAAGCAATGTTTCTATAAAAAACAGTAAAACAGACAAGCCTCTCGAAAATCTAATCAAGAAAAATGGTTGACAACAAAAGCACACTGTTATGAGTGAAGAAACGATATAAGCACAATACAGTCATTTCAAAGATAAAGAATAAGCAACTCTATGACAAGACGTTTTAAAGTTGGAATGAAATGGATGATTTTTTAGGAAAACATAACTAAACCAAAATCACTTTTAACAGAAGTTGAGGACTTCCCTGGTGGTGCAGTGGTTAAGAATCCACCTGCCAATGCAGGGGACACGGGTTCAAGCCCTGGTCCAGGAAGTTCCCACATGCCATGAAGCAGCTGAGCCCGTGCACCACAACTACTGAGCCTGCACTCTAGAGCCCGCGAGCCACAACTACTGAGCCCGTGAGCCACAACTACTAAAGCCCACGTGCCTAGAGCTTGTGCTCAGCAACAAAGAGAAGCCACTGCAATGAGAAGCCATGCACTGCAATGAAGAGTAGCCCCCGCTCGCTGCAACTAGAGAAAGCCCGTGCGCAGCAACGAAGACCCAATGCAGCCAAAAATAAATAAAAAATGTTTTTAAAAGTTGAAAACAAATAAGCCAAAAATAAATTTAAAATCTACCAAGAAGCTATCACAAAATCAAAAACCCAAGTTCTGATGCAACTGAGCAGGTCTGTCCATCACATTTAAATCCACTGCTGTTTACCATGAATACTGGTGTTCCCCACTTACATAGCCACCCCACCTCTCTCTCTGTCTGTCTCCCTCTCTCTCTGTCTCTGTCTCTGCCTCTCTTTCTCCATCTTTTTCTCTCTTTCCTATGTCCATCTCCATCCCAGCATCCCCACTCTCCTTTGTCATAATTCTTCTCTCCTACAGTCTTCTCATAGCCCTGTTGGTCCAGTCCCACATACTTAGACAAATGAGTGACATTGTACATGTGCACCTTTGTTTCTTATTTTATAGGAATTAGTCTGTGTCCTTCTTTTTTAGATTCTAACTCTTGGTTTATTTTGCAATAAATGAATCATGGTATGGAAACGAGATAGGAAAATATATGCAGTCATGTACATGTGTGAGTATGAGGGATGCCCTCATAATTCTTCATTTACTATTATTTCTTATGACAAGATTTGCTTTGATTCATCCAGATTTGCTTTATATGCAGATTTCCAGGAACACGTTTGCAGCTGAAAGCTGCTCCAATTTAAAGCCAGTTGTTTCATAAGGACTCACTATCCTCCAACCAAACTTGCTGTGCTTTGATGACCTCTTCTCCTTGGCATGTCAGGGGCAGGTGAGGCCTGGGAGGGAGCAACGCTGGGGCATCCAGTGGTCCATGGATCCGGGGACGGAGTCCCTGCGGCAAGGAGTTGCCTGGGTTGTTTGCATTTGGAGATTGAGGGCGAGAGTTGTGAGTCCAGGTTGGATTAATTCCCAGGACAGAGATAGGCAGCAGGCAGCTCTGCCAAGTGGTCTTCCATGTGGTCCTGTAAATCAAGCCTGCATTTCTACCCTGCTTGTTATTTCTATTTCCCAGGGAAGAATTCCTCCTCTCCAGCATACTCCACTTTGGAGGATGCTGCTCAGGTCATTTATCCATTCACCTGCCCATCCATCATTCTGACCAAGCACCCATTAAGGGCAAAAGTCCACAGTGCACTTCATGATCAGGCAGGTCTCGGGGCTGTGAGGGACAGGGCCAGGCTGAGATCAGAGACCAGGGGATGCTGGGGAACCCCTCCACCTGTTGTGTGGTTCAGCTGGTGGATCAGTATCAGCGTACCCAGGTTATGGAGTGAGTTCTTCCTCTGTGCTGAGCCCACCTGGGGACAGCCTTCCCTGCAGGATTCCAAACCACCTCCAAGGAGCAGGGACCACACCTCACAAAAGGTTGCCATGCAATCAGAGAAAGGTGGGCTTGCCAGGGGCCCTGCAGAGGACCTTCAAAGGGGAAGGGGTGGTCAGTGCACACAAGCTCAACAGTGATGGTGTGAATGGACCTGGCTGGCGTTGACTAGGACGGCTGTCATCATAACAGCCAGGGATGCACTCCACCCATGGCTCTATTCAGCCTGCTCTGGGTATTCAGCTGTCATTTGGAAACAAGACCCCCTCCAGCAAGCAAGTTCTAGGATGAACAGAGAGAAGGAACTAGAGGCTGGGTCTTGAGTTAATTCATAAGATGAAAGGCTCTAGACCATGAAGCCCAGAGTGTTTCCCTGGACTCACGGAGCAGATCATGGATCCATGAAAAACCTGAAACAGAAGGCTCTCTGTCCAACGAATACTCCTTGGTAAGGTTCACGTTGACTCTCATGGCCAGGCAGGGCTCCATACAGACATATTTTTGATTCTGAAATTCATTACTGAGGAGCTTAACATTTTAATATAAAAAGAAGTTCAGCAAGATAGCACTTGGGGGCTTCCCTGGTGGCGCAGTGGTTGAGAGTCCGCCTGCCGATGCAGGGGACACGGGTTCGTGCCCCGGTCTGGGAAGATCCCACATGCCGCGGAGCGGCTGGGCCCGTGAGCCATGGCCGCTGAGCCTGCGCGTCCAGAGCCTGTGCTCCACAACGGGAGAGGCCACAAGAGTGAGAGGCCCGCGTACCGCAAAAAAAAAAAAAAAAAAAAAAAAAAAGATAGGCACTTGGATGTTTCCAAAGTTGATATGCTCAGGAGAGAGCCATATATTAAAGATTATGTGTTTTAGAGGGTTGTTTTTCTTGTTATTATTGCTTCTGACATTGGTTTCTGCTGACTTCTTTTATCATTCCCATAAGTTTCTCATCACTTAATGTGATTCAGCAACTATCAGTTGTGTATTTAATGTAGAAAGAGCCAGGAATGAGCTAATGGGAGCCCAGGAAAGTTAAAGTAACTGAAAACCAAGCCAACTTTCTATGGGGTGAGCCATGTGGCCAGGGGCAGGTTGGACAGGGGGCCAGTCTCAGTTTGAACTGGGTTTAGAAGGAAGTGATGGGCATGGCCTGATGGACACAAGAGAGGAAGGTGTGCCGGGTGAGGGGGGAGAGTATGAGTCAAGGTGTGAAGTAGGGCTGTGCAGACATGCAGACCATAGAGGGATGGGTGAGGCCCTCAGCCAGGATCCCGTCTTCCCATCCAGCCGTGACCGCCAGGGCCCTCTGCTGGCGGACTGTGTGCACTGCAGTTTGTCATGTGCAACACCTTGCAGGTTTCAGAGGCAGGCTGGCTCCGCCCCTTGTAAAATCCGACAGCCTTGCCGCAAGCCGGTCCAGCACAGGGCTGGAGGCGCTCCAGCCTCTTCCTTTAGGTCGCCAGTCAGTCGGCATGCTGTTCTGCTCTGGTCACCGAAGCCTCCGGCCCCGACACTGGCTTGGCTGGCCTTGGTTTCCAGTACTTTGCTCCCTACTGGTGGGGCAGGGGTTCATCCCCTGGGGCCTCCCCCCACATTTACTCCCCGATTCACTGCGCCCAGAGCCTCTGGCGTACGTAGCCCACGTTTCCCCGAAGTGTGGAACCTGAGACAGGTAGTTTATTTGGGGACGTGAAACGGGCACACATAGGGGATGATGGAGCCGAACTCACCTGCCCACCTCCGGGCCGAGCCTCGGTAAGGCAGTCACAGCACACACACTGCGGAGCTTGACCACTTCTTCGCGCGGTTCCTGGGCGCTAATATCACACACCATGACGACGCTGGGTCTCTTCTGCACGGGGAGCTGCTGCTGAGAGACGGCCTCCTCCCGGGCCCCTGGGGCCGGGGTGGGTGCGATGGGGGGCAGGCCTTGGGAGGCGGGGGAGGGAGGTTGGAACCCGCACTGGGCCCCAGGTGGGTTTAGCACGTCTGCCTCACCTCCTGCAAACAGCCGGGGGTGGGGTGGAGTGGGGAGTCCAGCTTGAAGCCAGTTCAATCTGGCCTGAAGTGCTGGGTCTCGGGTCAGCTTCCTCTCTTGTCAAGTGGATACAATCCTGTCTAACGAGGCAGAGGAAGTGTCTGGTGCAGCCAGAAATATAAAACAGATGACCTTTCTGTTTTAACAGCTATTTATTAGCAGCAGTTTCTAGAGCATCTTGCGTGATCGTGTGCACACATGCGCATGAGCGCGCACACACGCGTACACACACACACACACACACACGCTCTCAAACACTTCAGGTCACAGGAGATGAGCCACTGCAGCGTTTCCCAGGAGCTAAGCAGGGGTCTACTGAGTCTTCAGCTATTGCTCAAAGAACCTGCCTCTCCCCATCATCTTCACCTACAAAGGGAGAGGAGTGGAGATGGCCGAACGTTCCAGAACCACTCTCCTTACTCTATGCAGGGGGCACAATCCCCCACGGGCCGCTCCCCAGGGCAGAGGTGTGCTAGGAGGAGCTGGGTCAGTGGGTCTCTCTGGAGCTCAGAAACATTAGCTCATGCCACATTCCTTGTGCTCTAATTTTAAAAAATTCATCTTATTGAAGTATAGTTGATTTACAATGTTGTGTTAAATTCTGCTGTACAGCAAAGTGATTCAGCTACACATATGTACACATTCTTTTTCATATTCTTTTCCATTATGGTTTATCACAGGATATTGAATAGAGTTCCCTGTGCTCTACAGTAGGACCTTGTTGTTTATCCATCCTATAGATACTAGTTTGCATCTGCTCATCCCAAACTCCCAGTCCGTCCCTCCCCCAGCCTCCCTCTTCCGTGTGCTCTTCTGAGGCAGTACGGGGAACGTGTGCGCTGAGCGAAACACCACCTGGCATGTTGGCGTGGAAATGGGGACCTTCCTTTGATGGGAAAGACTTGGCCACATCCTAAGGGATAATTAGGATCAACTGAGAGTCAGAAAAGCCCCCAGTGGTTCCCCACTATTTCACTAATGTGCAATACCAATGCGGTGGGGCTGGAGTTATCAAGACCATTTGGGAAATTCACTGATAGGCGACTCAGTGCTTTTAGGACACATGGGGCTGGGCTCCATCAGCCCCCAGAGAATGCCGTTACTTACCAGCCTGGGTCAAGCACAGGGTAACGGTGGTCCTGTAAGAGCCTCAGGCCATCCCAGACAACAGGAGACCTGCAGCCCACCCCCAGCATCCTCAAAGACAAGAGTGCTTCCTTCTATCCCAGTGTCTTCTTCCTCAAGAAAGAACAACACACACACACGGCTGCGTGATGACAAGGCACTTTCAGTTACGCTGCCCCATCGCTTAATGCTCTATGTCAGGCAGAAATGAGAGAGTGGAGGCAAGGCAGCTCTAAGAGGAAAATTGTTTCTTTAGTGCAACTGTGACCTGAAGAACAAGCGCCCGCTCCCAGGGAAGCGACATAATGATGGGTTAGCAGCACAGTAAGCTGCTCAGCCGCAGTGGGCACTGCCCATCCATCAGCCTCCCGTCCACGCCCATCCACAGTGGAGGCTGCCATCAGCTCAGGGACACGCTTCCCCTGACAAAGGCCAGTGAGGCGGGGGAACAGAGTCTCTGCCCGGAGAGCCTAATTTAGGAATTCGATCCAGGTTGGAATCCCAGCTTTTCCCCAGTGAACTCTGAGACGTTGGCAAAGAATCCTCTCAGACACAGCTGCCTCCACCGTAAAATGGAGTTAACCGTGGTGTCTACTCCCCTAGGTGCTGATTTCCAAAGTGAGAGAGTCAAAGGACAGCTGCTATTCGCTGTGCCCGGCACTGACTGTACCTCATGTCACTTCACCTTCTCAGCTGCACGGGAGGTAGGTGACCAGGGAGCATGCTTGCAGCTGGAAGTAACAAACGCCTAAGAGAGGAGCAGGCTAAATGCAAAGCAAGCAGAATGAGAGAAGTAATGAAGATGAGAGCAGAAATAAATGAAATATAGAGAGAAAACCAATAGAGACAACCATCAAAACTAAAAGTTGGTTCTTTGAAAAGAGATCAACAAAACTGACAAAGTTTTAGTGAGATGGACCAAGAATAAAAGAGAGACGACTCAAAGTACAAAAATCAGAAAGGAAAGGGGAGACATTGCTGGACCAACCTTGCAGAAGCAAATATGCCGCTCAAAGAAGAAGCAAAAGCATTATTTCACATAATTGCAGGTCCAGAGGCAGGGCCAGGCATGGGGGGAATGAGGGCTTAGCAATGCCATCAGGGACCCGGTTCTCTCTGCTTCTCCCCTCTGTTCACCAAATATTTCTATGTCCCCTGCCTTCCCAGGACATGGTAGGATTACACTACCCACGCCTCTCCTGCTCTTGACCTGCTTTGGTGAGTGAAACGTAAACAGAACGGCCTGGATCACTTCTGGGAGAGGGTGTTGAGGCATGTTCTTTTCACCGCGCCCTTTCCCCTGCTGTGATGATGTGCAAGCCAGTGCTGAAATGGAGCCTCCGTCTGCCTGGACGACTGAGGGACTACAGTAAGCAGGGACCCCTTCTGCTGTGGGCAGGTCACGTAGCATGAGCGAGAATGACGTGTGTGCTGCTTTAAGCCACTTAGGTTTCAGGATTGTCAGTGCATGTGGCTGATACACCGTCTCCTGCACCAGCGCCACGCCGAGGTTGGTTTCCTTCATGATCACTGGAGGGCTATGCAATGGGGCCAATGCGTCGTCATCATGGACAGCGAAAGCTTTCCCTTTTACATCCATCAGGAGTGAGAGAACCTCCGCCCCAAGCACGAAAAATAAATGTCTTGCTATGGTCTGATTGGGTCAATGTAGGTTTCATGTCCAGCTCTGGATCAATAAAGGTTGCCAGGGGGATGTCCATGCTGATTGGCTGGCACGATAGTCAGCTGAGGCATCCACCCCAGTCTCCGGTACGTGGATTCATATTATTATTCACATTACTAAGCATGATTGATGACCATGACACGAGGCTTAGGTTATTAACTTGCTCAAGGTCAATAGCAAGCAAGCAGCAGAGCTAGAATCGTACTCTGCTGTCAGGTTCCAGAGACAGAGTCCTTACCAGGCTGTAAGACCCCGAGGGGAAGGAAGAACTTTTATCCACTCATTCATTGCTTTATCCCCAGCAACTAGAAAACCAGACATGTGCTGAATGAATGAATAAGCTACACTCCATCCACCCCATGGGGTGTTGAGAGGACGGAACGAGACGTTTGTGCTCTAGGGTCCACCGGATGCCTGGCTGGGCTTGGAACACGCCTGTGGGGAGTCACGGCCACATGTCACTCAACCATCTCACATGTCAATTCCTCCTCCATAAAATGGGAAGAGAAATATGTTATTCCTCTTACCTACTTACAAGGCAATTTTGAGGATCTGATGAAATAATAAAATGAAAGTACATGAAAGTACTTTGGAGAACAAAGACGCTGATAACAAAAATAATAATTATTATTTTATCTTATATCCAATAACGATTCATCAACGTGATCATTGCTTGACCCACTACTAAGTGTCTCCAGGAAGCTGACAGCAGGGATTCAAGTCTGGTGAAGATTTTTCTACTTGTCATTTCTCCAAACTCAAGATGGCATTTGCCATCCCGCCAGATAAGTCTGGAGCAAGTGATGGGAAAGGGTTGGTTTTAACCTTGCCAGAGACAGGCAAGCCAGGGCATCTCGTGGGCATTGACTGAGACTCGCTGGGTTCTTTTTTCTTTCTTTGGCTGCTCATTCTATGAGTCTGTGAAATTAATGGCAGGTTCCCCAGTGAGTACAAATTAGGTAGCGGTGTGGGGCAGTTAACCCCGAGGCCACCCTAAACCAGCGGGAACTCAAGTCTAAATGCCCCCACGGACTCACTCTTAGGTCAGGTGTACCTAAGGGCTGGGGCATGAGGATAAGGCAAATCGTTGGCCACCAAGGGGGCAAGATGACTGTGAATGCTGGTCTTACACAGGGTAGAACGAAGACAAGATGGGCTCACCGATGTGGCGAATTTCTACAGTTAACCTGAGCTCTGTCTCTAGGGCATGTGGAAGTCTCCTCCCTGCAGCCAATCTGCCCCTCCCCCTGCGGAAAAAGCAAATGGTTTTTGAAGAAATGGTACAAGGGACAAAGACACACAATGGAAACTGGGTAGCCAGCCGTTCTCCGTCTGCAGCAGGAGCTGAGGATTTGGAGTGGGTCCCGTGGGTGCCGCCCCGAGTGGAGAGGAGGGATGTCCGGGGGGAGAAGAGCGGTGGCTGGCAGGAAGGAAGCAATGATCCTCGAAGCGGGAGGGAAGCAATGATCCTCGAAGCGGGAAGGAAGCAGTGATCCTCGAAGCGGGAAGGAAGCAGTGATCCTCGAAGCGGGAGGGAAGCAGTGATCCTCGAAGCGGGAGGGAAGCAAGGATCCTCAAAGCAGGAGGGACGTCCAATTCCTTCCTCAGAGGCATCACCCCTTCCCTGCCTTCACATGTGCCTTAATCACACGGCGGGAACTAGTGGGGAGAGCACAGCCTTCCGAGCTCCTCCATCCCCACCGGGAAGAGTCTCTGATAGCCAGATGGCCTCTGTGGCCTTCAGGGAGGCTGACCGAACCCTGGGAACAAAGAGCTGAGACCTGGAAGGAGGAGAGACTTCCAAAAATGGGGAGAAAGACACCTAGAAATGCACGGACACACAAACATTTGGGGATAGGAAGGAGTGAGCTCTCCCAGAGGGTTCTAGAGGGAACTGGGAATGGGAGAAGAGAGTGCAGGGGCACAGGTGCCTTTGTGTTGAGGATAAAGGGTGACAGAGATGGGGAGAGGGTATTTTGAAGCTGCTGTGCGGGTCTTTTCAAACACATGCCTGCTGGGCTTCCCTGGTGGTGCAGTGGTTGAGAATCTGCCTGCCGATGCAGGGGACACGGGTTCGAGCCCTGGTCTGGGAGGATCCCACATGCCGCGGAGCAACTGGGCCCGCGAGCCACAACTACTGAGCCTGCGCGTCTGGAGCCTGTGCTCCGCAACAGGAGAGGCCGCGATAGTGAGAGGCCCGCGCAGTGCGATGAAGAGTGGCCCCCGCTCACCACAACTAGAGAAAGCCCTTGCACAGAAACGAAGACGCAACACAGCAAAAATAAATAAATAAATAAATAAATAAAACCCAAAAAAACAACATGCCGGCTGCTCCTCTCCTTCCATGAAACTTAGTGGATTTCTACAAGACCATTGGCTTCAATTCTATTTTTCTATCCAAATGATGTTTCTTTGAATTGACTTTTCTCAACGACTGAGTCACCCAAGGTCCTGGCCACAGTGTGAAGACCAGCCCTGGACGGGGCCCCTTCTGTGAGCAAAAGTAAGCACTGTCCAGCCTGGTGAAGAATGGCCCACACCTGCACTTAGCCATCTTCTCGTTCTTTCAACGTGGTTATCTGTGAGAGGTGATGTGAAATGATTGCTACCCAAATTATTTGCAGGGTAATAACTCTTGAGTAATTAACACACACTATTTGGTAAGGTACTGTAGCATGAATTGTCATCTTTGGGAACTGCAGCTCTGGCTCGTAATAGCATCCTTGTTAGAAAACGAACCGCAGCCCGTGGGCTACTTTGTCATACTTGTAGAGAGAAAAATAAAGTGCCCAATAAAGCAGCCCGATCTGCTGCTGGCTTTTAGTACTGAGTTATGCTTAACACCAGTTGGGGGAGGCTTGGAGCCTTAAAAAAAATAAAAGACTTGCCAGTGAAACTGCCCATTTCTAATCCAAAGTGAGTTCTAAAAATGTCACCATATAGAAAACCAGCTATGTGACGCTGGTAAATCGTATGACCATTCTGCGCCTTAGACCAGTGCCTTGTGCTTCCTGGATTCACATTACACGTTCTGATGAGTAAGGAATCTTAAAACTGAGGATTTTGAGCCATCTAAGCTCTAAGGGTCTCTCCTAACAACATTCTGGGACTTGTTTTCTCCATTTCTAAAACGTAAGTCTGTGCCAGTCGAGGGCGCCCCATTTCCTTTATTCTGATGACAAAGCAGCCAGAAGGATGACCGTGGTGAATTCGTCCTCCCTGGCACCACGGGTTCTGAAAATTCGAGGCTGCCTTGCAGAGAAGGCAGGCTCTGGATGTCCCGTTTCCTCTGCTGGCACATTGCTGACCCCGAACTGCCGGGAGCTGGGCCTGGAATGATTCCTATTATCACTGAACCTTCTCCCTAATTTATTTCATTAGGCTTGTCTCAGCAAGGGGGACCAAGGTACCCGGGACTGTACAGTTCCATTCTTCAATCTTTGCATTTAATTCCCAGCATTCTTGCCTTGAGGAGGCATCATCCAAGGGATGATCAAAGGAAGAAAGGCTGCAGCCACAGGCCCCATCTTCTGCCCACTTTGCCTTCAAGCTGCCAACGGAGCCTCCTTTGGAGGCCATCAGACCAGAGGAAGCAGCCGGCTCCTTACTCCAAGGCTAAGATATCAACAATATGGTCTTCCTTTCTATCAAAGAACCCTCATGTCACTAATGTTTCTGAAAAACTGAGAGATGAGTCTGATGTTGCTTTTCTGTTGTGATAGCTTTGCCCTCCAAAGTTTACTTTTCATGTGAAAACACTTTAGCAAGGCAGTGAAAGCCCACGACGCTGTGTTCCCTGCAGAGAAATCAAAAATAGGTAGCTTAAAAATAACGCTGCCTTTTCCAGGTAGCTTCTCACTCGATATTAAGTGCCCTTCTCCCCAACGCAAGTGTTCGTGATGCTAAATTAACTGTTACCAAGGACTTTAAAATAGTATAATGTATGCTAATTCAGAAATATTCCCGTTCCCAAAGTGATTATTTTTACCTCCCAAATTGCTGCACTTTTGCATCAGCGGCTGAGGAGTCAGGGCGCTGTGATCAAGCATCTTTCCGAGTGGCTTCTGGATTCCTCGTCATTTCAAATGCGTGGTTTCCACGGAGGCACACAGCTTGTGTACAGTGTGCTCTGGATACGATCTGTCGTGATTATGGGAGAAGGAGGAGGCCCCCAGCACTGACCGGTGCTGAGTGTCATCCCCCAAGGCAAGGGCAGCACAGGAAAAGCCATCTGCTCCTGCCCAGGCCAGCATCGTGGGAATGGAAGGGCTCAGGCTTGCTTGTTGGCCCCTCCCGGGGGTGCCCATTTCTCCCTGCTCACCCCCCAAAAAGACCATCCTGGACTCTGATGGTGAGGACACAAGCGCAAAGCCCACTGCTACTTTGCGGGGGGTGCTTTTTGCTGTCACTGAGATGTGGCCATGGTGAGGATTCGTCTGATGGAGTCAAGTTTAGGAGACCCCGTGGCCATACCTTCCTTTTCCCTCCAGTCCTTTGAGGGAGAGTCCCCCCTGCCCCTACCCGGGGGGACACTGCTCATCTCTCCCTCCTATGGCATTTGGCTGTGACAACCACGGTTCCCCCATCCTCTTCCCCAGCGTCGACGCCTACCTTGCTTTGTCCCAATAATGGCCAAAGACTGAGCTGTTCAGGAGAGCAGGGAAGGGGAAAGAAAAGAAGCTTTATTTTTTGAAGCGTGAAATCTCTGAGAAAGTCCTAATGGCAGCAGTCAGATGCCCCTGGAATCACCTGTGATGAGAAGCAAGTCCACTGGTGAGCTACGGAGGGCATGGGGGAGCCCCCAGGGAGCAAGATGGCGCTGCCGCCTCTTGCGTTTGTGACTCCACCAGAAGGCTTGTCAAAGCCAAAGAGGACGGGGGAGGGATAAATTAGGAGGTGGGGATTAGCAGATACACACTACTATATATAAAATAGATAACCAGCAAGGACCTACAATATAGCACAGGAAACTCTGCTTAATAATAACCTATAATGGAAGAGAATGTAAAAAAAGAATATACATATTTATATGTCTGTATAACTGAATCACTTCGCTGTACACCTGAAACTAACACAACATTATAAATCAACTATCCTCCAATAGAAAACTTTTTTAAAAGTCAAGGATAAACGGACTCCATGCTCCACATCCTCCATCATGTTCCACCATGGTCTATCATGGTCCATCATGTTCCATCCTGGTCTATCATGTTCCATCATGGTACATCCTGTTCCATCATGCTCCACCATGTCCCATCATGTTCCACCATGCTCCATCATGCTCCATTAAAGTTTCTGTGGCTCCGTTTAGTGGAGAACATGACATGGATCCTCCCACCCTCAACACGGGACCTGGGGTACACAGGACAAAGCCCAGGGTGCTCACAATAGCTTGGGAGCATAGGAAGCCCCCATCTGGATGCTGCCCAGTTCCTTGGCCTTCCTCAGCCTGCTCCTCCACACTGGACCCGCTCTGCTGGCTTTCTGGAAGTTCTTTCACAGTGTCTGGGAGGTAGCACTCCCGTCCCTGACCCTCCTCCAAGTCTGCCCAATTCTGCTCCTTCTCCAGACGTCCCCCAAAGTTTGTGTGAAAGGCCCCTCTGCTCTGCTCTGCCCAGCGCTCACCACGTGTCCTTCAACAAGCCAAATCCTACTTGGCTGTTGGCTCATTCATTCCCTCACCAGATTCTGAGATCCATGAGGACAGGACTGGGTCTCTCTCCTTCCCCATTGTGCAGTGGACCTGGCACGTAGCTGTAGACACACTCCAAAGATTTTATAAAACAGCACAACCAGTTAAGAGAAAGAATAAAGAACAGATGAAATTCAGCACTCTCCAATCATGAAAATAAACGTGAATTATTAGCAACAGCTGAACAGTTGGCAATAGGTGTACAAAGCTAAAGGAGACCAGGGAGGCAAGGAAATGATGCTGTGAAGCTAAAAGAAGGAATGGGATTACTTCCCAGCGGTGGGAAAGACACCACAATTGCTAGAGGATTATAGGACAAATTTTGGAATCTTCAAACCTTACAAAGGTCGACAAGAGAAGAAAAGAACAAGAGAGCACTGGCTGCTGTGTGAGGCCATTTCCAGGACTGGCCAGCTCCAGAGCCAATATTAGAGCAGGAGGCACTGGTGTGACTGGCCGCCCAGGGAGAGGATGCAACTTGACTCGGAGGGGAGCCCAGGCTGAGGCTGGGTGAACTGAGATGAAGGACAGCCCACACCCTGGCTGGGTCACGTGGGAGGGTCGCGGCCACAGCCTCACCATAGCTTAGCAGAGAAAATAATTCTGTTCCGAGTTTAAGCAGGGAAATTCTTGGCCATGCAAAGTAGCCTCTTACACATGAAACAGTAATGGAGGATAGAAGACAGCCGAAGGGGGAGAGAGGGAGACAGACAGAGACAGGGAGATAAAGAGAGAGAGAGAGGGAGACAGAGACAGGGAGACAGACAGACACAGAGAGAAACAAAGACAGAGAGAGGCAGACAGAGACATACACAGAGAGGTAGAAAGACAAAGACAGACACGAAAAACAGGGACAGAGAGAGAGGGAGACAGAGAGAGATAGAGAAAGACAGAGAAGAAAGAGATACACAGAGATGGAGACAGAGAGAGTCAGAGAGGATGCTCAGCCAGCCCCAGCGCCAGCCCCATGGAGGAAACCATTTGGACATTCCAGCTCCAGGAAAACAAACAACAGCATGGGCAGTTCGTATTGTCGGCATGTGACTGAGGAAGAAACCCGTGCGTGGCGGGGCCGAGTGGCTGCCTGGGGGCTCCAGATTCTGGACTTCTACCCGGTAGCTTTCCTCTGAAGCCTACCGCTTCACTGAAGGAGGCTTGCTGCCCCTTGTCTTTTGCATGAATTATCTTGTTTTGAACCTCTCATGACGCTCTTGTATCATGGTTCTCCACAGAAACAGAGCCAATAGGAGATACATATACATAAAGAGAGAGATGTATTTTAAGGAATTGGCTCATGTGCTTGTGGGCTCTGGCACGTCCAAAAATTTGTAGGGAAGGATGGCAATGCAAGCGGGGTTGATGCTGCCCTCTTGAGGCAGAATTTCTTCTTCTCTGGGAATCCTCAGGTCTTGCTCTGAAGGACTTCGACTGATTAGACGAGGCCCACCCACGTTACAGAGGGTCACCTCCTCTACTTTAAGTCAGCTGATGGTCAATGTTCACCACACCTACCAGCAATACCTAGATTGACGTTTGATTAACCAGGCGCTAGAGCCTAGCAGAGTGGACCCATAAGACAAACTAACCATTGTAGGTCTTTTGTCCAGGGCTGACACAGTATTATCAACTCAGTTATAACAAATGAGTTGTTATTATAACAACTCAGTATTATCAAAATGAGCTGTGCTGTGCCCCCTCATCGCACACAGTTCTCCGCCTCCCCTCGCAAGCTTGGGCCACTCACTGCATGCAGGCCTTCACAGGACCTGTGAAGGGTTATCGGCTCACTAGGTTTCCTGTTACCATCATCACCAACTAAACAGTAGAGTTTAAATAATTCAGAAAAGGCAGACTGGAAAAAAAAAAAGTCCCCAAATAGACTTTAAAAAGTAAGTAAAATACTAAAAAGTAATTAGAACTAAAAAGCCAAAATCCATTACACCAACAAAGACTTTGGTGAACATAAAACATAAAGCCCAATGCCATAAAAAAAAAAAAAAATCCAGAGCCGAAGATAACAAAATCTGCAAAATCTGTAAGGAATTGAAAGAGATCAAATCTTTACATGAAAGAATAATCTTAACATTGATTAAAAAATAATTTTTTAAAATATAATACTAGGAAGCAATCTTCAAGCACCAAGGGTTGTTTTTCAATAAGAAAAAATTTTTACACTTATAAGACATAGCTTACTATACTATCTTCTTTTAATAAAGATTTGGGGAAAGCACATGTTAAACTGAATAGTTAAAGACGGATTTGTAATACATGAGGAAGTATTGTGAAAGACGAAAGAATAAAACCAAATTTAACTGAATGTGTGAGAGCTAAATTTGGCTTTGAGCTTCCTGACCATCAAGGCAAAAATAGACAATAAGACCCTCACCATTCCTGTTTTAAAGCAAGTATTCTCAACGAGGCAATATCACCCGAAGGTGATGAAAGTTGGCTCTTGGGGAACAAAACAATAATTTTACTTTGTCAATGTAAAAAGCAGAGATGGTCATAAAGTCTGTAAATAGATGTATAGTATATCTGTACTGTTAAAACTTCTTGAGGGAATGATTAGAAAAAAAATGTCTAAAAAGACTCCTGGGAGGCAATTATGAAAAAAGGTTGAGTAACACTGTTTCTGAGTAAAAGGAATGCATTAGTGCATCTAGAGAGGCAAGTTGTCCCCTCGAACCTCATTCTAGAAGGAATATCTCCAGAAGACACTTGATGACACAGAGGTCAATTTCTCCTTGACTATAGTTTTGTAGCCCATGTTGATTTAAAAAGTAAAAAAAAAAAAAAAAAAAAATTGTGTGTGCCTAGCTTGAGAAGTTCACTTTTTGTAAATATACTTTCATATTTATATTAGGAAATTTCTGTAACACCTGTAAAAAGTGTCCACTTTTCCTTTCTTAACTGTTGTGTTTGCTACGTACCTGGCAGCTCTGGAGGCCAGCGTGGAATTTCCGGCGGCTGGGGGGATGGGGACATGGTGGCGGGGGCGGGGGGGGGGGGCAGGGGGCGGGGGGACCCAGACGGAGTGTGCAGTCCGGGGATCATCCAGGGAGACTTCCTGGGGGATGCAGTGGTGCAGGGCAAGAACTAGAACCCAGATGCTGTTCTAGAATAAAAACAACCATTGCCATAGGGCCAGGAACTATTTTTATAACTTTCGGCTAGAGCTTCTGCGCGAAGTGAAATACTGACTATCCAATATCACCCGCGGCCAGAGGCTGGCCCCTCCCTGGTGGTGCCCCTGCAATTATTTTAGGATGGTGGATAATACCTGGTTTCTAACATACTCAATGGAGCATGAATATTCATGTTGGTCAAAGAGTAAAACTTCAAGAAGAAAAAATTCCATATTCACGTGTGTCTAAAATTCCCTGGGTGGGGGGACTGGATATTTACAAGTTCGAATAAACTGGGGACCAGCCATTGAGCCAGAGAAGGATCCTCCAAGCCTCCTGGGGGTTCCGCAGCGGCCTCCTTCAAGGCCTGGTTAGAAGGGGCAGGGTCACACCCTTGTGTTTAACCAGGGACACATTTGGATGGAAAGCAGGACCCCAGCGCCTTCTTTTTTCTTGCCACCTAAGATTCAGAGAAAGCTGGGAAGTCTGATGCCTCTCAAGTGCAATGACACACCCCAGTAAACAAAGCCCTCTCTCAAATTAGCAGCTGAAAAGGCTAAAAGGAGATGTAAATAATGTGCAGCCAGAGGGCCCCGGGGTTGGGTGGAGGGGAGAAAGCTCCAGCCTTCGCTAGGCTCAGGTCTGCTGTCTGTAAGGACATGCAAAGACGCATGCAGAGGCATGTGGGTGCTGTCTATCTGGCCTCCAAGTCAGAGACAATTAAACACAGATGATTAAGACCGGTGTTTGAGAAGGATGTACATGCAGATAAACATGCATCACAAAGCTCTTTAAGAAAGCAAAATAGAAAAGAGCGGCTTTTACATTTTACATCAAGGGATAACAACATAGTATGTCAGACACTGCGAGTCTTTTTAAATGACATTTTATTTTTCGTTGTCATGGATTAATTTTCGGGCCTACTAGAAGAATATCATGATTATAGTGAATAAAAAAATATAGATGATAGAATAAAAATATTAGGTTATACTAAGTTAGTTTTTTTTTTTTTTTAAATCATTGTCCACAATGATTTTTAGGACTTGAGCTTCGGGAAAAAAAACCAAGAAAACTTAATTTGGTTTTTTTTTACACTTCCCTCAGTTAAACGTTAAGAACACATATTGGGAACCATTTGCGGACACGTATTACAATAAACAGAAGGACCACAAAAATTAAAACAAGTTCTAAAGACCCTCATATATACAAACTTCTGTACAGAATGAGCACAAGAAGAATTCACCCAATTAAAACCATCTCCTGTGGTCTACATATTGTTTTTCGAAAAAGAGAGAAAATTGATCTGCCTATACTCATTTATTTTTCCACTTGATCCCAGTATTTTTAATGGTGTCTCCACTCCATAAATTAGTAACTGTTCAGTAGCGGAGAAATAGCCTATTTTAAATTATACCAAAGGAAAGCAGGAACTTCCCTGAAAGGGCTGACCTTAGTTGCCTGATATAAGTTGAAGGGAGACTCAACCAACAAAAAGTCACACCACCAGGTGCAGCCAGGAGGGTCTGATAAAGCATCCTGCAAGTCAGTCAGGGTTTGGCCTCGAGAGATGAGGGTTCGTAAGCTGTTACTACACAGTTCTGCAGTGAAGGCCTAAGCTCTCTTACTGCGCTCCACTCAGGTCAACCGGCCTCTTGGCTAATGTGTCATTTGGCACAAAAAGAAAGGACTTCTGGGCAAGACTTCGGCTCTCTCAAGACGGACACACTCAGAAGCCTCCGACTTTGATAAGCATAAAAGCACGTCCTGGGTCCGTATCCACCTCCCTCCCCAATGCTAAAGCCCTCTCACTCCGTGGCTGGAGACGAACTCCTGTTAAGGAAAAGCAATTGCACTAAACATCAGACATCACAGGCCCAATGAGGTAAACGCCAGACGTGGGAGAAGATGCGCAGGGAGAGGAGGGGTGCCAGCTGGCTCTCCGGCGGGCGCCACGCATTCACTGCACGATCCCGGAGTCCACCGAGGTCTGCTTGCGCGTCGTCTTGGGAGGCGGCGGCGGCGGGGTCTTGCTGGGCAGCGGAGGGGGGAGATGCTGGAAGACAGAAAACCGGGGACACTCCAGGGGGGTCTGAGCCGGCAGCGGGGGCACGGTGAGGGAAAGTCGACCTGCAGCCCTGAGCGGGAATTGCCCTCTCCTCGTGACTCGGGGCCGGCAGGTCGGCCACACTCAGGACCGCGTGGCTGTGGCCCCGGCCACTATTTCACACGTAGTACGTCACACGTCTGACCAGCCCCTGAGACGTGTAACCGCTGCTCTTTGGGTGGTGGTTTTAAATCCACGTGCTGGTGACCTAAGGGCCCCTGGAAATGGACCGGGTTCAGAAGCGGGCAGTTGAAATGGTTAAGGACACGTGAATGTGGGCCAAGCAGGACCCAGGGCCAGCCAGGCAGCCTGGCCATGTCACAGCTGAGCCTCCCGGGGTGAGGACCACCCAGAGGTCCCTCCTCATGCCCCCTGAAGATGCCCCGAAATGGTTCAGAGACAAACAAGTCATTGGAGATGCTCTCCATGGGTGGGTGGGTGAGAGGCCTGCTTTGCTCTCAGAAATGGAAAGGCTACGTGAGAGAGGGTCAGCAAGTGGGCCATGGTGGCGGCCACCATCCAGGTGACCCGCTGACAAGGTAGTTTCTCATCCACAGTTGCTTCCCAAACTCTAAACAGAGGAGGATGAACAAGGTTAGGGGGATGTTTAAATTCTTCATGAGTGGAGCACAGTTTATCAAGAAATGGGTGCAGTGGTGTTCTAATAAAACTTTATTTACAAAGACAGGCGGCCGGCTGGACGTGGCTTATGGGCCACAGTTGGCCTTAGGTTCTCAAGAATGGATTTACAACCGTAACGGCAGTAAGAGAAATGGGATGTACCTGTCAGGGTGTGAATGCTGGAGGGCAGCTGGTGGCCTTGCTCTTGGTGGGCACGTGACACGCACAAGAGGTCAACGTGTGTTGACCACATGCATAAAGAAATGAGTGAACAAATGAACGGATGAGTGAATGAATGAGCGGAGGAACATATAAACAGACCAGGATAAGTGGGCACATGCCACAGGGAGAACCAACCAGAAGGAGATCACAAAGCACTGGCCTGGATCGTTCACAGCCTCTCAGGGGAGGTTCACGTGTAGCTCAACGTGAGAAAAGAAGTTTCATCACAGAACAGTGACGAAGCTGTGTCTTAACTCACTGCCCAAATATCCTCCTGATTCTGAGCCACACAAATACTAAAGTGATCTAGGGCTTAAGAGAGAGAAGAGAATCAATGTGGAAACACAGAACTGATGTCATGATATTTAGACACTGTAACCAGGCAAGTAAAAGAACAGACTTGTCAATCTTTTTAAGTTGGTGAGAACGGTCATAAGAAACACCGATTTCCGGCTCTGATGAGGCGTTTGCTTGTTGACACATGGAAGTAAACAGTGCGGGCTGGTGTGAGTGGCGCGGGGCCAGGCCACAGTCGGAACTGCCCTCTGGGCCAAAGCCGTGCATGGTGGGCTTGTCACCACCGAGCGGCTCGAGAGCTCGGACTAACGGTTGTAACAGGCGTTTTGAAAGAAATGACAGCTTAAAGTGGCAACAACTAGAGAGAGAGTTGACTACAAGCCCGAGGCTGATCAGTGAGAGTGACAGGAGGACGTGGATCAGCCCCCATGGAGGGCGAACCGATCATTATCCCACAACAGCTCTCGGGGCCTGAAAGGGAGGCACCCCTGGAAACCCAGCTGCTTCCAGAGATGACACCCTAACCCACAGGCACGCCTCCTGAAGGGGTACTCACACTGCACGTACGTCAAACAAGACACCGACAGCAGGGCGACTTGGGTAATTAATCTCATGGAACTCACACCCCTTTATATATGGAGCCGGAGCTTGGGCACGTTTGTCCTTCCCCCAACAGCAGTGGCAGCAGGATCTCAGATGATGTGTCCCGGAAACCGAGACCATCAAATGTTGCCCCTGAATTGATTTGTAACAAAAATGGACTTGCTCACACTTCCAAGTTCAGAATTTTCAGTGTAGGGAGACGTGGGGGACACTCTTGCTTTTCCGATAAAATAAAGATATGAAAATCAAGATGGAATCGGTTAACTATGCTGTTAGGAAAACAACACCCCAACCAATCAACGATCTCTCTCAACTCCCTGCGTCTCTTTTTATTCTAACCTGTTGTGAAAATCTGCGGGAAGGGTCAGACTTACATTTCCTTAGTTGCTACAAAACTCTTCCAGCTTCCTAAAAAGCCATCGTGGGGCACCTGGTCCCTTCTCCGGCCGGTCCCCCATCGTGGAATCTCGAAGGACAGAGGGCTGATCCGAAAGGCACTGCAGCCTTGGAAGGACGAACCATCCCTTCAGCCCCAAAGAGGAAGCCCCACCACTTGTCTGGTTTTCTTATGCAAAAGGAATAATCGAATAAATATACTCTCAATAAATCCCCTCTTTCTTCCGCTCCTCTCACAAGAAGATAATAAACTTGCAGAAAGCTCAGTGAAAAAGTCTCCATTAAAAAAAAAAAGAAAGAAAAAAGAATGTAGGATTTATATTGTTTCAGAAGGGGAAAAAACACACCTTGCTGTTATGAAAAGAATCGTGGCCACATGACTACCTCATGTCTTCGATGTTCTACAGGAGTTCTGTTGCCGTATAATTACGTTATAGAGGCTGACCAGCTGCACGTGTGATCGGGGATATTCTACTCCTCAGCCTGCACGGCTTTAATTTCATTAGGCTGTGAACAGCGTGGCTGGGGGAGGGATGAACGTGGATGCGGATCACCCGGCGCTGCTGGGTCATTTCACGTGGGCACGCAGACCTCTGCACGCAGCAGGGCCAGGGAGCAAAGGAGGGGCCTGTGTGACAGCGGCCTTAAGAAGCAGGAGAGAATGCGGGGGCGGGGGGCCTCAAAAGAATGTTTCTAGAGCCGTGAGCCGGTAACACAGCCACAGGTTTAGGTGTTTTTTTTCAGGCTTTTAGCTGACGTTTGCATAAGTAGGCGGGCCCAGAGGCCGGAGCAGTGAGCACATCAGACGCGATTAATGACGGTTTCCGAGAGGGGACTAGCCTGGGCACCAGTGTTGAGGAGGGCTCGAGTTGGCTGACCATGCTTGCGGCAGCCAGCACCCCGAATCGAAACGGGGTGGGGTAGGTTTCAGGGCTAGAGGTGTGGCTAGGGATGGGTGGCCTCGGGGAACAGGGTTTGCCCAGCCCTGCTTCTCCTTTGCAGATTCTCTGTGCAGCAAGTGCCTGTCCCCACCCAGGGGTGGCCGGTGCGAGGGCGGGCTGCCTGGAGGAACTGCCGGGACCAGGGCTTCTCAAGGGCAAGGCTGGTGTCCAGGAGCACAGGCCCCCCACCACGTGTGGCATCGGCCAGCTTCTTAAAAAGTCAGACAAACCTCTTCATACAAAAGCTACTTCTCAACACCACACTTTCCTAAGAAGTGCAGTGACCTCCAGGGTCACGAGAGTGGCCCTTCGATCCTCTGGCTGGAGTTCCTCCCCCTTTGCCTTGTCCTGAGGGCCCCGTGGGAAAGTGCGTCCCTACAGCGAGGACACAGAACGGCAGACCACACGTGCTGGCGTCCCAACCGCTGTGACCTCTGCTCGGAATCACGTCTCGCTGGCCCAGAGTAAACACGCTAACACCAGGAAGGAGGGGTCTGCACCTGGTGCAGAGAGGGATGTGAGCAACCCACTCCCTAAGACCTGACTTACCCTCTGGTGAGGAGGAGGCGGCAGGGGGCTCGGCAAGCCTGTCAGGTCCAGGTTCTCGGTCAAGGTCCCGTAGTCTGCGCTGGTGCCTTTGAGAGGCAGAGGGGGCGGAACCTCAGCCGCGTCCAGTCCAGTCATGCCATTCAGCTCCAAACCTGGGCAACAGGGTGGATCGGAGTCAAACCCACGTCCCCAGCAGGCGTGGACGCACACACGGCGGCTCTGTGCTCTCTCGGGAGTAGCAGGGAAGCGGGAACCCCTTCTCCTCCCAGAAATGCTTGTCAACAGGGCACAGAAGAGAGCAGAGAGGGCAGAGGAGGCCAGGGGTGGTATTGCCTCCGAGGGGCATGCTCTAGAAAGAGAACACCAACTATCACGAGATGCCTAAAACCGGAGCTTCAAGGACAGATCCGACCCCTGGAAAAACAGCCATGTCGACCTGGGACCCCTATTTATTTATTTATTTTACTTACTGTTTACTTATGTACTTACTATTTATCTATTTATTTATTTATGTATGCATGCTGGGCCTTGAGGCCTGCGGGAGCCTAGTTCCCCGATCAGGGACCGAACCCGGACCCTCGGCAGTGGAAGCACAGAGTCCCAACCACTGGACCGCCAGGGAATTCCCAACCTGGAACCATTCTGATCCCTCCTAGGCCCCTCTGCCTTGGTGGCATCTACACGGTTGGGGTCACAAGGACTGTCCACGCCTGGAGTTTTCAGAGCCTGGCCGGGACGCTGCACCAGGCATCCTGCAGTTATGAGCCGGGGAGCTTCACTGAAGCCAAGTCTAATAACACAGCTCACAACCAGCCACCTGCCTTTCAAAACTCTCACACCAGGAAAAGCCAATTGTACGAAATGCAGTTATTAGCAGTAGCAGCCGCTGCGGCTGGTGCTTTAAGTAATAAGCCAAGGGGAAGTACCATTTTTACAGCAAACCAAAAAGGAGCTGTTTTCAGACAGAGGAGTGATCATTAAGGCAATATACTTTCTCGGCCTTTGTTGAGACTCTTAAAAATAATTTGTCTGTCATTTATGTTAGAGAGAGAAAAACTGACATTTTTGCTGTTGGGTCTCTTTTAAAGTTTTCCCCGATGATGCATCTGACGAAAAACCCTTCACTAGGAAAGTGCCTCCTAGGAAGAGTTGTGTCAATTTATAAGGAAGTCTTGCAGTTGAATCCAGGAGCAAGAAGGTGGTCTCTGATTGAATGACTGCCCTCATGACTGGTTGGCTGGTTGTTTTTATTATGGTATTTATTTAAAATTTACCATTTTAACCATTTTAAAGTGTACAAATCAGTGGCATCGACCACATTCACACTGCTGCACAACCATCACCACTATCAATTGTATCGCCCCAAACACAAAGGTTCTACCCTGCAAGTGGTAATTCCCCCTCTGCTCTCCCCCCAACCCCTGATACCCTCGAATCAACTTTCTGTCTCCATGAATTTGATTATTTCAGCTATTTTATATAACTGGAATCATATAATATTTGTCCTGGCTTATTTCACTTAGTGTTTTCCAGTTCATCCAAGTTGTAGCATGTACCAGAACTCTTTTTTGTAATGGCTGAATCATATTCTATTGCATGGGTGTTTCTCTGGATGCACATTTTAGTTTAACTATTCATCAACTGATGGACCCTTGGGTGGTTTCCACCCGCTGGCTGTTGTGAATGATGCAGCTATGAATATTCACGTGCAAGAATTTGCTTGAGTCCTTGTGTCCAATTCTCTGGGGTAAATGTCTAGGAGTGGGCTTGCTGGGGGTTATGGTGATTCTATGTTTAATTTCAAGGAACCACTAAAGTGTTCTCCACAGCAGCTGCCATGGTGCCTGTTTTAGCTATTTATAAAAAAAATTAAAATATTTTTGAAGAAGATCACTGGTTATAGTGCAAGGATGTGAAACTAGGACACACCAGGAGACCATCTACCTTCCAGAGCCCAGAAGCTCATGGCTCTTTCAGGCTCAAGACTGTGGCAGTCCTGACTCCTGACCAGATGGACCCTCTCCAGACTCTGCCGCTCCCCTTTCAGCGAGAAGAAACCAGATGTTGAGGACAGCTGTTTGCTGCCCTGCACAAGCCACTCCTCAGGCTGGTGCTCCCTGTCCCCCCTCCTTTTTTTTTTTTTTTAAGATTTTTTTGATGTGGACCATTTATAAAGTCTTTATTGAATTTGTTTCAATATTGCTTCTTTTTAAAATGTGTTTTGGTGTTTTGGTCACGAGGCATGTGGGATCTTAGCTCCCCGACCAGGGATCGAACCCACAGCCCCTGAACTGCAAGGTGAGGTCTTAACCACTGGACCACCAGGGAAGCCCTCCCCATCCTCTTTCTCCGGCCGCCCTCGTCCTGCTACTGTCCCTACTCCCCGCCACTTTCTTCCTGCCAGCATGTCGCCTCTCTGGCCGGCCCGACTTGAGTGGTGAAAAGCCGGGTACCACTTGCAGTGGGTTCCACAGCATCTGTCCACAATTCACACCCACCCAGAACCTCAGAACATGACCTTCTTTGGAAATGGTGTCTGTACAGATGTATTAGTTAAGGATCTCGAGAGGAGATCGGCCTGGATTTACGATGGGCCCTGAACCCAGTCTCCAGTCTCCTGTAAGAGGACAGAGCCCAGAAACACGGAGAACCAGGCCTGGGAAGAGAGTGGGGGGATTGGAGTGATGCGTTGACAAGCCAAGGAACGCCAAGGACTGCCGGAATCCACCAGAAGCTGGAAGACGCATGGGCAGATTCTCCCTCTGAGACTCTACATGGTAGCAAGGCTGTTGATACCTCGATTTCAGACTTCTGGCCTCCAGGCTGTGAGGGAGTAACTTTCTGATGTTTTAGGCCACAAGTCTGTGGTGATATATCGAGCGGCCCTAGAAATCGGGCAAAACTGGAAAGTAGGTTCTACCCTTAGCCCCTCAGCACAGCCTGGCAGGGCTTCCTTCCTTCCCATCCTCCTGGACACAAAAAGGCTCACAGCCCCCCACGCCACCCCCATGGGCTGCATTATCTGGTGACACGAAATGGAGGACATTCCACATGCTTCTCGAGTTACCCCCAGTACTCAGGAGGTCTGGAGATCTGAATGGGCCCCATGCTTTCCTCCCAGGGAGCGCAGGAGCCCAGGACTGGGCTTTGGCCTGATTTGCTTTAGTCCCAGGGGACATTCCCAGGAAGTCAGGTGCTTGTCAAAACTCTCACCATCTGCTGGACGGAGAGGGTGGGTCTAACTTCAGAGACTTTGATCAAGGGGGAGGTCACAGAGGAACGTCAGGAGTTCAAATGTGGACAGTGTCCCACTTACTGGACTGCAGGCTGAAGCTGAGCTTGGCCCTCGGTGTGACCGGAGGAGGCGTGTGCTGGGAGGACGGTGAGGACGGTGACACTGAGAAGCGCCTTTCACTGCCCATGACGTTGATCACCTGGCTCTTCGGTCTCTGGGGCCGCAGGGGACTTATCTACATCAGAGGGACGGAAAGACCGTAGTTAGGATCTGTCATGGGCTGAGCTGTGTCACTGCAAAATTCCCTACGTTGAAGTCCTAATCCCTCAGTACCTGCGAATATGACCTTATCTGGAAAGAGGGTCTCTGCAGACGGTCAAGTTAAGATGAGGTCGTTACAGTGGCTCCTGATCCAATATGACTGGTGTTCTTATAAAAGGGGGAAATTTGGACCCTGACGCATGCACGCAGGGACAGCGCCATGTGAAAATGAAGGCAGAGAGCAGGGTGATGCTTGTACAAGCCAAGTGAGGCCAAAGACTGCTGGTCGACCGCCAGACGCTGGGGAAGAGGCCAGGAACAGATGCCCCTCACAGCCTCAGAGGGAACCAGCCCGGCTGACACCTTGATCTTGGACGTCCAGCCTCCAGACCGCGAGACAATCAATCTCTGTCGTTTCAGCTGCCCAGCCTGTGGTACTTTGTTATGGCACAGCCCCGGCAAACGGATACAGGCTTCACAATAATCTCCTTACCCACTCTGGGGGCGATGTCACATCACATGTTTCCTGGACATAAATGTAATGTGGGCCATTCAGTGGGGGTGAGAGCACACAAGGAAAGCTCCAAAGGCTCACGAGTGGACTCAACGACCTGCTCAGTGACCAGAATGCCTCAGGCGCCTAATTTCTTGGTCTTTCTTGGCAGGTACGTGAAAATCTAGAAACTTGCCGAAGGATTTCCTTTATTCATCTCCTGTTTCTTCTCTCATGCTACGCTATTACCGAGTAGGAATTCTTTCCACTTTTCATTGCATTTTTCCTCCCCATCTCTGACTTTCGGATGCACTTGACTTTTCACACCTAAGCCTCTTCCTGCATCTGTAACATCGGGGTGTTTTATTTATCTATTTCTTACAACCTGGTCTCAGATCATTAGGCCTGGGGGAACACAAGCGGTTCAAAATACTCCCGAGGTAGGAGTAATTAGGAAAGTTATTAACCCAGCTGAGAAGGAGGAATCAAGATTTCTGCTCTAGGATGGGCAGGGCAGGAGGGCAGGGCTCTGGGCCTGGTTCCGGGGGCTTGGTTCCTGGGCCTGCTGGTGAGGGTCAGCTGCAGAGCTGGTGGGCGGCAGCATGTGCCTCTAAGTGGTCTGCAAAGGCAGGGCCTCCCTGGAGGCCACTGAGGCTGGAAGGAGGCAAGGAAGGCTTAAGCCCTTTGGTAAACGGGGGACTGAGGGGACACTGGCCAACAGGCCGACCTCCAGAACTATCCTATGCCAACGAAGGAGATACCGGAGACCAGGTGTCATCCCTCATCTGCAGAAACCGATGAGTTCCCTGCAGCTCAGCTGCTGCGGGAGGTCTGGGACAGCCGGCTGAGCTCGGGCTTTTCCTCGGCTGCGTGTGTATGGGGACTGGAGGTAGGGATTCAGGGATTGCGTGGGTGCCCCTCCCATCCTTCCCACCCCATCCCATAAGCGCACATTCTGACAATTCGGGGAGCAGAGGACGGTTTACTGGTGAGATGCAAACTGCACGTGGAGGGTCCCCCTCCTGCCCCAGGCAGACCCTGAGAGGCTCAGCTAGAGGTCATGAAATTGTTGATGATGCAAATTCAGGCAGGAAGCCGAATCCAGCCCCGTGGAGGGAACAGAGAAAACCTCTGCAGAAGCATGAGGAGGCCAGGTGGACGCACAGAGCAGGGCGAGCCCAGCGCCGCCCCAGGGAACTGGGCTACTGCCCTCACTCGGTAACCCTGCCTCTCACGGAGCCCACCAGCCCACCTGCTCTGTCCTGCAGCACCTGGCCGGTCACAGGCTCACGGAGGCTTGAATAGGAAACTCCAGGTGCCTAACTGGACTCACAGACCTTGCCAGCAGCTGTAACCCGGAGGACAGGCTGCTACCTGGGCTGGACAAGAACAGCCAGTCTGCCTCCAGCGAGCAGTCAGGAGGCCTAGCCCCTGGGGCTACAGCGGTGGTTATTCTGAGACTCCTCAGAGGCCGACAGCGGGGTCCAGGTTCTGTGCTCTGACCTTGGTGGGTTCTCGTGGATTGGCTGACGGTACCCCAGGCCAGCCATGGGGGGCGGGGTGCACTTTGCGCCGAACTCAGCCCATCTTTGCTAGCATCCTCGTGGGAAAGCAGGGCCACGGCGGGAGGGACAGACTTATACTGTGATGACGGCTGAGCCTGGCACGTCCTTTCCCTTCTGTGCATGCAACTTAATTCTGTTCAACTCTGCCACGTGGCTCAAATCCTCTGAGGCCCTCAGTTTTAACATCTTAAAGTGGAGCTTAAATTAGAATGTACGGAAGACTTGCACAGGCGCTGCACTTAGTAAATATTCAAAAAATGTTGCTGTTCGTTCCCCCACCCAGTGATGGTGTCTGGACTCTAGAGAGAGGGGGATGCCAGCCCGTCCCAGCAGGGTCACTGGCCTCCCAACTTTCCAGAGGAGTGAACAGAGCACAGGGGGCGGGGGCGGGCTCATCAGAAACCTCTGGATCCCACTGCGTGAGGCTGCATCTGGGCACTTAGTGCTAGCCTGTGGCCAGTCCCGCCCCGGGCCCTACACCCTGGGCCCCCTGCACTCTGCAGTGAAACACCGAAGCCCAGCTGCAGTCCGCGCTGTGTCCAAAGGCCTCGCGAGGGCATCTGCCTTCATGAAGACTGCGCTGTGGCTCTGGGGTCTCCCTTCCACCTCTAAACACCCAGGCAGCATGTGGCTGCTGGTCTCCATGGCATGCGGTCTGGATGAAACATACCCTCTGGTATTCAAGATATAAACAAGCAGTGAAGTATGTCTTATAAAACGGTGGTCCCACCTGAGCCCTTTGATAAGCAACCCTTCAGTAACAGCCGGGACAGGTCATGGACTCCCTGCCCAGGGCAGGCACATGCTTGGCCACCGTACAGGCAAACGTCCATCCATTTTGAGACGGAGGCAGCTCCAAGCCTGACTTCACCTCTGAAGCTGACGGCCCCGGAGAGCCTCTTCTTTATTTTGTCTCCAGTCTACAAATAGCACGTCCTGAACACAGTTCACCCCAGAAGCTGTCCGTGCCTAATTTTTGCCCCCAGACTCCAAACGCTGCTCTGCGCTGCTGGGAGCAGCGGCAGCTCCCATCCCCCCAGGCCCAGCCCTGGGAGGAGAGCATGCTGCTTGGGTTTCACTGCCATCACACAACCCCAGTCTCTGGAATGAACGAGATTCCCCGGGATCCATCTTTAATGTCAACTCACCAGCATGTGTCACGTTAAGTCCCTGAAAATCCTTCTGAAAGATGGCCAAGGGATTTAGGCATGGAGCACATGAGACTGGGAGGATAACACGGACCTGTGTACAGCTGGCACAGCCCAGCGGGAAGGGGCTCTGGGACGCTAGCTGAGCAGATTATAACATTCGGGCAGAAACGGTGGCTTAGTGATTTCTGGTCAGGAAGGGGCAAGGGAACAGCGTTAGCTGGGCGGGAGTACGGCTCTCTGACAACAAAAGCATCCTGTTCATCTCCAGAGATGTCCGGATGTCTAATGGAAGCAAGTCCAACTTTGCTGTGGAGCCTAGAACCACGTGGGGCCTGCTGATGGCTGGCCCTGCCCCCAGCCCCTGTGGGATGGAGGATGGAGCACGGGGGCAAAGACAAGCATCCTCCGGAGAGATGCAGCTTCCTCTGTGCCTCTGGATGCCCTATGGCATCCGTTATACCAGAGGAGGGCCGTGAGAGACTATTTCATAGCCAATGCAATGAAATCCAATTGACAGCCCCCTTGGCTAAACGTGGAGCCTAGACAGGTCCCGGCAGCTACCGCGGAGCGAGGGAAAGCTCCCTGTGAAATTACCGTTTCTGAGAGGATCACAGCCTCAGACTGCTGCAGGGGAATGTCGGTGGGTTTAAATTCTTTATCAAATATCTCTTGATGTTTGCTGTTCCTTTTTTCCTTCTTCTTGTCCTTCTTCTCTTTATCTGGGTCGTCCTTGTCTAGCTTGTCCTGGGACCGGGAGTGCATTTTCTTTGGCAGGAGGGGTTCCAGAGCAAACCTAAAGGAAATGGTTCTTTAAATCAATGACGTCTTACCAGGACAGCCACCGCTTTTCGCCCTGCAGCTCCATGTAAAGTCACTCAAAATGAATCAGGTGCTCCCTGGGAAATGCCCAATTTTACAAGGAAAGAAAGGATTTTAAAGGGAAGGCCAAGGGAGACTTAAGACACATATTGCCGACTGCAATGGTTATAGCTTTGAATCTCGATAAAAACAAATTGGGAAAAAAATAGAACCCTTACAGGATGATGAGGGAAATGTAAAGTCTTACTGGATATGGGATGATTATATTCAGGGATTACTGTTGATTTACGATGGGAGGATGGTACTTGGGGTCTATTTCAAAAGGGAAGCCCTCACCTTTGAGACAGTCATACTGAAATATTCACGAATGCAATGAGGAGAAACAGGCAGATGCTAATGCAAAGAAGTGTCTGTATCGGTACACAGGTAGCTTCCATTTGACAGCCCTTTGACGGCTCAGTGAGAAACAAGCCAATTCCAGCTTGCAAGGATGTGGAGATGCTCTCAGTGTTTTAGCCGAGAACTGAGCTTGAGACGGAGATTCTGGGTCTCAGCTCTGCCACCTGCTGGTGAGACTCCACAACCTCTGAGCACCATGGGCTGGATGTCCCACTTCACAAGATGAAATGGAATGAAAATGGTATTTAAGAAGAGATACGATCTCTTAAAAGAAGCTAGAGTCATACAGTCATATAGGAGAAATAGCCTATACTGTGATTTCTCATAAATGTGTTTTTTAAACTGTGGTCTACCCATCATTCCCATATGGTTAAGAGAAGCAAAGTGGTCAGCCGAGAGGGTTCACGGAAGCTCCCTGACCTTGAGCTGCCCAATGTCCGGCAGCCCCTGAGCCCTGTGGGAGGGCAAATCCCACCCCCGTAACGCGGGCTGTCAAGATAAGGGGCCAGGTCCCGGGCCTGCCCCTGGGAGCCCCCAGTCCTGAAACCTTCCAAGCCTGACTTCCTGGGACACCTGGAGACTGAAGTGTCTTCTTCAAGGGGACACTGATTGTAAGAGAAGGAAATCTAGAAAGCCTGTCACATTGCCATCCTAGCTGTGGTTTCTTTCAAACTTATTTGTGAACGGGACACTGAGAACAAAACCACTGCTCTGAATAAGACCATTCTAGCACCTTGGCTCCCCGACATGGGAGAGGTCACATGGAAGTCAACACTTAGTAGATGGACCGTTCACAAAACCACATTTCAAATCCATAGAAGATGCTGACTGCTGAGAGCAAGAATCACATCTGCTACGTTTTGTAAAAAAAAAAAAAAAAGAAAAAACTGGATGGTCAGCAGGATTTGAACAGTAATGATATTGAATGTAGGCATTGATTATCAATAGCTGCTAAAATCACTGCAAGGGAGAGAGACACGAATGTCCTTCTGAATGAAGAACACTGAAGTCATCCTGTCCCCAACTCATGCCTGAATGTGCACAAGCCTCTAGATGTGACCACTAATCTGCAGGAAATATGAAAGACAGAGATACACAGTCAATAACACTGTAGGGGATGCAATAAGCAAAATCCAGACGACACCAGAAGCAACCTGGATTTTTCAACAAATAAATTACAAGGAAAAGAAATGAAAAGAAAAAAGTAGAAGGGGAAATCTACGGAGTAAAAGAGAACTAAAGAGATACAGCAGCCAGCTGCAAAGTGGGACTCTTACTTGGATCAGTTTCAAACAAACTAAAAAGGAAAAAAAAAAGCCATTTATGCCTCAATTGGAAATTAAAACCAATATTTGATGATAGTATGGAATTACTGTTCACTTTTTACATGTGCTGAAGGTAGTATGATTGTGTTTTTGGTAAATTCTTACCTTTTAGAAATTCACACTGAAATGTTTACGGATGAAATGATATGATGCCTGAGATTTGCTTCGGAATAATATGGAAGAGGGAGAGTGTGGGCTAGGAGTTGATCACTGTTGAGGCTGGCTCATGGCTGGTACAAGGCCTCATTATGCTATTTTGTCTCCTTTGTATATGTCTGAAATTTTTGCATAATAAAAATTTGAAAATGATTAATGAAATCCACCAGTGTTGACTTTGATTATTAAGGCATTTTGGGCATCTGGACTTTTCCAGCTGGATACACAATAACTACTAAATCAACATCCATTAGCTGTTAAATATTATATCTCTTCTACTATAAACAAAAATTTAAAAATCTTCATGATTTTATTCTAGGTTTGGCAGAACTTGGGATAATTAATGTAGGGAAACAAAGGATTAGTGGACATCTTAAAGCTCCGGGGAAAACCTGTGCTGTGAAATCCAGACGAATATACAAGGAACCAAGAGAAAGGCCGAGCTTTAAATTTTTCACATTATGAGAACCAACTGCCGACAGGACGAACTTTATTCTGCACATACCTGGTGCCATTTGAGACCAAAGCCTCATTTTCTCCACATCCGTTAGGTAGTGAAAGGTGGTAACCCCGAGAATGAACAAAAATCTGGACTCTAATAAAGATGCCTTCTAGTTCAAGGTTAAACAAAGACGGCTCCAGGGGTGGAGACAACGATTCCCACTCATGTATTCACATATGCAGGACAGTACTCTTCCATCTAAAACCTCTAGATCACTTTCTGCCCGCATCCCTACGTTCCTGGAAATATAAAAACCTTTTTATAACTAGCCTGGGGATTTCCCTGGGGAGAAGTTGAATTAAGTTTCTTTAGCAATCTTGCTCCCAGTGACAAGCACAC
This sequence comes from Mesoplodon densirostris, assembly GCF_025265405.1. NCBI lineage: Eukaryota > Metazoa > Chordata > Mammalia > Artiodactyla > Ziphiidae > Mesoplodon > Mesoplodon densirostris. The sequence goes on from NC_082661.1 coordinate 5,154,501, forward strand.
TTGATTTAAATACCTCTAAATTGAGGTTTTCCATACGGACTTGGCCTTAGAAGTAGCAGACACTGATAAAAATTACTGTTAGCGGGCTTCCCTGGTGGCGCAGTGGTTGAGAGTCCGCCTGCCGATGCAGGGGACACGGGTTCGTGCCCCGGTCCGGGAAGATCCCACATGCCGCGGAGCGGCTGGGCCCGTGAGCCATAGCTGCTGAGCCTGCGCGTCCGGAGCCTGTGCTCCGCAACGGGAGAGGCCACAACAGTGAGAGGCCCACGTACCGCAAAAAAAAAAAAAAAAAAAAAAACAACAACAAAAACAACAACAACAAAAATTACTGTTAGGAAAAAAACGTGGGAACAGTGTGCCATCCTTCATTGGGTACATTGGTCATTGGCAACAATGGGTTGGAGCTGTCCCTTGGGGCACCCTGGAAGTTTGTGTCTGCGTGTCGCAGGGGTCAGGAGCCTGTGGGTTTGATAGGATGGGATGATGGATTGTAAACCAAACGGGCTCGGACAAACACACAACTGTGCAAACTCGACAGCAAAACAATTAGAAGTTCTTCTCTACTGTTTAAATTGCATGTGACATTTTTTCTTTCTGTATAATCAGGACAAACTTTTCATATATGCTATCGCAAAACACACAAAAATGTCAGTAATGAGGTTCTCTTGGCAGGAGACACAGTGGGAGCTCAATGAAATGTTCACCCGTCCATTCCGTTCTTGATCCCTTCTTAGTTGCTCTGTGCCATCCGGTGCTCAAGAGCAGAACTGGGTCTCCAAAGGGATCTTGTAGAAAGAAGGTGGCCCCGCCAGCTCTCAAGGAAGCCTGCCTGTGTGTGACAGTCCTGCCCTAGCATGACACCTTGGAAGTGAGCAAGAGATGAAAAGTACAAGCACGCAGCTGGCAAGGAATGCATCACACTGCTTCCGGGACTTGCTGAAAAGGACTGAACACTCACCTGGAGGTTTTACAATTTGATGGAAACCTCATCCAAAGTGGTACCCAAAGCGAGACATTTTTCCTCAAAAATTCACAAGACTCTACACGTCTTAGTGGCACCATGATTGTAAAAGTCTTGGATGGTCTCCATTTCAAAGAGAATTTTGATTTTTAAAAATCCTCTCAGGTGTGATGAAACAAACCCAGGGCCCTGGGTGGCTTCTTAAAGCCCCTCCCCCCCCCCCCCCCCCCCCGGCTGCTGAGCCAGACTCACCCATCGGAGCCCGGCCTGGAAGGGGTGCTGTCTGATGACAGGGACGAGACAGAGGCCACAGACAGAGGCCGGGATGAGGAAGGCATTGTGAAGGATCGGACCATGGACCGGGGACGGCTGCCTCTCCTGTCGTCCAGACTTGAGGGCTGGGTTGGGCAGAGGGGAGAGAAACAGAGAGACAGAGACTTGTTTGATGCTGTGGCGAAAGGCGCCCAGCCTGGCACGGGCGGACACCTTGGACCAGGTGGTCTTAGCAGCCTGGAATCTAGATCAAAACTGTCCACACTTTCATGAACAGTGCATGTGCTTGTTCAAAGTTGAAGACAAAAATGATGATTATTTGGAGGCTTTTTGAAATCTGATTTGATACTGTGAAAAATACCAGGAAGAACTTTGTTTTTTTTTTTTTAATTTAAAAAGCAGTTTTCTCTACCAAGACCACAAGGCATCAACTTGTTCCAGAGTCATAGTACAATGTACTGATCAAAAAATTTAACTTGTAGAAAAATATCTAGAATGTGAAAGAATTTTACAAGATCTTTAGATAACTTTGTATCTCTGCATGGTGACAAACCAAGAAGATCACTAAACTATATGGATGCATAATGACTGAACTTCTCTAGACTAAAATAAGATGCACCTGCTGCTTAATTAAAGGTGGATTTCCTCCCCTGCCAGTGACTGGTACAATGGATTAGATGGATCCATGGCTGGCCTTGCTAAAACTCCTCCTTCTCACCAGAAAGTGGACCAGTGATGCATTCTAGAGAAGAACGGTCTCTGGATAGAGTTTTCCATCATCTCTTTGTCATGTCATACTATTGTATATTAACAAAGTAAGTGTCACTGAAATACAGCACATGTCAACACCTAATTAGCTACAAAATGCTAGTGTATCTGCACCCCGAGCCAGATGTTGGCACATCTGGGATGGCAGCTGCAGCAGAAGCTCCTTTCTTTAACCTGAGGATGTGGAAACCAAATTCCTGTAGGGCATTCTCTCTCTGTGTGGCTTCAACCTCCCTAAAGCCCATCCCCACTCCACCAAAGCTGGTGTTTCATTCAGCCCATCACCTCTAGAAGACCTGCCTGGGACCACGGTGATTACAGATTGTACAACACCATTGAAAAGACGGTCTGTTTCTTAAATATTTGTTTTGCCCATGAAATACTATTTGAGCTGTACACTATCTCTTCAATAGTAAAAGGTTCAGCAGACTTGTGGTTGCCAAGGGGAAAAGGAGGGATGGATTGTGAGTTTGCGATTAGCAGATGCAATCTATTACATACGGAATGGATAAACAACACGGTCCTACTGTATAGCACAGGGAACTATATTCAATATCCTGTGATAAACTATAATGGAAAAGAATATGAAAAAGAATGTATTTATATATATATATGTGTGACTGAATCATCTCGCTGTACAGCAGAAATTAAGACAACGTTGTAAGTCAACTATACTTCAATAAAATAAAATTTTAAAATAGTAAAAGGTTCAAACTTGCTAAAGAACAGTGTAAAGCAGAAGCTGGAAACTGTTTTCTGCAAAGGGTCAGATAATAAGTATTTCAGGCTTGCGGGCCATAAGGTCTCTGTCCCAAGCACGAAAAGAGTCATAAACAGTACAGAAATAAGTCAGCACAGCTGTGTTCCAATAAAACTTTATTTACAAGAACAGGTGTCAGGCCATAGTTTACTGATCACTGGCTTAATATGCAGCTGAAATCTGCCAGCACAGAGGGTCTGGTCCGTCTTGGGTTTAGCACCAATGATGGTGCCATGGCCCATCTCCAGGGAGACAGCCATTGTCATTAATTGGCTTTTATAAGGAAAATTTAAAAGGAAGTGGTTACTTGCAGATTAATCCAAATTGTAAAAATGTTTCTAGAAACTCAGTCTACAATATCCTCTTCTCAGGCATTTCTGTGACAAACTGAGAGAGTGGCATGGACATATATGCACTACCAAACGTAAAACAGATGGCTAGTGGGAAGCAGCCGCATAGCACAGGGAGATCAGCTCGGTGCTTTGTGACCACCTAGAGGGGTGGGAGGGAGGGAGATGCAAGAGGGAGGAGATATGGGGATATATGTATATGTATAGCTGATTCACTTTGTTATAAAGCAGAAACTAATACACCATTGTAAAGCAATTATACTCTGATAAAGATGTTAAAAAAAAGGTTATATTCCATTTACAGTTATTATAAAATACTGGCTATATTCCCTGTGTTGTACAATATATCTTTGTAGCTTATTTTATACCTAATAGTTTGTACCTCTTAATCCCCTACCCCTATAGTGTCCCTCCCCTCTCCCTCTCCCCACTGGTAACCACTAGTTTGTTCTCTATATCTGTTAAGTCTGCTTCTTTTCTGTTATATTCATTAGTTTGTTGTATTTTTTAGATTTCACATATACGTGATATCATACAGCGTTTATCTTTCTCTGACTTATTTCACTGAGCATAATACCCTCCAAGTCCATCCATTTTGCTGCAAATTGGCAACACTTTATTCTTTTTTTATGTCTGAGTGGTATTCATATATATCTCATATCTCCTGAGGTTGCTTCCACATCTTGGCAATTGTAAATAATGTTGCTATGAACACTGGGGTATATGTATCTTTTTGAATTACTGTTTTTGGTTTTTCCAGATATATATCCATGAGTGGGATTGCTGGGTCATAGGGTAGTTCTACTTTTAGTTTTTTGAGAAACCTCCATACTGTTTTCCACACTGGCTGCACGAATTTACATTCCCATAAACAGTGCACAAGGCTTCCCTTTCCTCCACATCCTCACCAACATTTGTCATTTGTGTTCGTTGTGATGACAGCCGTTCTGACAGATGTGAGGTGGTATCTCAGTGTGGTTTTGATTTGCATTTCCCTGATGATTCGTGATGTTGAGCATCTTTTTATGTGCCTATTGGACGTCTGCATGTCCTCTTTGGAAAAATGTCTACTGAGGTCCTCTGGCCATTTTTTAACCATGTGGTTTGTTTTCATGATGTTGAGTCGCATAGGCTGTTTATATATGTTGGATATTAACCCCTTAGCAGTCCTATGATTTGCAGATACTTTCTCCCATTCAGTAGTTTCCCTTTCTTCAACACATTCAGACGGCAATCCAAGGCCAGAAGTGTTCCTCTCATCCAGCCTCTCGGCTGAGCCCTGGGAGCCTGTTCTGGGCCCCTCTGTTCCTGACCCTCCCAAGGAAGAGTCCTGCCTGCTACTCTAGGTGCATCCTGACCACCCCATCTGCTACCCCTGGTACCACCGTGCTCAGCTCGGCTACTGCTCCTGTCTCTGGCATCTCTGTGGGACTCTGACCCTCTTGATGCTTTGAGTGAGACCTGTTCACGGCCGCTGCCTTTCAAAACCCAGGCTCTCCCCTGACAGTTCTCCCACAGCAGCAGCTTCTGAGGACGGCTCAGAGGTGGGGATCAGCGTTCCAGAAGCTGGGGACTGTCTTTCTGAGCAGCCACCTGCTCATACCACCTCCTGACCCGCGAGGGGCTGCCTTCCCACTTCTCCCCGGCAACTGCCTCAGCTTGACTTCAACCCCGTCCTCTCTGGATCCAGGTGACGGGCAGAGGAGAAGATGGCCGTCAACCTCGTGCTCGGGTGATTTTTCTGGCTTGGCAGATGCTGCCTCTGTTGTCCATCATCTTCTGGGTACGTGGAGACGCAGCCTTCCAGGAAATGCAGCTCTGCTTACGGTGGAGAAGAAACACGACCCATCTGACATCTGGGTGCTGTGAGCCCCCATTCCTAAGAGCGCCTAGCATGACGGTTTCCATTTCTCTGATGAAATGATCTTCATGGCAGCCAGGGCTGAGGGAGGGGGTGCACAGGAGGGAGGCGGCCAGGGACCAGGAGGCGCCAATGGCCACAGGATGACCTCATCCAGCTCGTGGGAAGGCCCAGGAAGCAGCCGTGAGCGTCCTACCCCCAACCACGGAGGGCTGGCGATTTGCCCAGAGAGGCGACCTTGAGTCTTGGTCGGGATGCACAAGCACGGATTGGGAAGAACACCGGAAGCGGGGCGGCAGGAGCCGGCTCTGGCAGAGGACGGACAGAAGCCAGTCTTGGTCCCGTATCAGCAGGGCAGCCACTCGGTGTGGCCCTGGGTCCCCCCGGGCCAGTCACCTCCCAATTCCTTCTTGACCAAGCAGAGCCTCTAGAAATTGAGGATCCAGGGCTTTTGTGTTTTCCTCTGAAGCAGTTGGTCTCTCCCAGCCCTGTTGGGGTAGCTCCAGCGCTAGGACACTTGGAGAGAGGGGACGTCCCTGTCCCTGCGGCGGGGCGGGCAGCGGGGGGGAGGTTAGAATTAGGCGGGAATGTTGGCTCTGGCATGGACAAGGTGACCTGGCATAAAACAGGGAACTGCTCTGGGTCTCAGCTTCCTCCTGAGCATGTAGGGAATAATCATGCCACCTTGAGAGGCCGGCGAGGATGAGCTGAAATGACGCAGGTGACGCGCGCAGGGCGGGCCACGCTCTGAACCGCAGCCTCCGTTGCCCTTGCAGTTGTTACCACGGCCTGAAGCACAGACTCACTCCAGCCCTCTCCCCAGGAGCTGGGGACCAGTGCTGAACGTGGCTGGTGCTCGTGGCCTCTTCTCTGGGGACCCCGGGTCTGCACTCCTCACTATCTAAGTATACGGAGGAGGCCAGGCTCCTGTGCCTTCATCCGGGGAGCGGTGGCACCTTAGAGCCCAGGACTGTCTGAATGAAGGCCAAAGCTGAGCGGGCTGGGGGTGTCCCGTGGAGCCACTGGTGGATTAGGAGTCAGAAGGTGTCCAAGTCTTCCCTTTCTATGGCTTAGGCTGACCCAGAAAAATGGACAAAATGGTTTATGTCCTTTCTATGGGGTTTTTATTTTTATTTTATTTTTTTTTAATTTTATTTTATTTTTTGGCTGCACTGGGTCTTCGTTGCCGTGTGCAGGCTTTCTCTAGTTGTGGCGAGCGGGGGCTGCTCTTCGTTGCAGTGCATGGGCTTCTCATTGCGGTGCCTTCTCTCGTCACGGAGCACGGGCTCTAGGCGCCCAGGCTTCAGTAGTTGTGGCATGCGGACTCATCAGTTGTGGTTCACGGGCTCTAGAGAGCAGGCTCAGTAGCTGTGGAGCACGGGCTTAGCTGCTCTGCGGCATGTGGGATCTTCCCAGACCAGGGCTCGAACCCGTGCCCCCCACGTGGGCAGGTGGATTCCCAACCACTGCGCCACCAGGGAAGCCCTGGGGTTTTTACTTTTAAATCCATCTTTTTAAAAACAGGATGATACTGTATTGCTTTTGAAAGGACTCTGAGGAGCTTGAAAGTTCTCAAAGTCGGTACGACGGGAAAGCCTCATTCCAGACAGCATTTTATCACCACATTTTTCAGAGAACGACAGGGTACCTGCCTGACCTTTTGTCTGCTCAAGGGAGGCTGGCTGCAGAGCCTGCCTTCAGGGTCCCAGGATGGAGGTGGACTCAGGGAGGCAGCTTCAGAGGACAAAGCATCCACGGATGTAAAATACATCCTTAGTTCTGTTCCCAACTTCATTCCCAATAAGCCTGGTCAACCCCTGGCTGGTGGGGGGTGGAGATGCCTTGGCTGCCCCGGCCTCGGGGTGGGACCTTGGTGGAGAAGACGCCGTCTCAGGCTGTGGTGCAAATGGCTCATCACCGGCCGAGGACGTCCCACTGCCTACACAAGCGCCCTGCCCACCTTCCCTGCTCCCCCGTGTGCAAGCACAAGCCGCAGAGAGATCATGAATCACAGCAGAGAAAGGGATATGAAGGATGTCTGGTGAGCCAGACAGATTTCTGTCATCCTGAAATATACATGAAATGATTGATCAAAGAGGAAGCTTTTCACTTAGTAAGAAAACTTGGGAGATTTCACAAGTGTTTATTTCTCAGAAAGAATGAAAAGTGGCATCAGACTTTGAAAGAGGTGCACCGTGATGTACTTTGAAACTCTTCTGGCCACTTGACGCTGATTGTAATGAGTCACAAGCTCCAGAGTGATCAGGCACAGCTCCAGGATTCTGACTTGCAATGAAGGCTCCTCCAGTGTGGTCCTGATTTCTAAGCCTGCTCACCTGCAGCAGTTCCTGCTGGGCTGACGGCCCCAGATTCCTGCCTGCTGAGTCTTCAGACCATAGCCCGGCAGTTGTGTTACTCTTGGCTTGGTCAGGCTCATGCTCTGCTGTGGTCAAGGCCAAAGACACCTCATTTGATGAGCGCTAGGTCCCGGGCTTGGAGGCTCTGGGGCCCAGGCATGGCTGGCAGGGCTGGGGAGGGTGGGAGAGCATAGAGCATAACCCCTCTCAGGGGTGGTCTGGCCCTCTTACATGTCTCCAACCACAAGGGCAAGAGAAGAAGAAGAGCTCTGCCACTTCCTAGTGTAAGCTCGGGCTAGTGAGCCTTCCCATGCTCCTGCTGCCCCATCTATAAAGTGGGGATGTCCAGTGTCTCCTTCCTCGTGTTGCAGGAACCTAAGAAGTCCATCATTGTTAAAAACCTCGGAAAGGTCCCCGGCACATGGTAAGCACTAAATTAGTGTTTGCTAAGTGAGATAAAGGGGTGAGCAAAAAGAAGGCAGCTCAACAGGGAACAGCAGAGAAGTTCAGAGAACGGCAGAAAGATGGAGCTGGGTCAGAAGAAAAACCAAAATGGCGCACCTGGTTGGACACCTGATTCTTTAGGAGGTAGAGTGTCTTGCGTTAGGAGAGGTGGAGTAACTCCTGCAGCCTGCCTTCCCTTTGCGGGATAACAGAAGACCTGCTCGCATACGCCAGCGGGCATGGGATTCCAGGAGACCAGAAGAGGTCTCGCTGCCTCTTTTTGCGACACTGATGCTCACCCCTGAACAACGGAGAGAGGGGGCCTCAAGCCATCTGCTAGGCCAGACGTTTCCTGAGTCCACAAGCAGTCAAGGCTAGGACTCACCAAGGCTCCCAGAGACCCTGAGTAAGGGTGGAAGTGATGCTTTCAACTGCACCACAGGGGTGCTGTGATGTGAGGTGTCTGGTCCTGCCCCCACAGATGCTAAGGCATGGCTCATGAAGACTGCCTCAAGCCCACCACCATAAGGCTTAAGCTGTCAGGTATTTTGCATCCATAAAAATGCCTAGCCACTTTTTTATCATGCTCCTGATCTTGGCCCTGGCTAGGAGACCTTCCACCAACTCTTAGCAAAAGCCCAGGTCTGGGGCTTCCCTGGTGGCGCAGTGGTTGAGAGTCTGCCTGCCGATGCAGGGGATGCGGGTTCATGCCCCGGTCCAGGAAGATCCCACATGCCGCGGAGTGGCTGGGCCCGTGAGCCATGGCCGCTGAGCCTGCGTGTCCAGAGCCTGTGCTCCGCAATGAGAGAGGCCACAACAGTGAGAGGCCCGCATACCGCAAAAAAAAAAAAAAAAAAAAAAAGCCCAGGTCTGATGTCCCTGTGCTATGCGGCTGCTTCCCACTAGCTATCTGTTTTACATTTGGTAGTGTATATATGTCCATCCCACTCCCACTTCATCCCAGCTTAAAGTAATTATGCTCCAATAATGATGTTAAAAAAAAAAAAAAAAGCTCAGGTCTGTCCTTCATCCTGGAACATCCTGGCATTCCAGGCTCTGGGGGGCTGGTCACCTTCCCAGCTCCTCCTTACAATTTGTCTCCTGCCCAAGGCATGGCTGTGTCTGCACCGGTCCCTGGTCTGCCATTCAAATCCCTGCCTTCAGCCTTTGCTAAGTGAGTCCTCCCTCCAGCCAGTGTCCTGCCCGTCTCCTGAAACTTACCCTTGGCCTAGATCAGTGACCCCTTCCTCTAATAGGTAACAGCTTCAGACCTCAGCAGTCCACTCCTCCCCTCAATGACTCTGACCTTGGCCTGGGCACAGGCTCTACCTCGGCTTTGGGACATCATGAGTGCTGTTTCCCTGTGTGTTATTTAATGTCTTCGTGCGTGTTGTGTTAATGGGGTGTGGTCTCTGGGAACCAGCCTGAGTCGCACGGATCTATGAGATCTTTCTGCTCATGGGTCTATGAGATCTTTCTGTTGCTCCACAACACTACGGGTAGCTTGTGTTCACAGCCATAAGCGGGGTATTTGGTGATCAAGCAAATTCATGAACGTTTACACACCCTGACATTTCCAGTTACCGAAAGGTGGTGGCTAGTTTGGTGGCACATGAAAGGATGAAGGGCCGGAGGTTCCTTATCTCACTTCCTAAGCAGGCATCACGTACACAACTCAAGTACTCGGCCCTGTGAGCCTGACACAGAGACACGCTCCCTCCCCTCTGCCGCGCCAGCAACTTACCATGGTCCGGACTCCGTACTGCTTCTCCACTTTTTCCTTTAACTGTTTGAAACAGGCTTCCATTCTCTCATGAAATGGCCTTAGTGCTTCTGTGACTTTGTCTCCATGAATCCTGATCCCTTCGGCCAAAAATGGAATCTGAAAAACATACAGGTTGACGTTCCTTATTTCCTGCTTAGTGGTCTAGGGAGAGAAACGCACACCAGGCAGAAAGTGGCAACGTGCAAAATGCATCTGCTTTGGTTTCCCAGTCAAACCAGCTGATTAAATTCATCATCAGGCAGGTGACTCCCCCAGACCACAATGTGTAAATGACAAGCATTTGTGTTTTAAGTCGGACACGTCTAGTGCGGTATGCAGCACACGGCTGCTCCGTTACTTTGCCTGACTCACGTTTGACCATCAACCCCAGAATAGACTTCTCCGTGCTTTCCACTTGGATTTGGGAAGGGCTGCGTGTTGGATTTGTTTAGCTACGACTTGATCTGTTAGCAAAGGGCCAAGTCACAGTATAAAGATTTTTTTCGCTAAGAATATTGCCTCGACAGGCCATTGAGAACCCTATTCCACGATGTAAAAACCTAATAATACGTGATCTATAGTCCTGAAGGATGTTCTTATTTGGAAAGAAAACCAGATTTATTCTTCCTTAAAACGAAAAAGAATCATGTCTCTGCCAACACTGCTGTCAAAAATATCCATGCCAAGACTCCACATCGGAGCGTGGAGATATAGCTGACCTTTAAAAGCGTCGTAGAGACATTTTTATTCCCCAGCCCCAGAGACCCTCCGGAGTCACAGCTGTTGGGGGTGGGTGTGAGAAAGCCTCCTTTCTTCCCCTGGCTTCTGCTTCCCCTGAGGCTCAGACTGGGAGGTAGATGCTCTTCAATGCAATCAGGCTAAGAGGCTTCCTCTTAATAATTTACAATTAAATCAAAATACTGATTAAAAACAGATTTTCTTAATATGACAGAACACCAATCTAAATGAGCACATTTATTAGTAAGAAGGATAATAAGCACACAATTGAATTTCATGTGAACAAATTCAAGAAATCTTATCAAGATGAATCAATGCATAAAATGTATGTGGTTGCCATTTATAGCACGCAGCTGGTGCCTCTTGTGGTGCTCCAGGGAAGGACGGAATAAGTGAGCGCTCCCCTGTGTTTACACCACCCAGCCTGCTCTCGAGCTGCCCTGGCACAAAGTGTGTTTGGCTGACAGTTGGGCTTATACCCCAGGTACACGCCAGGCATCCCTTTCCGAACAGCTATCACCCACAGGACAGCGTGCAGCTAAGGTTTCAAACTAGACGGGACGTTTTACTATTCCATACGAATTACTCTTGCAGATGGCAGCCTCCAGGGGCTAGATGCAGTTTGTTCAGGTTCAACAGAAGAAAACGCTCGCAGAAATCCTTTTGCTTCCTGGGGGTTGGCAAAGGCAGGCTGCAGACAGCTTTTGGTGGTATGGTAAACGGGTCGTGGCTATCTGGGCGTGAAGACAAACGTCAGGGTGCTGTCTTAAGGTTAAAGCACAGCCACTCTAGATCCTGAAAGCATCTTGTAAAATGGCCCTCTCTCAAATGTATAAAAGTGTGGTCCAGTCATTTCTGCATTTTTTTGTTGTTGGTTTGATAAAACTCTTAATTGGCCAGATTCTTGACATCAAAGAAGCTACTTGCTGGACTAAAGTTAAGACCCTTCGGTTCAGGTCTTGGGACTGAATGAACGGTGATCTGGCAGGTGAAATTCATGGGGTATGAAATGTATCCCCTCAACAGGTCCCTGACATTGGTCAGATATAAGCTTCTAAGAGAAGGGTGGGATCTGGCCCTTGTTCTATGTCTGCTCGGGGCTGAACTTAAGCTATGAATAAAAAGATGCTCTGTGCAAACACTCCAACATATGAGGTGCTTAGTACACAAGCAGAAGCCATGGACTGAGGCCTGGAATGGTCTTTGGATTCCAACCAAGCTGAGCGTCAAAATCTCTCAGGCAGATTCCTGAATGCCACCCCCAGAGCCCTGGTTTGGTCTAGAGTGGATCCCAGGAGTCTGCACATCTAAAGAGTTTCCCAGAGCCCAGAGAAGGGGGAGGACTTCCCCAAAGTCACACCTCGAGTTGTTCAAAGACAGCATGCAGCCTACTCTCAAAAGACACCCTTCTAAATGGCGGTGCTGTATTTGAAGTCTGCTCCTGTGTGTCTCCTATGTGGGTTCGTGACCTGCCGGCAGCAAAGAACACTTGGAAGCACTGCTAAGTGTTCCAGGAGCACCACCACTGGCGACGTCGGTACGACTGTCATCGGCTGGGGATGATGAATGGGTTTGGTCTTTCATCTCTGTGCATTTCAAAAGAGAAATATGGGGCTTCCCTGGTGGCGCAGTGGTTAAGAATCCACCTGCCGATGCAGGGGACACGGGTTCGAGCCCTGGTCCAGGAAGATCCCACATGCCGCGAAGCAACTGAGCCCGTGTGCCACAACTACTGAGCCCGCGTGCCACAACTACTGGAGCCCGTGTTCTGCAATTACTGAAGCCCGTATGCCTAGAGCCCGTGCTCCGCAACAAGAGAAGCCACCGCAATGAGAAGCCCGTGCACCGCAACTAAGAGTAGCCCCCGCTCGCCGCAACTAGAGAAAGCCCGCGTGCAGCAACAAAGACCCAACATAGCTAAAAATAATAAATAAAATAAATTTTAAAAAAAAGAAATAATGCACGCACCACAGTGGTTTCATATGAGTCTACATGGATTCATCTTTGGACACACAGCAGGGCTGCCCAACAAGACAGCTGCGTGTGGGGAAAGATGGAGCTTTGAGGAAGGGGCTGGCGCTCACTGCTGACCTGGTGTCAGCCGCAAACCTAGAAGAGGCCCCAGGCAGCCTGCACCCGACCCCAGCTCCTGCCTGCGAGGGGATCAGCACCCTCTGTTTCAGCAACGGCAACAGCAGAGCCAGGAGCTGCCTGGGCCTTAATAACCAGCCTTCACAAATGATTTTAGGCATCAGTAATGGAAACCCTGCCAAGGAACCCTTCGGATTCCCAGGAGGAAAACCTCACTTTGCCCTGATGGAGTTTTCAGGAAAAAAAACAAACCAAACCAAACCAATTAACACAAAACCAGAAGAAAGCATTCCAATAACCCCAAACTTCTTATTTTTAATGACCGTATGACTCAATTACTGATATTAAAAGATGGGTCTTCAAAACATTTGCAAATGAAAGCAAGATCACAGGTAATGGTTTTTTTTTTTTTTTTGCGGTACATGGGCCTCTCACTGTTGTGGCCTCTCCCGCTGCGGAGCACAGGCTCCGGACGCACAGGCTCAGCGGCCATGGCTCACGGGCCCAGCCGCTCTGCGGCATGTGGGATCTTCCTGGACCAGGGCACGAACCTGTGTCCCCTGCATCGGCAGGCGGACTCTCAACCACTGCGCCACCAGGAAAGCCCACAGGTAATGTTTTGAATATGTATTTTTCATCACTCTTTGATTTAATGAAGTGGCTAGAAAACAGATTTTTTTTTTCCCGACTTTCCTGTGAGCTACTTTAAAATTCATCCTTTAATATACTTATTAGGGGTGATGACATAGTGCTGACATCAAGTTCTCTCTGGGGAGCAAATTATTTTCTTCTGTAGGGCTTGAAACTCTTAAAATCCAATTTTTCTGTAAAAGCTTACAGTAAAAAAAAAAAATCAATAGAACTTTTGCAGACCAAACTAGTTTTTGTGTAGCAATGGTTTTATATAGCTTTCAGTGGAGTTTTGAATTTTGTACACTTTGGTTTTTACAACATCTAAAATGGAATCATTCAGACCTTTAAATTCTCTCCCTCTTTTTTAGTAACAGAGGGAGACTGCCTACCTGAGGCTTACATCTTGTGCAAAGAAACCATCATGGCCAAAAAGTTCCCTTAAATTCAGCTCCCAGGGTGTCTTATCCCAGAAGAATTCCAAGGCAAATTGATATCAAATGCCTACGGATTTGTGGCAAAGTCACACCCATTAGGATGGCAGCTATAAAACAAACAAACAAAAAGAAAACCAAAAACTAACAAATGTTGATGAGGATGAGGCGAAATTGGAACCATCCTGCATGATTATTGGTGGGAATGGAAAATACTGCTGCTGCTGTGGAAAACAATACAGTGCTTCCTCAAAAAATTAAAAATAGACTTATATGATCCAACAATCCACTTCTGGGTATATACCCAAAAGAAGTGAAAGCAGGAAGCAGAACAGATATTTGTAACCCACGTTCATTATAACATCATTTACAATAGCAAAAGTGGACGCAACCCAAGTGTCCGTCAGCGAATGAACAGATAAGTAAAAAGTGGTCTATACAGACAGTGGAATACTTTTCAGCCTTAAAAAGGAATGAAATTCTGACACGTTCCAACACAGATGAACCTGAAAAACATTACGTCAAGTGGAATAAGTCCATCACAAAAGGACAATGTATTATTCCACTTACATGAGGTCCCCGGAATAATCAAATGCATAGAGACAGAAAGTAGGATGGTGGTTTCCAGGGGTGGGAGAGTGGAGAGGTATTGTTTACTGGGTACACGGTGGCTTTGCAGGATGAAAAGGTTCTGGAGATGGATGGTGGTGATGGCTGCACCACGACGGGGACATACTTAACGCCACTGGACTGTGCACGGACAAATGACTAAGGTGGTAAATTTTATGTTACATAAATTTTATCACAGCAATATCCATATATATTTTATAGATATAAAATAAATACTTGTAATTAGGCTTGAAACCAAAACTCAGCCCCGCTCCACCCTAACAGGTCAGACAGCCCATGTGCTGATGACGAAGCCAGGACGGTGAGGCTCCAAGGGAGGCTGGTGAGGCTCCAGGGAGGCTGGGAGCAAAGCGGCCATGGAGCACTGGTCACAGCCTGGGACCCCTGGGCTAGGGCGGGATGCTGCCCAGGCACAGGGAGACCCTGGCCTCTGCCTTCCTCAGCCCTCTTCCCGCGGCCTGGCGTGTGGGGTGTAGGTAAGCAGCACTCTCTTTGCCTCCCACGTGAGAAAAGGAAGCTTAAAGAAGCAAGTTGTCCAAAGTCCAGAGCAAGTAGGCAGAGCTCCCACGGGAATTGGGTCTGGACGTCCCCTCCACCTCCAGGCTCATGAAAGCTCCAGAAGCCCAGACACAAGAAAAGGGAACTTCCAATGGAGCCCAGGACACCCTCCAGAGCTGCCCAGCCTTTCCAGACCATGTCCCGCTAAGGAAAGACTCAGAAGGCCTCAGGAGCACAAGCAGAAAAGCCAAAGGATATGCAGAATTACAGCTGGGGAAACAGAAATGAGGACCCCTTTCCCCAACCCTGACCACCGGCAGGGGGAACAGGAAGGTGGGTGCTCGGCGGTTCCCCATCCCCACCTCTCGTGCCGATGGCATCGGCTCGAGTGCCCTCCCAGGACAGGCTGGAGCCACGGTCTCTAGGGCATCACCGTTTCCTGACCTTGCCCGTGATGTTCCGTTCTGTTGATACCAGACAAAGATTTTCCAGCAGGCACTGCACTGACCGAGGGGAGGAAACAGACCAGGCTCATTTGCAAGACAGAACTTTCTAGGTGTTCAAATGCATGACTACAACCAGGGGTCGAGTTAATCACGGCAGTGGTGAATGGGTTTATCCGGGACAAACATGGTCACAGGTGCTCTGGCTGATGTCCAGGGTCCTCCGTGGCGGCTGGCAGGTGTGCCAAGGTGGCCCTGGTGGATCTGGTCCCAGACTCCACTTTCCCCGCCTCGGGCCCTGCAGCTGCCGCTGGACATTTACCTGCCATGCAATCAGGTCTTTGAGCTTCTCAATCTTTTCGTGGGCCTCGGGGTGCTCCTGCAGGTACCGCTCTGTAAAGAAGGCCTGGTGGAGACAGGGAGAGCCACTTAGTACATCAGCACACGTTTTTGTACACCAGGCCTGGTGAGGGAGCTGTGTGTGAAACAGACGCACAGCCTGGCCATCACCCAGCTCATTCCCCCCAGGGCTGGACCCTACCCCAGCAAAACATCCAGTAAGCTCAGCACAACAAATGGACTTTGTTCACTCACTGTGGCGGCCCCGTCCATGGAGCCCAGCAAAGCCACACTGACCCGGGTCACTCACTTCGCTGGGAGGTAGCTCCCCAGATGCTCTCGTGCCCCTGACCCCCATCCTGGGTCTGCCCTACAGCTGAAGGCAGCTGGAACACAGTATCACCTCTCCGTCCAGGGCAGTTTCACCTCACAGCCCACTTTCAGGCAGAGCCCCTTCTGCTTCACTTTTCACTTTGTCTAGACCAGGGGGCAGCAAACCTTTTCTGTGAAGGGCCTCAACTCTGCCACTGTTGTATCAGGAAAACAGCCACAGACACCAAGTAAGAGAACGGCCGTGGCCACGTCCCAAACTTGATTTACAAAATCAGGCGGCGGCTGTAGCGCAGACCCCTTGTCTAGAGCACATCCCATGATCTTCAGCTTCTGCCTGATCTCACTGAGATATTTTCCAGGGAGACCAGCTGGCTGTCCCCACTGCACCAGCCTCCCATCCATTTTAAATATTCTAAGTCTTTTGTCTTTCACTGAAACTGTATCTTTTGGCCTTTAATGATCCCAGGCCTCTGGACAGTCACGAGGGTCACTCTCTAGAGCTCCATTAGCACAGCCCGGTGCGGGGTGAAGATGAGGGGACAATGCCCAGACCGGCCGGGCCTGGGGTGGGGCTTTGACCATCGGGAGGCTGCAGAGGCTGCCTCTGGGTGGCCTGGCCCGGGCTCGGTCACTGCGGAGCTCGCTCAGTGAGACCATGGTGCTTTCCAGGCTTGGAGACAGTCTGTCCCAGGACAGGGCTGGAAAGAGGAAGCTGGCGTGTCACTTGCCTTTTCGTAATTTGCAAAGCCTCCCATGACGGCTGGGTCCACGATGCCGTTCAGGAGCATGGAGAGGGGGTTGACGGGGAGGCTGGGGTCGTCCAGGTGCTGCTGCACCATGCTGTTTATCTTGTCGTTTGTCAGCTGCATGGTCTCGATGGCGTTCTCCAGGGGGCTGATCTCCACCTGTGGAAGGGGGAGGACGGGATGACATCGGGCCAGCCGCCGCGTCCCCGTCCTGCCAGGGCCTCTGCTGATGCCCCTGGCTCCTCGTCAGAGGACACACATTTCCGAGTGGGGCAGGCTTCCTACCCTCCATGCACTTCTCTTCCCAGTGGCTTCTTGGGGTGAGGCCCCTCATCACCCCGCCAAGAGAAGCCGGGCGTTTTAGGATCTTTATGTGTTTCCATAGACCTGTCCCCACATGCAAATTCCAAAGGCACAACGCGAGGTCACCTAGTGCTGGGGAATGTGTGTGCCCATGCATGTGTGTAGGCGTGTGTGTGTGCGCGCATGTGTGCATACGTACACGTATGGTCATCCCAGGAAAACACAGCCCTGAGTGGCGCTTGAGCACGGTCTACGTGCCTCACAAAGCAGGCCTTTTCACTATGGCCTTGTTCGTTGCTTGTTTTAAGGAATCTTGAGTAATCTCTCCCTGTCCCTGAGGCAGGAGGTCTGGGCTTGCTTGGTTAGGGAGGCGGGGGAGGGCCAGAGGGGTCCTGTCGTGGTCTCCGCAGGAGGCCACACGCCCTCCTAGGAAGGAAGAGCTCCCCCCGCCCAGTGGTCACCACTTCGGCTGGACCTCACAGGCCTCCCTTGCAAACCCGCCACTGGTCAGCAGGACCCTCAGAGCAGGAGGCAGGGCGAGCCAGCACGTGCCCACCTCGCCGCCGCTCCTGCACCTCTGCCCACACCGCTAGGGTCCTCCTTCCTCTGGGGGCCCCTGAAGGGCCCGGCGAGGCCCCGCCCCACGCTCCTCTCTGGCTCAGCCCCGCCCCGCGCTCCTCTGCGGCTCAGCCCGCAGGTGTCAGGAGGATTCGTCCGCGTTTAAAACAATGACACCGCCTTCCCACCAAGCCTGGCTCTAACAGACCCTAGGCTGGGCCCTGGAGCCACGTCCAAGGGTGACCACAACACATGATAATCTGATCCTTCCCTTCCTCGAGGGAAGTGGGACGGGTCCCCACCTGTGCCGGGGACCCTAGGGTGTCTTTAGCAAATGGCAAAGCAGAGCAGCCTGTTTTCTCCTTTTACAGCCCCTGGGGATTGTCTGAGAGGTAGAGAGAGGGGGGTTGGAGGTGCAGAGATGTTCAGAGAATGGTGAGATCCTAGAACGACACCCTCAGTCGTCACTGGCGAGCACCTGCCGGAGAGGTGACCTGATGGAGAGGAGGTAACACGCAAAGAGGTGGCCGACCGTGTGCTGGCCGCTGAGGGTGCCCCCTGGTTGCACGTGCACCCCAAACAACACGTACCCTAGGGCCTTTGTGTTCACCCCACACCTGGCTTTATCAGACCCTGGAATGCACCATCCCAGACACATGACTTCGCCAAATGGACTCTCCAGGGCAGAATTCCATCTTGACTGACGGCTAACTCCCTGTCGCTGATCCCGTTTGCCGCAAGAAAGAGCCGTGTCCTAGCTTTATCAAACCAAGCTGGTCAGCTGCTGCCCTCGCAGTATCCTGTGCTGGTCTGTTCCAGCGATGGCGGGGCCAGGGGTGTGGACAGCAGGATTATTACAGTCCTGCCATCCTGGGATTATTCAGCCTCCAGCTTTCTTCGTTCATTAAAAAGGGCAAGCATAGGGCTTCCCTGGTGGCGCAGCGGTTGGGAGTCCGCCTGCCGATGCAGGGGATGCGGGTTCGGGCCCCGGTCCGGGAAGATCCCACATGCCGTGGAGTGGCTGGGCCCGTGAGCCATGGCCGCTGGGCCTGTGCGTCCAGAGCCTGTGCTCCGCAGCGGGAGAGCCCGCAAAAGTGAGAGGCCCGCATACCAAAAAAAAAAAAAAAAAAAGGGCAAGCATAGCCCGTGGCAGAGCCACATCCTTACAGAAAATCAGGTCTCCGCCCTCGCCACGTCGAGCTGTTAAGCACCGTCCTCACGCATCCTCGCGCATCCGGGCTGGCTCACGGAATCCCCGATTACCAAGGGCTTATGGGAAGAGGCATTAGGAGGATAGGAGTGGTGCCTGTTTACGGAAGG
The DNA here is from genome assembly GCF_025265405.1 of Mesoplodon densirostris. NCBI lineage: Eukaryota > Metazoa > Chordata > Mammalia > Artiodactyla > Ziphiidae > Mesoplodon > Mesoplodon densirostris. Next base: position 5,173,103 of record NC_082661.1, read on the forward strand.
GTCTCCTGTCCTGTGGTCTCCCGCATGTACATCACCAGCTCCAAATGGTGCCAACGAAGGCTTGCATTTCTGCCGTCTGCCACGTCTCCTGAGCCTTCCAGAGGTCAGGGCCTGCCTGGGTGCTAGCGGGGGACAGAGTGGGGTCTCCGGGGACACAGGAAGTAGAGGCACCCTCCGGGGTTGGGGGGGGCACAGAGCCCTAGGGCTTCAGAGCAGGAGGAGGGGGCGCTGGAGATGGGGATGGGATGCAGCTGACCACAGGCATATGCTCAGGGAGAGGTCAACTGAGCTTAGAGGTCAGGGAGAGGTCAGCCAGAGCTCAACTGGCGTGGACGAAGGTCAGGAGTGGAAACAAGGCTGGGGAGACAGGCGCCAGCCACGTCCTAGGGCAGAAGCAGGAGTTTCCAAGGGGCCTCGTGGTAAACTGAACAGTGGGCACCACCCCTCTGGTTAGGATCCTGCCAGGTGAACACCAAAGGCATCGAGACACATGACAGAGCATACATACTCCAACCAGACCTTGTTATACCGGCAATTGTCACGCTGCTGCTGCTATACATTCAGTAAGAACCTTCTGCCTAACTCTGGTTCCTGTGACGGGAACTGTCCGATCGCTCATCACCAAGGCAAAGTTTAGCTAATGAGATGCGGGTCATTGTTTCTTTAAAAAGTGTGGGTGAGGGGTATATTCTCAAGCTATTTTTACTTGAAAACGAGCAAGTACTATTAATCAAGTTGTTTGTCATGTAAATGGCAATAAAACCATCAGGAAGAAAGATCTTCCAAAGCGTATGTAAATTGGAATTTGTCAAACTTTTCATTTCGGTAACAGAAAGAACTGTCAAAACAGCACAGTGAAGACGAGATTTAAATATTTTGTAAGAAGAAATGAAATCTTAGCTCTGGTTCCTTTCTACGCTAGAGGAGGTTGTGATTACACGGCATTTCCACCGCAGTATTTGTGGACGGGGACAGTGATTCTGGGTTAAGCCTGATGTGGGGAGACTGAAGCATGCCTGCCGGCCACAGTGACCAGATGACACGCCCGGGGAAGAGGCCGTGCCAGACGGTAGAAGAGGGGGTGACGGGCAGTTCCTTACTCCTGTGGGGTGCGCTTACCATGAAAACAGATTTGACCTCAAACCACCTTAAAATGCCAGGCAATTTATACGCAGTTGTGTATATGGTCCTTTCGATCCACATATTCTGCAAAGGGAACACACACAGGACACTTGTTAGGAGAAGGATGCTGCAGGTAGATGACAGCTTCTGTCCTCACGGGGATTTGCAAGGGTCTGGGAGGCAAGGTCACCAGCCGCCCAGGGAACACCTCACAGGCCATGCTCTGCTGAATTGCCAGACTGCTACACAGGACACCGCGGCCCCCTGTTCCCTGGCCAACGGTGCCCATCTCCCTGGGATTTGGCCAAGAAAATACAATAGAAGGGGAGAATATATACGTCCACACGAGGGAGGTTCCCTCTGAGCAAACAGATTTTTGGAAAGGCTCCAATGAGCTTTATGTTAGCCTTACTTAGTGTTCAAAAGAAACTTGAAGATGCAAGTCCATTGAGGAAGACTGGGCTTCATAAAAGTGACCTCTCAACATTCTAATAACATCAGTCAGTATTTTAATGATGAATTTTTTTCTTTTTTTGGCGTAACGTATATATTTACATCAGAAAATGAAGAGATGGAAATAGAAGGCAGAAAAATCACTCAGTACCTAAAGATGGCAACCTAACCTTTTACTATCTGGGGTTCAAGGCTTCTTACTAAGCATTAACAAGTGTGTATATTCAATGAAAATGTATTCTTCCTAAAATGGTATAGTACATGTTGCGGGAAGTTGTTGAAAGCCAATAAATGTAACTCCACCCCACTTTAATGGTTGCACAGAACTCCGCTGCAGGGGTGAACCTTAACCTTTCATCCCACCTCCTACTGCGGGATGTCTAGCTGGTAGCAGCCTTTGCCTGGTACACCTCCCAGTAACAGAGGATCACTGAGCAGTCTGAGTCTGTCCATAGTGATCCAGATATAAAAAGATGGCGTAATGGATTGTCAACATTTCCAGAAAACCGGCTGGCATTTAGAAAGCATTTTCTCCAAACCTCAGATTCCAGGCTGCGAGAGGGGAAGGACCTGGCCGAGGCCCCAGGGACACAGCCAAGGCTCCTGCTGCCCCCAGGGGCTGCTGGTTCAGGCACCAGCCTGGAAACAGCAGGCTGCACTGCACCCCACTAACCCCAGCATCCCCGGTGGGGGGGACCTTCGGGTTCCACATTGACCCTGTCTCTGGATCCCTCCTCCTTGCTGGCTCTGGGTTTCAGGAGTTCATGCGTGGCCAGGTTTGGAAGCACCAAGCTGCTCTGAGCTCCTGGGCTGGCCTGGCAGGGCAGCTTTCCCAGCACCCAGGCCCTGGGAGCCAGGCTCCCTGCAGCAGGCCCCAGCCTGGCCTCCCCTTACCACCGAAACCCCTGCGCTCATCTGAAAGCCTGGGGCTTTGTCAAGCATGTGAAGGACTAAATCCCGTGGCTTCTGAAAGCCTCATCTGTGTGTGAGAACCTAGCGGGACCATTAGGGGATTTCTGGGCCATTTAGAAGCAGCCCAGCCTCTAAGGCTTTAGCGCAGCTCCGGAGTTCAGGAGCCGCCTCGAATGGCTGCGCAACTGTCGGCAATTTGCTCGACCTCCTTGTGTCTCTTCCCTCACAGGATAAGAACGTACGTCGCCGCGAGACGTGAGAGGCCTGCGGGAAATTCAAGAACCGCCCATACATCCTGCATCCAGGATGCTACAGAAATGACAGAGCTATTGCTGTGATGACCAGAACAGAGACGGCTCAGAAAGCCCAGCCCCGGTGTGGGTGTCTAGGTGGGGCCTTGCCTCTCTCACCACTGCAGATGGTGCCACAGTGACACGAGTCACCCAACAGGTTCAGGATGCCACACAAACCGAGAAATAGGGTTTTGGTTTTGAAAGAGCCAGGGATGAAACTGGGGACAGCCTTAGAATTTCCCGACTCCAAGATCCTAGTTGACACACAGGAAAGTGGGCTCGGGAAGGGAAGGGAGGGGCCTTTCAGGGGCTGTGCCTGGAGACCCAACACGCGTCACCCTGGGGATCGAAAGATTATAGGAAACAGGGCTTCGAAGGGAGGGTGGGTGGAAGGCAACTTTGCTGAAAGTGCTCTGAGCTTCCCTTTGGGTCAGCAGCATGGGGCTAGTTCAACTTTGACCCCCTGCACCCCCAGATACCTGCAGACAAGGTCCCCGCCAGGGGTCCTTGGGGCTAATGCCACCTTGAAATATGGGCCTATCTAGGGATTTCCAGAGGAGGTTTTTCAGGGCAGGAGGAGAGAGAAACGTTAACATTAAAAATAAATAAATAAATAAAACTATGCTTTCAACATACAGTTTTGAGGGCATTAGCCCCTTGTGGCCCCCTTTGCCTGGTAAAGCAATACAGCTATTCTTTTCTACTTCAAAAATAAAAATTAATTCATTAATTAAAAAATTAAAAAGCTATGCTTTCTTTCATGCCTTTCCAAAATGGAATCCATTAAAGCAGCTGTATGTATATTTTTTAAAAGGTTGCAAGAATCTGTGTTAACATTTCTATGACTCTAATGCAGTGTCTTCAACAAGGCACAGATGTTTTCAGCAGTGCGTGGAAACACTTGTGATTCACTGTCACAACCGGGGAGGCTCTAGCTGGCACCTAGTGGGTAGTGGTCCAGGATGCTGCTCAACATACAAGGAGGCCTGGTATTCAGCTGTGCCCGCGGGGACCCTGTTCCGGCGTATTGTGCCACGGTGAAGTTCAGGTGCAGGCACTGGATAGTGAGCCCAATCACCTCCTGACTGCTTGTCCCCTGCAGAGAGCCACGTAAGCACTCAGCACCTCCGAGCACCTGCTCCAGGACCCAGGGCACAGAGGAAGACTCAGATACACGCAGGAGGCAAGCAAGTGTGCTCCGAGCACGGAAGCACTCCAAAGCACTAGTTACCTTCTTACAGTATCACAACACCTTAGTGATACCATGTGTGAAATGGTCGTCATTTCCCTAAATTTGAATGGGTAATATGCTAGGATCTCTGCACATAACACACAAAGGCACTCAATCCTGCACTGCGGGAGCCTTCGAGAACGCACTTTTCCATGCGCAGTTTTGTTAGTCGTAACAAGAGTTTGCGGGTGGGTTTTTTTTTTACCGCAAATTCGTTGTCTGGGTTTTTCTCTCCCTTGCGGATCGGACGAGAATATTCAAATCGCTGGACCTCGTTTACTCTGTAAAAACTGTACAGAGACAGAGAAATCATTAGACATTTAACCAGAAAAGCAGCCGATTTGCTTTTAGACATGGGATCCGGTCCCCCTATAGGTCACTGCATCCCTTAAAACACCTCCAGCCTTGACCTGGAGCGACAGCTGGGCTTTCTTTCCCCACCAGCCTCAGAAGAGAGACGTTGGCAGGTGGAAAAATTACCTTGAATTTTTGCCTCTTCTCTGTCCCTGACAATGCTCAAGGGAGAAGAGATGCTGAGTAAGGGTGAAACAGGCAAAAACAGAAAAGGTGAAGCAAAGGAGAGGGGGAAAAGGCCTTCATTCTCCATTTATGCATTTATTATTTAAAATTTGAATTCATAATTCAACAATTAATTTATTAAATAACTTAATCTAAGAAGTTATTAAAAATTTAAAAAAATCTTATTTTTTAAAAGGTCTTGTATACTTTGATTTCAGATCTACAAAGGGCAGATTTGGCAACCACCAACGGTGGCATACATAAGATGCAGACCATACCTTCCTCCCCTGGGGAGGGGGTGGGTTTCACGCACATCCCAGAGGCAGGCTGGGAGGCTCACTCACCCCGCTGCGCTGAAACGCAGGTGGGCACCCCACATCAAAGGGAAATATCTGAGCATACACTATAGTTCACTAGTGTTTCAGGTCTCTCTGAGAAAAAAATGTTTCAAAACTTAAAGTCTAAGCCTTATGAAAGGCATCATCCACCAATAAACCAAGTCCTGGTTTATTTCCCATTGTTTGCTGATGAAAGGTTAAAGAAATGGTAGTGAATTTTGTAGAAGAACCCAATCCACCAAACTTCAGGATATAAAATAAGCAGATCCTGAGCATTATTAGGCCATCAAAGAGGTTAATTGTTTTTCACCAGTACATGGATCAAACAGAAAAGAAAATTCTTCATATCAAAGAGACATATAGTGTAGGTGTTTCTACACCACTGCTAAGTCAGGGGCAATTCAATGTAGATGCAGAAAATCTCACTCAAATTTGGACAGTTGGCCTGTGAGTTTTAAAATCCACCTCCAGGGGCTTCCCTGGTGGCGCAGTGGTTGAGAGTCCACCTGCCGATGCAGGGGACACGGGTTCACGCCCCGGTCCAGGAGGATCCCACATGCCGCGGAGCAGCTGGGCCCGTGAGCCATGGCCGCTGAGCCTGTGCGTCCGGAGCCCGTGCTCCGCAACAGGAGAGGCCACAACAGTGAGAGGCCCGCGTACCGCAAAAAAACCCCCCAAAAAACCCCCCCAAAAAAACCAATTCCACCTCCAAATCCCATATTATGTAATCACCCTGTTGTAGGGGTGAAGGCTTCTTCTCACCCCCTACCTGGTTCTCCATCACGAGCACATGTCTGAATCCCTATTCCTGCCTTCTGGGATCCAAATGCTCAGGCCACACCACAGGCACACAGATTCAGATCTGTGGGGTGTGGGGCAGGGCCTGAGCCCTGGAGAAAAGGTCTACAGGGGGTCTCTCACCTGGTGGCTCAAAAGGAGCCCAGAGTACCCCTTTTTCCCCCTGACTTTCCCTGTCTCCCAATCTCAGGTATAAGGAACAGCCTTGCGCCCTCCCGGCCACATGTGTTCACATCTTCCTTCCCCCTTCTTTGATGCTGAACATGACTAACTTCCCTTGCTTTTCGAAGTAAAACAGAAAGAGCATCTGAAAAGTTAATCAAAGGCTGACATCCACCCTCTGAGATGTGAAATTATGAAGAAGCGATCCATGTACGCCTCTCACCACCCTCAAGTTGGGTAAGGAAGATGTTACCTTACAATCTGCTCCGACACAGGCCTGTGAAATTTAGGGGGCAAATCGAGTTTGGGCTTTACTGTAAAGCACTGAATATCTGAAGGTCAAGGGGGTTAAGGATCGTAAGGCAGCGAGGTCATTAGCCAGGAGCAAGGTCCCACGTACACCCAGCCATCCAAACAAACGACATCGCCATCATTTTATATCCGACATGGTTGTCTGAAAGGATACATTGGCCAGCAGAGTTTTTAATATCGTCGCCTGGTGGAGATGTTGTCTTCATTTTCTCAGCATTTGGAAACTGAGTTAATAGCCGAGCTTCAAAATCTTCCCGGCGTTCATACTCCTTCCCTCGGTAAATGAAAACTTTCCCCTGGAAACAATGACATTCATTAAATAACACCCCAGGGGAAGGGCCAGGAAAAGTTCACACATAAAGGCATTGGTCTTCAAAATGGGCTTGACCGTTTTTTTTAAAATGTCACTGAATTGAAGAACAGCTTGTAATTGTGGTGATCTTACTAATCAAGAACACAGGAACAGAAGCCAGGTAAGTTAATACTGTTTAAGAAGAACTAAAGATGATGTTACTGAAGTCTGGTAGTACATTTCAGTCTTAACAGTAGCAATCAATTTACAAAACCATGAGAAACCAAGTGAATGACTGAACCCCACACACTAGTGGGCATGAAATGGTCAGACAGGGTAAAGGCACCAAGGCAAGTGGAGGAGAATGGTGTCCATATCATCTGCCCCCGCACCCCAGGTAGGCCCCAATTAAGTAGTTTCCATCCTGCCAGAAAGAATTCAAGGGAGAGATAGCCTCATCCACCAGAGGGCAGACAGCAGAAGCAAGAAGAATTACCATCCTGCAGTCTGTCGAGCAAAAACCACATTCACAGAAAGACAGACAAGATGAAAAGGCAGAGGGCTATGTACCAGACGAAGGAACAAGATAAAACCAGAAAAACAACTAAATGACGTGGAGATAGGCAACCTTCCAGAAAAAGAATTCAGAATACTGATAGTGAAGATGATCCAGGACCTTGGAAAAAGAATGGAGGCAAAGATTGAGAAGATGCAAGAAATGTTTAATAAAGACCTAGAAGAATTACAAATGAGATGAACAATACAATAACTGAAATGAAAACTACACTAGAAGGAATCAACAGCAGAATAAATGAGGCAGAAGAATGGATAAGTGACCTGGAAGACAGAATGGTGGAATTCACTGCTGCAGAACAGAATAAAGAAAAAAGAATGAAAAGAAATGAAGACACCCTAAGAGACCTCTGGGACATTAAACGCAACAACATTTGCATTATAGGGGTCCCAGAAGGAGAAGAGAGAGAGAGAAAGGACCCGAGAAAATATCTGAAGAGATAATAGTTGAAAACTTCCCTAACATGGGAAAGGAAATAGCCACCCAAGTCCAGGAAGTGCAGAGTCCCATACAGGATAAATCCAAGGAGAAACATGCCGAGACACACAGTAATCAAACTGGCAAAAGTTAAAGACAAAGAAAAATTATTGAAAGCAGCAAGGGAAAAACGACAAATAACATACAAGGGAACTCCCATAAGGTTAACAGCTGATTTCTCAGCAGAAACTCTACAAGCCAGAAGGGAGTGGCACGATATACTTAAAATGATAAAAGGGAAGAACCCGCAACCAATATTACTCTACCTGGCAAGGATCTCCTTCAGATTCCATGGAGAAATCAAAAGCTTTACAGACAAGCAAAAGCTAAGAGAATTCAGCACCACTAAACCAGCTCTACAACAAATGCTTAAGGAAGTTCTCTAAGTGGGAAACACAAGAGAAGAAAAGGACCTACAAAAACAAATGCAAAACAATTAAGAAAATGGTAACAGGAACATACATATTGATAATTACCTTAAACATGAACGGATTAAATGCTCCAACCAAAAGACACAGGCTTGTTGAATGGATAAAAAAACAAGACCCATATATATGCTGTCTATAAGAAACCCACTTCAGACCTAGGGACACATACAGACTGCGAGTGAGGGGATGGAAAAAGATATTCCATGCAAATGGAAATCAAAAGAAAGCTGGAGTAGCAATACTCATATCAGATAAAATAGACTTTAAAATAAAGAATGTTACAAGAGACAAGGAAGGACACTACATAATGATCAAGGGATCAATCCAAGAAGAAGATATAACAATTATAAATATATATGTGCCGAACATAGGAGCACCTCAATATATAAGGCAAGTGCTAACAGCTATAAAAGAGGAAATCAACAGTAACACAACAATAGTGGCGGAATTTAACACCTCACTTACACCAGTGGACAGATCATCCAAACAGAAAATTAATAAAGAAACACAAGCTTTAAATGACACAATAGACCAGATAGATTTAATTGATATTTATAAGACATTCCATCCCAAAACAGCAGATTACACTTTCTTCGCTAGTGTGCATGGAACATTCTCCAGGATAGATCACATCCTGGGTCACAAATCAAGCCTTGGTAAATTTAAGAAAATTGAAATCATATCAAGCATCTTTTCTGACCACAGCGCTATGAGATTAGAAATCAATTAATTACAGGGAAAAAAACGTAAAAAACACGAACACCTGGAGGCTAAACAAGATGTTACTAAATAACCAAGAGATCACTGAAGAAATCAAAGAGAAAATCAAAAACTACGTAGAGACAAATGACAATGAAAACACAATGATCCAAAACCTATGGGATGCAGCAAAAGCAGTGCTAAGAGGAAAGTTTATAGCTATACAAGCCTACCTCAAGAAACAAGAAAAATCTCAAATAAACAATCTAACCTTACACCTAAAGGAACCAGAGAAAGAAGAACAAACAAAACCCAAAGTTAGCAGAAGGAAAGAAATCATAAAGATCAGAGCACAAATAAATGAAATAGAAACAAAGAAAACAATAGCAAAGATCAATAAAACTAAAAGCTGGTTCTTTGAGAAGATAAACAAAATTGATAAACATTAGCCAGATTCACCAAGAAAAAGAGGGAGAGGACTCAAATAAATAAAATTAGAAATGAAAAAGGAGAAGTTACAACAGACACTGCAGAAATACAAAGCATCCTAAGACACTACTACAAGCAACTCTATGCCAATAAAATGGACAACCTGGAAGAAATGGACACATTATTAGAAAGGTATAACCTTCCAAGACTGAACCAGGAAGAAATAGAAAATATGAACAGACCAATTACAAATAATGAAATTGAAACGGTGATTAAACATCTTCCAACAAACAAAAGTCCAGGACCAGATGGCTTCACAGGTGAATTCTATCAAACATTTAGAGAAGAGCTAACACGCATCCTTCTCAAACTCTTCCAAAAAATTGCAGAGGAAGGAACACCCCCAAACTCATTCTATGAGGCCACTATCACCCTGACACCAAAACCAGACAAAGATACTACAAAAAAAGAAAATTAGAGACCAGTATTACTGATGAATATAGATGCAAGAATCCTCAACAAAATGCTAGCAAACAGAATCCAACAACACATTAAAAGGATCACACACCATGATCAAGTGAGATTTATCCCAGGGATGAAAGGATTCCTCAATATATGCAAATCAATCATTGTGATACACCATATTAACAAACTGAAGAATAAAAACCATATGATCATGTCAATAGATGCAGAAAAGCTTTTGACAAAATTCAACACCCATTTACAATAAAAACTCTCCAGAAAGTGGGCATAGAGGGAACCTACCTCAACATAATAAAGGCCATATATGACAAACCCACAGCAAATATCATTCTCAATGGTGAAAAACTGAAAGCATTTCCTGTAAGATCAGGAACAAGACAAGGATGTCCACTCTCACCACTATTATTCAACATAGTTTTGGAAGTCCTAGCCACAGCAATCAGAGAAGAAAAAGAAATAAAAGGAATCCAAATAGGAAAAGAAGAAGTAAAACTGTCACTGTTTGCAGATGACATGATACTATACATAGAGAATCCTAAAGATGCCATCAGAAAACTACTAGAGCTAATCAATGAATTTGGTAAAGTTGCAGGATACAAAATTAATGCATAGAAATCTCTTGCATTCCTATAAACTAATGATGAAAAATCTGAAAGAGAAATTAAGGAAACACTCCCATTTACCAGTACAACAAAAAGAATAAAATACCTAGGAATGAACCTACCTAGGGAGACTAAAGACCCGTATGCAGAAAACTATAAGACACTGATGAAAGAAATTAAAGATGATACCAACAGATGGAGAAATATACCATGTTCTTGGATTGGAAGTATCAATATTGTGAAAATGACTATACTACCCAAAGCAATCTACAGATCCAATGCAACCCTTATCAAATGACCAATGGCATTTTTTACAGAACTAGAACAAAAAATCTTAAAATTTGTATGGAGACACAAAGGACCCAGAATAGTCAAGGCAGTCTTGAGGGAAAAAAAGCGGAGCTGGAGGAATCAGACTCCCTGACTTCAGACTATACTACAAAGCTACAGTAATCAAGACAGTATGGTGCTGGCACAAAAACAGAAATATAGATCAATGGAACAAGATAGAAAGCTCAGAGATAAACCCACGCACTTATGGTCAACTAATCTATGACAAAGGAGGGAAGGATATACAGTGGAGAAAAGACAGTCTCTTCAATAAGTGGTGCTGGGAAAACTGGACAGCTACATGTAAAAGAATGAAATTAGAACACTCCCTAACAGTATACACAAAAATAAACTCAAAATGAATTAGAGACCTAAATGTAAGACCGGACACTATAAAACTCTTAGAGGAAAACATAGGAAGAACACTCTTTGACATAAATCACAGCAAGACCTTTTTTGATCAGGCTTCTCTGGTGGCGCAGTGGTTGAGAGTCCGCCTGCCGATGCAGGGGACACGGGTTCGTGCCCCGGTCTGGGAAGATCCCACATGCTGCAGAGCGGCTGGGCCCATGAGCCATGGCTGCTGAGCCTGCACATCTGGAGCCTGTGCTCCACAATGGGAGACGCCACAACAGTGAGAGGCCCGCGCACCGCAAAAAAAAAAAAAAAAAAAGACCTTTTTTGATCCACCTCCTAGAGTAATGGATATAAAAACAAAAATAAACAAATGGGACCTAAGGAAACTACAATGCTTTTGCACAGCAAAGGAAACCATAAACAAGACGAAAAGACAACCCTCAGAATGGGAGAAAGTATTTGTAAATGAATCAACGGACAAAGGATTAATCTCCAAAATATATAAATAGCTCATGCAGCTCAATATTAAAAAAAACAAACAACCCAATCCAAAAATGGGCAGAAGAACTAAATAGACATTTCTCCAAAGAAGACATACATGGCCAAGAAGCACATGAAAAGCTGCTCAACATCACTAATTATTAGAGAAATGCAAATGCAAACTACAATGTGGTATCACTTCACACTAGTTAGAATGGGCATTATCAGAAAATCTACAAACAACAAATGCTGGAGAGGGTGTGGAGAAAAGGGAACCCTCTTCCACTGTTGGTGGGAATGTAAATTGATACAGCCACTATGGAGAACAGTATGGAGGTTCCTTAAAAAACTAAAACTAGAACTACCATACGACCCAGCAATCCCACTACTGGGCATATACCCAGAGAAAACCATAATTGAAAAAGACACATGCACCTCAGTGTTCACTGCAGCACTATTTACAATAGGCAGGTCATGGAAGCAACCTAAATGCCCATCGACAGACGAATGGATAAAGAAGATGTGGTACATATATACAATGGAATATTACTCAGCCATAAAAAGGAACGAAATTGGGTCATTTTTAGAGATGTGGATGGACCTAGAGACTGTCATACAGAGTGAAGTAAGTCAGAAAGAGAAAAACAAATATCGTATATTAATGCATGTATGTGGAACCTAGAACAATGGTACAGATGAACCAGTTTGCAGGGCAGAAAGTGAGACACAGATGTAGAGAACAAACGTATGGACACCAAGGGGGGAAAAGTGGCGGGGGTGGTGGTGGTGGGATGAACTGGGAGATTGGGATTGACATATGTACACTAATATGTATAAAATGGATAACTAATAAGAACCTGCTGTATAAAAAAATAAAAAAAATTCAAAAAAGAATTCAAGCGAGCCTGAGATGAAGGTGGGGCCTCAGAGCCTGAGCACGACTTTGCAAGCTGGTTCCTACAGGTCACAGCCAAGAGATGAGCAGATCCAGAAGGAAGAGGGTCCAGACCAAAGCAGAGGGACCCAAGGCTCTGGGCCTCCCCTGGTGCTGAGAGGGTGGAGGTGGTGGCTGGACTCCCCTCCTGGAACGTTTGCAGTTGTCCTGTGAACAACGAGCCATCAGCGGATGGCAGGGTAGAGCATACAGGGTGTTCCTCCTAAAGGAGGAAGTCTGTCCCTCTCAGGTGCCACTTCTGTCACCTCCACAGAGTGTGGAGAGTGCACCTGGGGGGTGTTTTGGGTGGCTGGGCTGGGCGACCTTGAGGGAGGGTGATACGTAGGTAAGCATTCCTCTCTACTCAGGCTGTCTTGTTGAGACCTGTCTCGTGACACGGTCACTCCGTAAATATGTGTGTCAGGAACGTTCTGATGCCAAGATGGCACTGGTCTCCATACCTTCAGAGATTCAACAAGTGTGTTCTGAGTGGCAACTGAATCACAGAAAGATGTCAGTGGGTAGTGTGATGCTGCAGCTGGTTCTCGAAGCCCTCCACCTCCCCCCACCCATCTTCTTGCCCCAGCTTACGGCTGTCTCAACATCAATGAAAACTGCCACAAGGTTTTCCTTGTTGCAATGAGCAGAACCTACAGAACCCGAGGAACAGGAGGCTGGGGGCTCGTGCTTCTCCTCCTTGGACTTGGTTGCTGTTTCATCAGGGACCCTGGGCAAGAGGGTCCAAGCCAGCCAGTCGTGAGTTAGGGGCAGCCCTGTTATCTGCCCTGACCCTGGACAGATACCAGAGTGCAAGAGGGGGAGGGGGCGGGAGAAGGGGAGGCGGAAAGGGAGGGGGCAGGGGAAGGATGGGGAGAGGGGAGGGGGAGGAGGAGGAGGAAGGGAAGAGAAGGTACACAAACAGATGCATCCTAGAGCCTCAGCTCAAAGCCAAATTAAAATTCATCTGATTAATGAATTTTCACAAAAACAGAGCCCCTGTGGCATTCCATTTATCCCCTTCCCTAGACCAAAGTTATTCTGAGTTCTTGTAAATCACTAAAGAAGGAAGACTTTAAAATGCTTTTTTTCACTTTGTGCTTAGGTATGTCTTAAAGTACCCACTACAGAGAAAAATGTGCTCTTTCTTTAAACAAATAATCTGAAGCAGAAACCAAAGTAATATGTAGTCTTAATCAGAAATATAAATACACAGTACAGGCACCTTTTAGGGCTATAAAAAGCCAAACATTTCAGAAATTCAGGGTGATTTAATGTATAACAGGCTACTACGAAGCTAGCATGCATTTATTATGCTTTACACTCGAAGGAAGACATAATAATAAAAATGTATATAAAGGCTTTAATAGAAAAACACTAGTGAGTTATAGATGAACACACTAATAACATTTTCTAGAAATGTCAATTACTTTGCATTTTGAAGTGGTCCATTTAAGCCTGAAAACAGGAGGGAAACGTACATATAGTCAAAGATATTTATTCCTTGTAAGAATCATAAATATTCATATAAATGCAAAAAACCCCAGTGCGATCAATTCTTAAAGCAAAACAAAGCAGAGGGGACAGCGAGTCAGTTCTCAGAGGCTGTGCTCTCAGCACTGAATGAAGTAGACAAACATCCCACCCACTTTTTTGTAACTGCTAATGTCATTGTCAGATGGAGCCCTGACAGGCAATCTGTGAAGCGTAATGAATGTATTGCTATAGCCCCACAGAATTATTCGGGGGTGGGGGGCAAGTCAGTTCCATATTAATCCAGCCCGTTAAAGTCGTAATTCGTACTCTGCATTTTGCCCTTGTGACGGGCAGGTGACCCAGCACGGTCCCTGGAGCACGGATCTCATGTGACCTCCCAGGACAACCCTGGCATCAGCTGGCTTGGGGGCTGCAAAAAGCTCACCCCGCCCTGCTGCCAGCTCAGGACGCCAGGACAGAGCCGTAGTGGCCTTAAATTATGGCGCTGTCCAAGGAGGGCCACACACACACTCTACACCCAGCACAGCACAGGTCAGCTGTGATTTAGGGCTTGTCCCTCCCTCTCAGTCTTTCTTAGAGACACACACACACACACACACGGAGGCATATGTACAGATTCACATACATTAATTAAAGCCTTGAGCAACATTAGGTGACTTCAACTCCAGGCTCAAGAGGGATACCCTTTGGATTGGTTTGTTACTTAAAGTTAATTTCAAAATCCTCCCTAACCACTATCTTAGATGCCACAGTTGCACGATGAAGGTGACAGTGTTAAGAAGAGACTGACCAGCAGGGACAGGCCACGTGCCCCAGGCACCCAGCCAGGACCCTGCGTGAGCGTATCAACTAACAGGTCACCTTCTGGAGCTGGTCAGCCCTGCGAGGGCCACTTGCTGACGTTCTTATACAGAATGACAGGTCCTCACCAAGTAAGTCCTTCCTGCTGGTGCCAGTGTGAAGGGACATCTTATACTATCAGGGCCTCCTGTGGGATCAGAAACACCAGGGCCAAAGGAACACACCTCTGGGGCTACAGAAATCTCCCAACTGGATCTAACTGCCCCAGACAGGTGTGCCCTAGATAGAGAGATCCTGCTTCTCTAAAACCAGAAGGATCATGCATGGTCTCCCAGGATAAGAGAAAACCAGGTGACATTAAAAAAAAAAAGGTCATAAGAAATGACAGGAAATCATGGTCAATGGTATCCAAGAATGAGTTTTTGAGAAACTTTAACAATTCTACTAATAGGCTAGGCAGCAGTTATTTACACAATTTCTGGCCTCATGATTATTGGGTGACTTGGCTGGTGATCACAGTGTTTCTTCCATCATGTGTCAAAGAGCACATGCCTGTCTCAGAAATGGAGTATGACTCTGAGTTTCCAGCACTGGGAATCCATTTCCAGTTTCTCATATAATTAAAAATACTCATGTTCATAGCAGTGTTATTCAGAATAGGCAAAACAACCCAAAGTCTATCAAAGGACGGATGGATAAACAAAATGTGGTACATCAGTACAATGGAATATTACTCTTCCATAAAATGGAATGAAGCTCTGATACATGCTACCACATGGATAAGCCTTGCAGACATGATGCTCAGGGAAGTGAGCCAGACACAAAAGGACAAGTTTTATATGATTCCACTTAAATGAGGTCCCTAGAACAGGCAAATTCTGAGACAGAAAGTAAAAGCGTGGTTGCCAGGGTCTGGGGGGGAGGGGAGAAGGGGGAATTATTGTTTAATGGGGTAAGAGTTCTAGTTCAGGAAGATGAAAAAGATCAGGAGATGGATGGTGGGCATAGTTGCACAACAAACTAAATAAACTTAATGCCATTGAACAATGCACCTAAAGAGGGCAAATTTTATGTTATGCATATATATCTTACAGAATTTTTTTTTTTTTTTTTTGGCCGTGCCACGCGGCTTGAGGGATCTAGTTCCCTGACTAGGGATTGAACCTGAGCCCCTGGCAGTGACAGTGCGGAGTCCTCACCACTGGACCACCAGGGAAGTCCCCAACCACAATTTAAAAAATATAGATAGATCTCTGAACAGGAGTTCTATTTGGGAAAAATGAGATAGAAAGTTTATATGCAATCAAAAAATATGATCAGCCCCTCTCTGGCACCCTAAGTCAAGCACAGAGCTGTTAAAATAATACAAAGAGTCGGACTTCGGATGCAAAGTCCAAATTCTTCCTCAGAAAGGGAAGAGGCTCGCTGCCCAGGGAGCAATCCTGACCCAATCAAAACAGAATCCAAAGTTACCCGAAGGAACGTGGGGAATCCTTGTCCGTAGTAACCGACAGCAAAATAGTCAGGCTTGGGTCTTATCACCTTGACGATGTTTTCATAAAACTGAGCCTGTTTTTTCTGAAAGGAAGAAAGGAAATGCATTTCAGGTTTGAATGGAGTAGTTGCACATCCATGCATCTGGGTTCTTCCAGCTTTGGCAGTTCTAGCGGGTGAGAGGGGGAGAAGGTGGGGGAGAGGTGCTGATGCAGGCACTGAATTTAATCTCACCACGAAGCTTTGACGGTACTCCTCACTCATCCTCCAACATTCAGCAGGGGAATTTGACCAAAAAGCCAAATTCAGCAACCAGTTGTGATTTATAGGTGTTTTAATAACCAAAGAGGTGCCAGAGAGATGGTTTTTCTTCTGATTAAATGTCTGATCTTTAGGATTTTTTTAAAAAAGGTATCAGTCAGATAATGGGATACATTACAAGAGAATTTAAAAGGGCAGAATTCTGTTCCACATTCATGATACACATCACAGCATCATAAGTCGATCTGCTGAATACAAAAATGATACAGCAGAGAAAGCAGTAGTTAGAAACCGATAGCTTCTGTGGCAGGAGAAAGGTCTGGGCTAGCCTCCATCCGTCCCCCTCTTGTGGACAGGCTCACAGTTTTAAACGAGTGGAGACTCCTGGAGACCTCTGGGCCATCAAGACCAACGTACACCTAGACTCAGCAGTTGTTCACATGTAAACCGTTCAGAGGCATCTTAGAGTTTGGTTACAAAAGCTCATTGGGGAATAAGAAGTGAATACTCGTGGGCCAGAATCAACCAGCAAATAAATCAAGGGTCCTCCTGGACAAAATGAAGGAGAATCCCAACGTTCAAAGGAAAAGAAAAATTGCAGAAGAACAAGCTGAGATTGCCTGTTCATTTAAAGAGAAAGAAAGACCTACCAGCAATTCGCTAAGTTGTTCATAATCAAATATCTCGTTTTCATACTGTTCAGCCAGTTCCTTGCCCAGGGCGATGGCCTCTTCCCACATCTGTGAGGGAAAAGAAAGCAACAAGGGAAAGAGAAACTCAAACCTGAATCGTGCGGTCAAAGAGTAATATGCTGCAACACAACCGTTCATGATGAAACAAGCTGGAAATACACTCGCTTAATCTGAAAGCATTGGAAAAATACAGATATTTTCTAGAGGCTTATGGCCTTTGGCTCGGGCATCAGTTGACCAAACTGGTCAGCTACTGGCTCATCAATCATGCTGGCCACTGCCCCTGGTCGGAGCAGTTGGCCGGCCAGTTCTGCCTCGCCTGCTGCTGGCCACTGACGCCCATCTGTCGGAGCAGCCGTGGAGCTCAGAAAGGAAACCACAGGGCGAGGTTGAGAGGAGCGTTTGCGTAGAAACCACAGGCTTGATTTTGCTACTTTCCCAAATCATCCCATTTAATAAGCTCTATGTGTCAGTGGTCAGAAAGACAAGGATCTATTTCAAATCTAAATTAAGGCTTGCAAGAAGTTTGTGTTATGTTTACAGATACCGTCAGGATGTAAAATCTGCCATCGTTTCGAAAGGGAGAATTTTTTATGGTAATGGTTTAAAAGTGGGTTTCCCAATCAGGTAACATTTATTAAAATGCTGATAAACTTTTGACACATGTGGATTAATTTATTGATACCTGTGGTAGGCCTGAATTTCCCTTGTTTTCCTTGGGAAAAATAAAATACAGTGGTTTACTTGAGAAGAACATGGAAAATATGGAGGAACTATCTCCTCCAGAAAGCCTTCCTGGGTGCCACCCACCCTCTTCCTCTGTGCTCCTACAAGACCCAGGATTCCCCTACTAAAAAAACTTGGGGTAATGTACTGAAAGTGGAATGCTCCTTTGGCATTCCTCCTCAGGGACTATAAGCCCCTTGAGGGCAGGGCCTAAGCATTATCAAAACCTCTGGACCGTATGGAGTCCAGGACCTGCTCAACAATGTTTCTCAAACAGAAATGAAGGTTGTCGACTTAGAATCAGGAAAGTGTCACACCACCCCACATACTGGGTCCCCAGACACGAATCGCTCACTTCTCCACTGGAACCATCCCCACAAGGTGGTAGCACTGTTAGGGCAGTGACTGCAAACTTATTCTACCTCCAGCGAGATGCCACCTGCATTGTCTTGTTAAAGTCCTTCGCCTTGTCAGGTGGGTATCTTTATTACACCTGTTTGGCAGATAAGGAAGTTGGGGATCAGACAGGTAAGTTACCTGCCCAAGGGCACATCGTGGGGTGTACTCGGCCCAGCTTGGCCTTTTTCTGAAGTTCTGCTCTCGATGACTTAGTTGGAGGTGCTATAACAAAATCCCATACAACAGGTATTTCCTTCTCACAGTTCTGGAGGCTGGGAAGTCCAAGAACAAGGTGTAGGCAGATTCAGTTCTTGGTAAGCGTTCTCCTCCTGACTCGTAGACAGGCATCTTCTAACTGTGTACTCACATGACCTTAGGAGAGATCTTTCTCTTCTTCTTCTTATAAGGGCCCTAATCCCATCATGGGGGCCCCCACCCTAATCATGACCCAATATAAACATAATTACCTTCCCAAAGCCTCACTTCCAAATATCATCACATGGTGGTTAGGGTTTTAACATATGAATTTTAGAGGGATGCAAACATTCAGCCCATAACAATGACCATGTGCCAGCACTTCCAGCTGCCCCACACCCCCTCCTCCTGAAATGGGTTTTAAAGGATGCTAAGCTAGTTCCTAACTCCAGGCTCTCACTGAGAACACAGGGAGCCGGGTCCCACACCTGGCATACCCTTGGCACTGAACCCTCACCTGCCTGCCAGTCTTTGCCTTTTCTTAGTAGAACCACACTATCAAGGACCTTACTTATTACTGAATCACCCAATAGACTTAAAATACTCTTTACACAGCTGCTACTTAAAAAAACCATCTGCTATTTTTGATGAGAAAAAGCTATTCTGAAATTGCATTTTAATACTTTGAAAGACATCTTAAAAGTAAGCCCAGAGTAGAAAAAGATTTCAGAGTTAGGACCAGCAGCCAGGGAAGAGAGAAAGTGGCTGAGATGCTCTTCCTAGACCACACACTTCTCTTCCCAAGAACCCCTACCTGTCTCCTTCATCCTGCTGAAGCTTTGCATCTTTTGAATATCTTCATCTGTTGCTCCAGCTAGCTCAGGTCCTTTGCCAGAGCCTAAGCTCACATTTCTCGGAAGAGGGAGCTTCTCCACTTGGAATGTTTCTTTTAAGCTCCAGTGACCAATTCATCCCTTAGTACATTTCCATTTCAAAGAAATCATTACCTTTAGTTGTAGTTCTCATTCACTCGATTGATTTTTCTTTAGTTTTCCGCAAGCTAATACACCACTCTCTTAGCTGCCTAGAATCTTAGGGCTTCTAATTACTGCTTAATCTGTTTTTATCCTAAATGACAGATGAGATGCTTTAACCTATCAAAAGTAATTGCTTTTAAAAAGAAATATGTCTTGAATAAATATTTTATCCAACTCACCCAGAGGTTACACAGTTGTGTTCTTTATCAGATTTTCTATAAACATACATTCCCCTCTCCACCCGCCTCACCCCGGAATGTTTTAAAGGATTCTGCATTAAGGAGATTTTCATCTACTTTTAATTGGCTAGGGCTCTACAGAGTGTGGGTTGCTCATATTTCCCGTGTGAATACCTTGGAAAATATTTCCGTGCCAGAGAGAAAACAGATTCAATATGATCGAGATTTAGATGATCTCGGTGGAAGAATCGCTTTAACCTGTGTGATTGAACGCCCTACCCTGGCTCCATTCTTAGACATGCAGTAGGCAGATGAGGTTTACCACAGTCCCAAATGAAAAAGCACCCTAGCAACGTTCCACTTTACTTTCTGATTTGAAATCCTTAGTCCATTTTACAGCATCCTTGGCTTTGTTCATTTACTTCCAACACGGAGCACACTCTTCCCACCTCCTCCTTTTATCAGATGATCCCAGCTACATTCTCTTGAGATGATCATCTTTTCTTTCTGAACCTTTCGGTTCCAGGAAGTCCCATTTATGCAAGTGTCGTGAACGGAAAACTTTTTTTTTTTTTTTCTGATGAAATTCCTTCGTTAGTTCCAAGACTGAAGTGGCTGCAGAGCACATATCAGCGATTGCTTTCCTACGGAGAACTGTGAGGCTGACGAGTGACCAGCTGGGTAGAATGACAACACCGATCTAACAGGATCAGGGAGGCAGCGGAGGAACACCAAGATGGCAGCCTGGACAAGCACCCTTTACAAAGAACTCAGGCCAGTGACGACTCACCAGGAGATTGGTGTGCAACTGCGGTTGAACCCGCTAACTTGCTCTAAGTCCCTCACCAGTGAAGATGTTTTATGGGATGCTCTTATGGCAGTCATTCTAAAATTCATCTGGCTTTCCAGGCAGCTGTTGGGAACAGAGTCATATTCAATCACCCTCTACATTTCCAGTGCCCTGCACAGGAAATGGATGAAGAGCTAATGCTGTGGAAGGTTCCAGAGCACTGTTTGAGGGCCCTCAGCACTGGAGGGGACCCATGTGGCCCAGAACTAGCCTTATGCCCTGGCCAGTGAGTGCTTCACTGCAGGAATGACGCGAGTGAGAATCTCCTTCCAGTCCCTCGACGATGAGGGGCTGGATTCCCCAGGAGAGATGTGTGTCGTACGTCTGGATGGCGACTCCAAGGGGCGTGGTCCAGCCGAGAGGGGACCCAGCCAGTCCCGGCATTGCTACAACCTCTTCTGACAGGATGGAGACTCCTTATGGGCACCTCCACTCTCCCTAGGCCTCCCCATCTCTCCCTGAGCCAAGCTGCATCCTGGCTCCTCCTGTGGTTCTCAGCTGATCTCCACTAATCTGAGCAAAGGCTGGACACTTTCTGAAGACATTTCTGAGAGTGAGTCAGGCCCCACTCTCCCAGCCCCTGCCATGGAGCCTTTGCTCTGTGCTCTGCATCAAAGCTGCCCAACCGTGCAGTAACGACGCCACCCTCTCTCTGAGTGCACACATGACAGAGCCAGAGCCTGAGAAAGGGGGTCAGATGGGCTGGCTGCCCTCTGGTAGGGCAGGAAACGCAGTGGGATCTGGGACTTGGGCTGGACTTAGGAAGCCTTGCTGGAAAGGTTCGTACACCGACTCGAAGACAAATCCTGCCTTGTGGTGCAGCCAGGTACTCAAGAATTACTGACCATTGAAATCATGTTCCTTTTTTCCCAACAGCAATTCTTTTTTTTTTTTTTTTTTTTTTTTGCTGTACGCGGGCCTCTCACCGCTGTGGCCTCTCCCGTTGCGGAGCACAGGCTCCGGACACACAGGCCCCGCGGCCATGGCTCGCGGGCCCAGCCGCTCCGCGGCATGTGGGATCCTCCGGGATCGGGGCACGAACCCGTGTCCCCTGCATCGGCAGGCGGACTCTCAACCACTGCGCCACCAGGGAGGCCCCAACAGCAATTCTTTATTAGTCCAAATGGAAAATGGTTTGCTCAGTTTTAATGCCCCAGGGGAAAAATGGAGAAGGCATAACTTTTTTTTTTCCCCCTAAAAAAAAAAAGGATTTTTTCCTTTTTCTTTAAGCCAGGACATCTGTAGTTCTGCAAGCCCTTAGAAAGCCTAAACCAGACAGCGAAAGATACAGTTGCCTTTTCCTTGGTGGTTTGATTGGAAGGAGAAGGGACACATCCTGTCACTCACCCCTCATTCTGTAGATAATTATTGGGCACCTGTGATGTGGGGGTGGGGTCAGGGAGAAGAGAGGAGGAACAGGAGGTGCACACACAGCTCTTGAAGGAGGATTGGAGAAAGAAGAGAAACAGGCAGTAGCTGGCGAGGGGAGTCAGAACGAGAGAGAGTTTTTTTAAAGATGGGAGAAATAATGGCATGGTTGTAGGCGAGTGTGTATTAGCCAGTGGAGAGGAAAACGGTGCTGCTTGTCAGGGAGAGGGTGGACGGGCCAGAGTGATGTCCTGGATGGGGTGGGGGATCCTGGGCTCAGAGCGGGAGGAGCGGCCTTGGACACGATCACGGAGGGCTGTCCCCGGGACTGGAGGGACAGATGCAGACCCGTGGATGAGGGTGTGACGGGGTCAAAGCTGCACCACACAGCCTGGGTATCACTAGCTGGAAAATCAATTACTTTGAAAAAGAATTCACACGTGAAGGAATGGAGCCTCATCACTCGGAGCTGCTCGAACTGCTTGGAAGGAAGTAAAACCTCCCTGGACTGATCAGAAGTCACTTCCCTGCCAGCTTTGCAGCCACGTGAGGCTTGTTCTGCTCCCAGCGGCTGAGCCAGTCTGGTACCCGGCTCCTCTGGGCGTCCACACATCTGATATTGACCCCATTTGAGAGTCAGTGTGATCAGCTGACTCAAGTCTCTGGAGCTGTCACCTGCCTCTCCTCATCTCCGCTGCCACCACCTTTCCCTGGGCCACCACATGTCAGGCCTAGACCACTGCTCCAGCCCTCCACCCCCAGGGCTTCTGCCACCTTGGAGCCAAAATCACTCCCTGAAAAGAGGAAAATAAAGGCATCCTTGTCTATGTTCATAAAATCTCATTGGCTCTTGTGCCTTATGGGGTAAGTCAAATCTTCAGGAGACACACAAGGCCATGGACAGACTGGCTCCCAAGTTCTCTGCATCTGTGTCTCCCAGGACCCCTTCCTCGCCCCCCCGAGAGACAGACTTCTCGGCTTCTCCAGAAAAGTGAGATGTCTTCGGGAGCCCTGGCCTTGACCAGTGTGATTCCCACTCTTTGGAATCCCTGCCCTCCCAGCCATCATCTGGCAAGCTTTGTCTCATTCGTCAAGACCCAGTTTACATGTCACCTTCTCGGGGACAAGGAGGTCTCCCCTTTCTCCTCAGAAGAGGGAGTCATTCGCATAGCTGTTAGGTAGGTTGACTCAGCACCCACCAGTGCAACAGACCAGAGGAGGGTTTTGGTATTTACCTGCTCACGCCTCGAGGCGGGCCTTTGCCCTCCCGCCCCCCTGCACCCCGTAATTCATGGGTGCAGGTGGCACCTGGCACCCAGGAGGCTGGGTGGTGGAAACACGTGTGAGGGGTCCTTCAGGGCGGGGTGTAGGGCAGCAGGGTTGTTACCGACTCTAAACCTTGATTTTCTCCTGCTCTGATCATAAATCGTTCTTTTCTGGGGGCGAATCATCATTAACACATAATCTCTGAGCACTCCAGCCAAATTCTTGCTAATTGAACAGATTCTGGCAAATATCAGGATTTTTGAAAATTCTGGAAATGCTGAGAGCAAACCAAGAGGAGGGTGGTATGATGCTCGCACCTGTAATTCCTCTCAATGACAACTGTGTTTTTAAAAGGAAACTCAGAGGATGAGAAAATGTCACCCCCACTACTTAGAAAAGAAATGCAACCATTTCATCAGAAGTGGAAACTTGCTTCCAAACCCCTATTTTTAGTTCACAAGATGATGCAAGATGCCTTCTCTTTTGACTTGGGCACAAGGCAAAGTGCAAACTTCTTCAAGGCGAGGTTATTTTAAGGGAAAAGAAGACAGAGCTCCAGCTGAAAAGAATCCCAGAGCTTCATACATCACATGGGCTGTCGGCTATGTGCCCCTTTGCTGACACTGCCAGGCTGCTTCCTGGCTTTCGAGGAGGTTAATGCTGGTTAATAATGGCTCCCTCACTCTGATGACATTTTCTTGAGAGCAGGGCTTCTACTTTAGACACACCTTCCATAGAGAAGCCTGGTAATTTTCAGTGCACTGCTTGAACTAAGGGCTTTATTGAAAATTACTAGGCCTCAACCAAACACAGTAAGACAGACAATTCAGAGCATCTTCAGGACAGAACGCTTGACTGCCACGATAAAACCCGACAGTGGGCTTTCCGGAGATGCAAAAACAGGTGGTAAAAAGAGAAAGGAAAAGGAGCAAGGAGTAATTATTAGCCCAGGAAGGAAGAAGTGCAGAAGAATGAAAAGGGAAACAGATGGAAATGACGTTTTTTGGAGAGAAAGAAACAGATGAAAAGACCAAAAGCTGGGCTGAAAGACATTCAAAACTCTTTTAAGCGGTGGAAAAGCAAAAATAAAAGAATGATTTTTGTGAAGAAGCAATACAGAAAGATAACAGAACATAATTTAAAAAACGGGGTTTCCCTGGTGGTGCAGTGGTTGAGAGTCCGCCTGCCGATGCAGGGGACACGGGTTCGTGCCCCGGTCCGGGAAGATCCCACATGCCGCAGAGCGGCTGGGCCCGTGAGCCGTGGCCGCTGAACCTGCGCGTCCGGAGCCTGTGCTCCGCAACGGGAGAGGCCACAGCAGTGAGAGGCCTGCGTAACGCAAAAAACAAACAAACAAACAAAACAAACCCCGGAGTGTCCAATATGAAGGAGCAGAAAATCCATTCAGCGTTGCTGCTTTCAGAGCACAAAGGTAGACAGACTTTTAATACAGTCTGACCCCAGTCTCTGGCGGGCGCCCTGGGGTGTCCCCGCAGGTGCTGGCGTCCAAGGGATGGGGTGGGAACCCGCTCCTTTAAGGGCCTGCGCTCACGGTTTCCAGGACACAAATCTGCCTTGGGTTCTGTAAGCCCCTACTTCCCCTGGGTAGCTGCATACATTTAAAACAGTGAAAATTAGCTCTAGGATGTGTAAAGTTTCTACCTATTAAGGACATAGTGAAGATTTCCTTAATCACATAAGGTGACAGTCTGTATCAGTGGAGCTATAACTGAGTCATACTTTTGCCAGGCTCAGGTACTGGGCAGAGTCCATTTTACAATTGTGTGGTCCTCAGCCATCACTGGTCTTCAAGTCCAACTGTAGTATTAAGGCCCATTACCCAAATATATGGTTTTAAACCCAAAATGCAATTTTTCCCCCTAAAACGAAACACGTGTAAAATCAAACCCAAGAAACTCTTGTGATTTAAATACTCATGTGCTGCAGGAGAACATTTAGAACATGGGCCTGGGATGGACCTTGAGTCAGCAGTGAAGTCAGAGCCTGTGGCCGATGCCAGACGGCCTTCCCCACATGACCATCCCTGCCTGTTCACTTGGTCCACCCCTGCGATCATTCTGACCGAGGACTTATTTCTGGCAGACGTACGGGAGTCCAGGCAGGAAAAGCCGGCCCAGGTCTTGGAAGAATCTGTCTTTATTCCACCCACAACTTCTGCAATGAAGGCAGCACGTAAGCCAAGTCAGCATCAGGCTTGGGAAACGAGCCTGCGGAAAAGGTACAGTCCCAAGACCGGCACCTCTGGAATGAGGACAGGGATCTGCCCCAGGGGGCTGCCGGGCAGGAGTGGGGGGCAGGGGGCATGCCCTTCAGACGTTTCCGGGGCTCAGAGTCTGTGTCAGGAGGCCAGGCCACACACGTGAGACAAATAAGCCCCATGTTAGGAACTCTGTGGAATGTCTGAGTGAGGGCGGCCTTCTCCAGTGTTTGCTCAAGCATTGGCCAGAATGCGCTTAATTCAATAAAAATGACAGTTAACAGTGGGAGAGGCTACACATGTCGGCGCGGGGGCAGGGGTGCATGGGAACTCTCCCCATCTGCTGCACAATTTTGCTCTGAACCTAAAAACTGCTATTAAAAAATAGTCTACTTAAAAAAAGTGACTGAATACCCAGTCTGGGTGCAGCACAGGGCTCCCGAAGAGGGACAAACAGAAGTGTCAGACACAGCCTGCCCTGTCCCCAAGGAGCTCCAGTCAAAGCAGGACCTGGTGACCCAGGAGTGGACCCTGGCTCAGCTGCATTGCCATTACTGGGAGCTGCTTAGAAATGCAGAGCCTCAGGCCTCTCCCAAGACCTAATGAATCAGAATCTGCATTTTAATTTATTTCTTTGGATGAACCATGCAGCACATGGGATCTTAGCTCCCCGACTAGGGATCAAACCTGCGCCCCTGTAGTGGAAGTGCAGAATCTTAACCACTGGACCGCCAAGGAAGTTCCCAGAATCTGCATTTTAACAAGATCCCCAGGGGACTCAGGGGACCATTCAAGTGTGAGATACTCCAAGGAGGGGATACAGGATACATAGAAATAGCTCCTGGCCAGGGCAGGGAGAGCCCAGAGACAGGACCCTCTCTGCATGGGGGGGCAGGAAAGGCTCCAAGGTGGAGACAGCACGAAAGCATGCGTAGGAGGTGGGAAGAAGTCACCACAAGAGACGGCAGGTGAGAAGGGCCCGCTCCCCATCTGGGGCTGGGAATCAAAAAGCATGTTCAGAAAGAGGCCAGATGCTGTGGGTGACAAGAGGGTAGATACGTGGGCAGAGCCCTGCTGTAAGCGGTCTCACCTGCCAGGTAGAAGCCTGGATCTGCCTGTAGAGGAGGTTGGGGGACCCTGAGGTTTGGGCATTCTTGGAGCGATTCAAGCTATGATGCCATGGCCACTTTGTTAGAGCCCAGAATGGTGGCCCGGGGAGCAGAATGGCAGGGATGGATGTGGGTACTGCATCTTGGACTGAGAGTCAGGCAGGCTGAGAGCTCATGGGGAAAACACGCTGGATGAGCTGACTTCTGCTCAGAGACCCGCATTGTTCAGCAGTGTCCCAGGTAGAACCGGGCCAAGAAAGTGCAGACCTCAGAGCTAGTCAGTCGGAACACTCATCCCCGAAGGCACTTGGACACACAAATCACAGTGAGAAAACGTGACGCATCCTTAAGAGCTTGGGAAACTAATAATAAGATTATAATAGACTTTGGTCAAAGCACAGAAGAAAACAACGGAGAGGCATAATTCTAAATTTTAAAAATAAAATAGCTAAGTACCAGAAAACTCCATCTTGCTCCAACAAAGCTATGTTGCTTCTTCCTGATTTCTTATGGTTTATCTTCATAACTGCCTGTGTTTCTTCTCTTTCCTTCCCTGCCTACCGGTGCCTTGTCTGTATTTCATTCAGAGGATCTTCTGTTCATAAAAGAGCGCTTCACATGCCCATCTCTCCAAATCCCCTAATGCTGAGAACAACCATACTCTGGACACTTATTTCAAATTACAGAAATGACACTGGGTCACAAGCAAAAAAAAATCCAATTTTGGTGCTTGTGATCATGCTTCCCCTTGTCATTCTGACATACATTCTATTATCTCCTGGCTTTGGTTCCCATTTCCTAATTCTCTTAGATTTATTTCAGTTTTTCAAAATATTCATTTAGTGTAAGGAATATATCCCAACAAGCACGTAAGCAATGCTGCTGCCTGTGATGACTCCAAAGGACATGCAGTAAAGCTTCGATTTACCAGCAGCCTGTGGATGGGTGTGCTAGCAGACACCGTTCTCAACAAATGCAAAGTCTTTGGCTCAGAGCAGCACTGTCCAATGGAACCATCAGCCAAGATACATGTACAGTTTTTCTAGTAGCCACATTTTAAAAAGTGGAATTAGGGACCTGGTGGCGCGGTGGTTAAGAATCCACCTGCCAATGCAGGGGACTCGGGTTCGATCCCTGGTCTGGGAGGATCCCACATACCGCAGAGCAACTAATAAGCCCGCATGCCACAACTACTGAAGCCCACACACCTAGAGCTCGTGCTCTGCAACAAGAGAAGCCACCGCAATGAGAAGCCCGCACACCGCAATGAAGAGTAGCCCCTGCTCGCAGCAGCTAGAGAAAGCCCGTGCGCAGCAACGAAGACCCAACGCAGCCAAAAATAAATAAATTTATTTTTAAAATAAAGAAAAAAGCTTTAAAAATGAGCAAACTCTTAAAAAAAGTGGAATTAATTTTAGTAATATTTACTATACCTGAATATTCTTTCAAATGTAATCAATAATACAAAATTAATGAGATGTTTGACAGGCTGCCATAACAAAGTTCCAAAGATTGGACGCCTTAAACAAATGTATTTCCTTACAGTTCTGGAGGCGAGAAGCCAAGGCCGAGTTGTCAGAGGGATGCTTTCCTCTGAGGCCTCTCTCCTTGGCTTGTGAGACAAATCCCCACCCTGTGTCCTCACCTAGTCCTTGCTCAGTGTGTGTCTTTGTCCTAATCTCTTCTCTTTTTTTTTTTTTGCGGTACGCGGGCCTCTCACTGTTGTGGCCTCTCCCATTGTGGAGCACAGGCTCTGGATGCGCAGGCTCAGCGGCCATGGCTCACGGGCCCAGCTGCTGCATGGCATGTGGGATCTTCCCAGACCGGGGCACGAACCCGTGTCCCCTGCATCGGCAGGCGGACTCTCAACCACTGCGCCACCAGGGAAGCCCCAAATCTCCTCTTCTTATATGGAGTTCAGTCATATTGGATCAGGCCCCATCTCCAAATAGTCACCTTCCAAGGTAGTCGGATTAGGGCATCAACACATGAATTTCTGGTGGACACAATTCAGCTCATAACAACAGTTTCTTGTTCACGCTGAGCCTTAGAAATCCAGTGCTGTTGTACGCTGATGGTGCGTCTCAGTTTGGACTGGCCACGTTTCAAGTGCTCATGGCTGCATGGGTCCTGTGACTCTCGTAGCAGACAGCTCAGGTCGGAGCCCCGCATCATAGGAGGGCTGGCTCCCTGGGCACCTCTACCCAGAGGACCCCACAATGAGCAGCCTTTCTTCAAATTCCCATGGGCTGAATCACTTGTCAACTATCACCCATTTCAAGATATTTTTTTCCCCAAGAATCGACAGATGAGTATGGATAAAGGAGATGTGGTATATAAACACAACGGAATAGCACTCAGCCAAAAAAAAGAATGAAATAATGCCATTTGCAGCAACATGGATGGACCTAGAGATTATCATACTAAGTGAAGTCAGCGAGACAGAGAAAGACAGATATATGATATCACTTGTATGTGGAATCTATGAAAATGATACAAATAAACTTATTTACAAAACAGAAATAGACTCAGAGACATAGAAAACAAATTTATGGTTACCAAAGGGGAAGTGGGGGGGAATAAATTAGGAGTTTGGGATTAACGTGGACACACTAGTATATATAAAATAGATAACCAACAAGGACCCACTGTATAGTACAGGGAAATCTACTCAGTATCTTACAATAACCTATAATGGAAGAGAATCTGAAAAAGAATATACATATACACACACACACACACACATATAACTGAATCACTTTGCTGTACACCTGTAACTAACACAACATTGTAAATCAACTATATTTCAATTAAAAAAAAAAAAACCAGGGCTTCCCTGGTGGCGCAGTGGTTGAGAGTCCGCCTGCCGATGCAGGGGACATGGGTTCGTGCCCCGGTGCGGGAAGATCCCACATGCCGCGGAGCGGCTGGGCCCGTGAGCCATGGCCACTGAGCCTGCGCGTCCGGAGCCTGTGCTCCGCAACGGGAGAGGCCACAACAGTGAGAGGCCCACGTACCACAAAAAAACAAAAACAAAAACCCAAAAAACAAAACTTCAGTCTGGGCACGGAGCACAGAAATGTGTGCATCTGGTCCTTCCCAAGGTCAAGCTCTGAATCTGCAGCAACGACCTCAGCCATGGTCTTATTCCAGAGCAGGCAGGAAGGATGTTCTTTCTCAAATCACCGCATACACCCAACACTTGGCAGGTATAATAAGACCATGTCTCGGTCTTGTTTCCTAAACGAATGTGATTCTAAATCTAGCATGAAGAAGCAAACTTACCTTCTGCTGTGACCTCCTGCCGCCCCAACTCCCCACCTGCTGAGACTTCGGGCGTCCTGGCCACAGGGAGCTGGAACCAGTTCTCAGGTGCTGCTGCCCTTGCACTGCCCAGCCTGGTCATGTCGTTCCCAACCCCTCCCTAACCCGAGGAAGAAATTCAACTACGGAGGAGCTGGCCCAGCACCAGGTTCTGGAGATGGTCTATTTTCACATGTCCACTTGTGGGAAGCTGTGCAATTGGGGGATTAGAGGGAATATTACCTTTTTAGAACATACATATACTTAGGTCATTTCCACGTGCCTTGAGAGCCCTAGGTTAGAACCCCGCCTCACTTGTCCGATTCAATATCCTGGTAGTTTACCTGGTTTACCTGGTAGATGTAGGCGCTATGTACATTGCCTTCCCTTCTGGGCACTTCCCCACCCACTGAAGCTCGTTGTGGCCACATGATCTGCTTTAGTCAATGACACGAGCACAAACGCATGTGTCATTTCTGGGCCAAGCGTGTAGGGGCCGGGCAGTGACTCACTGTCCCTCTGAGGCTGCATTCCTTTGTGTTGGGACCTCCGCTCACTGGGTCCCCAGAAGTGAGGACGGACCGGCAGCATGAGTGAGAAATCCATCTGGGTTGTGTAGCACCACTGAGATGGTGAGAGGCCGAAACCCCAGCAGATTCCAGCCTGTCCCAGTTACTACAGAAGATGGATACTTACTTCCTTCTGTTAGTTTTTCCCCAGGAAATTAAATGCTTGTTGATGTTAAAACGATTTTTTTTGCTTTGCGGCTCATCATCCAGGTACTTGAAATTTCGTTTGATGAAATTTTCTCCCTCACCCTCATGTTAGCCTCAGAAAGATGCGTGAACTTCCGTTTCTTTTTAACGTTCTCATGGAGAAGTTATGGGCATTCAAAAATGGCTTTTCAGTCTCTTTTGCCAGTACGCCTCTAACAGCTGCCATGAAGACGATTCTCTTCAGTTTTTTTTTTTTTTTTTTTTTCAGTACGCGGGCCTCTCACTGTTGTGGCCTCTCCCGTTGTGGAGCACAGGCTCCAGACACACAGGCTCAGCGGCCATGGCTCATGGGCCCAGCCGCTCCGCGGCATGTGTGATCCTCCCGGACCGGGGCATGAACCCGCATCCCCTGCATCAGCAGGCGGACTCTCAACCACTGCGCCACCAGGGAAGCCCTCTCCTCAGTTTTGATTAACAAGTTCAATCAAGTTGAACATTCTTGACTCCAGGTGAGCTAAGTGCTCACTTGACCAGAGCCATCCTCTGTCTCCTCCAAAACACAGAAACATGTGAGAACATGCCTTCAGCCCCTTTCTCTTTTTGCCTGTAATGCTTTATCACTTGAATTAGTTTTTCAAAACCAGGATTTCTCAACCTGGCCACGATTGACATTCTGGGCTGGATAATTCTGTGTGGCAAGGGCTGTCTGCCTTGTAGGATGTTGAGCGGCATCCCTGACCTTGACCCACCTGATGCCAGTCCCATCCACAGCCCCAGGCATGATAACGTGAAAGGGTCCCGGTTGAGAACCACTGTTCTAAACTGAACACGTTCATTTTTTTCCCCTCCGTATGAGGCTACTTTGGCTAAAAACAAAACCAAACCCACTTGGTTCCTCAATTTATTATTTATTGAAGGCCAGCTGTCCTGCTGTCCATGAGCACCTCTCATCTGTCCGAAATCACCCTTAAATGCTGAGTATTCACTCATTTGTTCATGCATTCTTTCACTGATTTCTTTGTTCATCTAACAAACGCCCCTGTGTTACGTGCCCGGCTCTGTCTGAGAGTTACGTGTGCTGTGAGGGATTACACGTGTGTGGCCTCTATCCTCCCAGAGCTCATGGCCTATGGGAGACTCGCTAAAGAAATACACGCGCAAATCTACTGTTGCAAATTGTGGTTAAGCGCTATATAGGAAAAGAAGAGGGCACTGTGGGCATCAGAGCAGAGGTGACATTAAGCTGGATGAGGACAGAGGAGCCAAGGGCAGGAGCAGCAGAGGCCCGCCAGGCAGAGACAGGAAGGGCTGGGGCGGATGAGGACCCAGAAGGGGTGGTGTGGCCAGAATATAAGGAGCGAGGGAGGGAGGAGAGCTGAGATGTGGCTGGAGAGACCTCGGGGCCAGTGCTGCCAGAGGACGTGAGAGCCCAGAATGACTCTCAGCAAAGGCACACACTCTTTCAGCCCCAGTGACCTCTGGCCCTCAGGCTTCCTGGGCCTCTCTGGGGTCCCACCTCCTGTTCTGCCCCCTCCATAACACCTGATTACCCTTCTCAAAAACATAGTAAGCCAGAAAGCCATCGGGGGAAGGAATGGATCCACTTTTTCAGCAGTTTGTCGAGAAACAGAATTCCCCTGGCTAAGCTAATAAAATGTTAGCAGTTGGCCTTCCTTGTGAAACCATCTCATTTCTATGAAGAAATATATTCTATTTTGCTATAGGACCAGGTATAATTCACAGACCATTTCCAAGTGGCCTCTGGCCAATCCTCATGCTATTCTGAATATTTTGATTTTTGTCCCATGTCACGGACCCCAGGGAATAAATAAAACACACATGATTTTTTCAAAAGGGTTCGGTTTATGTCGACAACCACAAAAAGGGTCAGTCATCATCCTTTCCCGATATGGGTGCTGCTGGGGGTAGAACTGGTTCCCCGCCAAAAGATATGTTGAAGTCCTAACCCTTGGTATCTGTGAATGTGACCTTATTGGAGACAGGGTCTTTGGGCGTAATCAAGTTAAGATGAGGTCACACTGGATGGCGTGGGCCCTAAATCCAATAATCGGTGCTCTTAGAAGATTTGGACACAGTGACACACAGGGAAAAAGCCACACGAATATGGAGGCAGAAACTGGAGTGATATATCTACAAGCCAAGGACTGCTGGCATCACCAGACACTAAGAGAGAGGCAGGAAGCAGATTCTCCCCTTGAATCATTCTCAGAGAGCACAGCCCTGCCGACATGCTGACTTTGGTTTTATAGCCTCCAGAACTGTGAGAGAACAGATTCCTGCCCAGTGGGTAGGCCTATGTTACTGCAGCCCTAAGAAACGAATACAGGTGCCGTCGTGGAATTCTCTGTTCACTTTTCTCAAGGTAAAAAAAAAAAAAAAAAAAAAAGGCTGGTAACTGAGATGAGTTAAGAATCCTGATGAAGGCACAGAATGAGCTTAGAAGTCACTTTGGTGGCAGATTTTAAAAACTTCTTAACTGAAGAAGCCCCCCCCCCTTTTTCTTTTGCGGTACGCGGGCCTCTCACTGCCGTGGCCTCTCCCGTTGCGGAGCACAGGCTCCAGACACGCAGGCTCAGTGGCCATGGCTCACGGGCCCAGCCACTCCATGGCATGTGGGATCTTCCCGGACCGGGGCACGAACCCGTGTCCCCCACATCGGCAGGCGGACTCTCAACCACTGCGCCACCAGGGAAGCCCCCCCGCCTTTATTTTAATAGTTATTATTTATCTGAATCACATGAACTACAGTGATGAGACCTATTACTGGCTGATTAAAATGATGGCAGGTTTCCTTTTAGTAGAAGTCAACAGATTAAATAATTTTGTTTGAGCCAGTTAATGGAGAGGACACCAACATGAGCGACATTGGTCTTGCCATGGGAATAATATTTTGGTGACAACAGAAAAACGCAAACTGTCAAAGGAAAGCATTAGCTCTAACGTAGCCAGAAATTCCCCCAAATCAGTGTCCCAGCCTGGGTTCTCTCTGGCAAGGACTATGAAAACACTTGTGCTTTTCAGTCCTAACTTTCAGCAGAGCATCTACAAAAGGGCGACTGATTTTTATTTTTGCTAGGATTTGTACTTAGAAGTGCCAGCAGAAGGGCCATGCATAAAACCTTCAGATATACAATCTGTAACAAATTTCTGGTACCACAAACACCATGTGTTAAAAAATGTGTTTGGGCTTCCCTGGTGGCGCAGTGGTTGAGAGTCTGCCTGCCGATGCAGGGGACACGGGTTCGTGCCCCGGTCTGGGAGGATCCCACATGCCACGGAGCGGCTGGGCCCGTGAGCCATGGCTGCTGAGCGGGCGTGTCCGGAGCCTGTGCTCCGCAGCGGGAGAGGCCACAACAGTGAGAGGTCCGCATACCACAAAAAAAAAATAAAAAAAAAAAAATGTGTTTACAACGCTGCAAGAAGGTGCACACAAAGAGGAAAACACCAGAAAAATTGCATTTTTGTTTTACCTTGCCTTTGTCGAAGTAGTGGATGATTTCCTGGTAGAGCCGCTCTTTCAGCTGCCCCTGTGTTGTCGCCTGGTACCCGTCCCGCTGGGTGAGGTGGGCCGCGCACACATCCTCCGACCACTGAGGCAAAAGCAAAGCGTAAGCGGTGCCTGGTGAGGGCACGGCCAGGGCTACCGTTTCCCTACCGTCAGGTCAGAATGCACAGTAAGCCCTGAATTCAGTGTGGGCACTCGGGCCATGATTCCGGGGGTCGTTGGGCCTGCTGCCATCAGGCTGTCGGGTCTGGAATTGAGGGCAGAACCTCTGTGCAGAGGCCTCAAGACGAGTGAAAGAAAGAAGAAGGCAAAGCTGGGTCTAGATTCACACAGAAGAGAAACCCAGCAGGTTCTGGACAGCACAGAACTGTCAGCTTGCCCATGATGCCTTGGAACCTTCCAGATGAATGAGGAACCGGGTGATCTGTGGCTGCCTCAAGTGGGGCATCCCTGGGTGGCGGCCTCAGTCCTGCGCTGCTCAACATTTTAATCAACAGCAGAAGGCACATGGATTCCACTTACAGGTCGTAAAGAAAGCTCCTTACAGACAGGGAGGTGTCTTGGGATCTTCAGCTCTAGGCACGTTGCCTGTCGCAAAGGCAGGGCTCGGCCAGCGTTTGAGGACGTGACAGTGGACTTATGGGATGAAGGAAGGATGCATCAAAGTGAAGGCAAGCTCATTTGACACCTAAACTCCTAAACTTATGCTCAAGAAATCAACGGCACTAAATATAGGGTTCAATAAGCCTCAGTATTTGGTGGGGACCTACTATGTGCAAGGCACCAGGTCAAAGGTGAGTCAGAAGATGCCTGCCTCAGAGAGAGTGCTATTACAAATTAGAGCACAGTGGTATATAATAACTCTGCAGAAAAGATTTCATGGGCAATTTAAGGGCGGGAGGCAGGACGAGGGGTTCTGCGGAGGCTCCCTGGAGGAAAGAATCAGGATGAGCTAGCTCACTCATCAGTTGGACTCAGGAGGCGGGTCTTGACCCTGTTTTAAGACAGGACAGTGAGGATGCTACCAAGAAAGCAGCGGACTTGCAGGCTGCCTGGACCACAGCGGGGTGGGAGGGTCCCCACTGGACTCAGGGCTAGCCAGGCCACATCTGGAGCAATGGGACCAGCTGTGGTGCCACATTTTAGGGGGCATGACAAATGGACAGGAACCACTGGGGCAGAGGGCAAAGGCCCCAAGGGACAGGCCTGCAAAAGTACAAGGCTCCCCAAGAGGCGGGCTCTCACAGCACACACCCCCTCCCACCTTCCCGAAGCCAGAGGGGCTCTGGAGCACTCTGTGCTGGACCCCAGGGCTCCAAGGAACAGGGTGAAAGGGCCATGGGGCCAGATGGGCTCTCTAGCACCTGGAATGTCAAGTAAGAATGAGAAACCTTCACGCTGCTGCAAATTCTTTCACCTTCAAATGAGAAGTGCGTAGCCCAACCATAAACTGGGAGTTACAAACTCAATTAATTGTGGCATTTTCACCACATGGCCAGATTTCTACTTTCATGAAGGGTAAAAGTAAAATTTTACATGATTCTGAAATGGAACTACAATAAGATAAATAAGAATAAGAAAGTCTGGATGCCAAATAACTTCCTGGGAGTTTAAAATCACCTAAAAAATATTGAATGGAGAAGCAAAACTCCTTTATACCTTCCACTTAAACAATGAGATGAAATAACTTGATTGCTAGGCGAAAGGTTGATGTTTTTATTGCCCTTGTTTTTATTTTTGACAAAATAGCCTTAACCAAAAAAAGAAGACCCTATTTGAGGATTTTTACTCAATGAACAAGAATATATCAATCATGGTGAAGAATTTTCATAAAGATACAAGGAACGTTCTTTAGTCTGTTGATTAACCAGCATGAATTCACATTTACTGCAATATCAAAACATATTTAGGACAAACTGCAATATGTAATGATGTAAAAGATACGGAGAGCGATTATTTGGCATCTAACTGGAAAATTCAAAACCCCAGTGGAAATGATAATGCAATTGGGCCCACTGATTTGGGTTGTGAAACATCCTTGTACCGTTTGTGACAAACCTGTCTGTGCTCAATAAGTGCAATGATTAAACAAATGATACTTCATACACATATATCTATTTTACATTCACACGCCCATAGAAAAGTTTATGTACTATGAGAGAGAGTAAGGGTGACCAAGCAGCTTGTCAAGCCCATTTTAATTTCCCTCGTGTAAAAGATATATCTTCGTACTTTAAAAATCACCTTGTTACTAAAATTTGGGTTTCTAACAAATGAAAGCCATTAGAATTCAAAGTGGGATGGCTGGTGTGAGATGCCCCAACTGATATCTCTACCTTCGTAAATGACAGTCCTTAGGAGAGCTTTATATGGTGCAAAGCCAAAGGGGTATCATGGATGACTATGGATGAGGCATTCAGATTGAAACGAGTCTCATTGTGGTTTCTTTATAAAGGACTCTTGTTTTCAGGCAAAGGTCAATCTCCACACTCCAGTGTCCCTAAAGCAGCTTATGAGTATGCATCTCACACAAGCTACTGGAGAGTTCAGGACTGGGCCAAGGGCTGGAAGATTCTTGCTGGGGATTCACTGCCTAACACGGCCCCCTCCTCAGTCCTCTCAGCACCCGGCAGACACTGCTTAATGCTCATTTTTAATGTAATCTCATCTGGTTTCCTTTCATTCAGTTCTTGGTATGCGGGGGCCTGGCTTGAGTTTAGACACACGATCCCTTGAATGAGCAATCTTTATGTAGGGACACTCAACTCAGTTCTAACTCTCAGAGCTGTTCCTCTTTACCTAGTTTATAATTTTTCAATTTTTTATGAGGGTATAATGGGAAAGATGATCCAGTGACTTGCTAAAGTTTTGAAGTATAAAACTAGAAGTTGTAAAGAAATTCCCTCATCTATCCACCTACCTACCCACACATCCATCCACCCACACATCCATCCATCCACCCACACATCCATCCACACATCCATCCATCCATGAATCCATCAATCCACCCAACCACACATCCATCCATCCATCCATCAACACATCCATCCATCCATCCACACATCCATCTTGCCATCCATCAATACAAACAACCACCCAGTTATTTACTGTGGGTCCACTCTGTATGACTAACTGGGCTGAAAATGGACATGGGGAAAGCATGAATATATTATGGCAAAACACACACACACACACACACACAAACACACACACACACACACACACACACCCCAATGTCCAAAGCTATCTGAATAACAAAAGGACACTGAGAGCTGAAAGCTGTCATGCCAGACCTATGCTGAGGGGTAACATCCCCCAGGAGAATCAGGCAGGAAGTCAAACATGAACTGATGGACCAACAGGAGATCTCAATGGAACCGCTTAGAACATACCGAGAGAAAAGTCATGATCTGGTCCCTACACTCTGAAAAAATAATGAGAGGTGGGCTCATCCTCTCTCTTAGCTATTGTACCACAGAAGTTCCTTCTTACTGAGGTCGCCCTCCGGCATGACTGGGTCCTGTTGGCAGGAATAAGGAATCGCAGAATCTCTAACTCACTGCTGGCAGACCAATGATGGGTGTTTAAGATGCTCAGTGATAACTTGCTCTGACATCTTGTCCAATTTGCATTCAGGAGAGCCAAATCTATAATCAAAGTACTTCTTAACTCTCTTTGTTTATGTCATTGCATTGAGTCAACATCCATAAAATCTTAAGTTCTAGGTCTACTGAAATCTGTCATGGAAAAATCAAATGTTAAATGATCTTATAATTTATAACGACAGGATCACGAAAGTATATGGTAATTTTTACTACCTTCAGAAGCTTCGCATGGAGAAGCAAGGTATAGGCTGCTTCAGTGTAGTTATCACATTCCTTGTGCAGGTCACAGAGCTTGTACAAATACCTGAGACAATAAAACATAGGTACATTCTTAAAGCATCACCAAATAATTTGTGTTGAGAATTGCAAGAGCTAAATTCTACCTTCAACAGTAAATCATCTCTATACTGTCTTTTTACAATCTTCACAATGCATAATGCCTTGGAAGCTTCTGGTACACGAAGCACTAAGAAAAACCAACCAGGGTAATACACAGTAGATATATTTTTAAAATTTAAGTCCTGTCTTTTCAGGACAAAACTGAAGGTGGCACAAGGAGGTGGAATTATACTTCAAGGTTTCTCATTCTTTCTCATATTTTCCAGAGTTTTCTTTCTTGCAATTGAAATGAGAGTACACAATGTTTGATTGTGATTTCTTACATTTCTATTGAGTCCAAATATACACACACACAAAATCCATAAAAATACAAATCCATAAGAATAAAGAGCTCCAGTGATCACAGCGAATGGATCAAAAGAATTCCTCTGACACAAAGAAATAAAAGTTAAATCTAATATAAAGCAACCTACATTTTTTTTGTATACACTTTTTTTAACATCTTTATTGGAGTATAATTGCTTTACAGTGGTGTGTTAGTTTCTGCTTTATGACGAACTGAATCAGCTATACATATACATATATCCCCATATCTCTTCCCTCTTGCATCTCCCTCCCTCCCACCACAGCCTACATTTTGGATAAAAGAAACTGATTGTTTTCCTCATGGTTTATTATATTCACATGGTACTGTTTTTAAAGGTAAAAGTTAAAAAGTCTTAGAAATCAAAAGTTAGAAAATCATGTTTTTGTTTACTCTTTATACAAATAAATACACTAGAGACTTAACAAAAAAAGAAAGAAAATAATGCTTAATGTAACTAATCCATCATTAAACTCTAATGCCACGTGGATTATATAATTATTCTGGTCTCATAAGTGGTAATCTTGCTAAAATTTGACACTGGCCCCTAAGAGTGACCAAGAAGAAAAGGGTACCAATCATAGCCCACCATCCTAGAGAAAAAGGCAAGTGAAGGAGAAAAATCCAGAAGAAAATACGAAACTTGAGAATTTGGTACCCAGGTAAGAATAGACTGAAAATTTATACTATTGCCTTATTTCTTTCTTTTTTTTTTTCTTTTTTTTTTTTTTTTGCGGTACGCGGGCCTCTCACTGTTGTGGCCTCCCCCGTTGCGGAGCACAGGCTCCAGACGCGCAGGCTCAGCGGCCATGGCTCACGGGGCCCAGCCGCTCCGCGGCAGGTGGGATCTTCCCCGACCGGGGCATGAACCCGCGTCCCCAGCATCGGCAGGCGGACTCCCAACCACTGCGCCACCAGGGAAGCCCTATTGCCTTATTTCTGATAAAGTTAAGACTGGACTTCTCATTTGATCATATGGCTTACTGTGAAACAATATAATTTGTGGCAGTGCCTTTTTTCTAAAGGGCCATATAAGGGTCGGTCAAGAGGAACAAAAACCCTGTGAAATAATAATTTTCTTCTGAGCTGGCTAAGGATGCCCCCCACCCCAAATCTCTGCGTCGGCACGGACAAACTGCACCAGGCCTGACGATACTTCTGGGAGCTCCACCAAATTCAAACTCTAGCCTTCACGATTTCCTACAAGATCAACCCCTGTGGCTATAAAACACTTTTTAGCATGGACTTGACGAACAGCAATTATCATAAACAGGTCGAGGGTGCAGACCATCCAGATGTTCACATACCTTATATACATTTCTTCTCTTTCAATCTCTTTGTAGAAATTCTGAAAAATCAAACCACAACACTGTTTTAAGAAACCTGTTCTATAAAAGGTGTCACATACACATAAAAAATCCACAG
Source organism: Mesoplodon densirostris (assembly GCF_025265405.1). Taxonomy (NCBI): domain Eukaryota; kingdom Metazoa; phylum Chordata; class Mammalia; order Artiodactyla; family Ziphiidae; genus Mesoplodon; species Mesoplodon densirostris. The sequence continues at coordinate 5,212,695 of NC_082661.1, forward strand.
TTCTTCAACTTGTGTCAAACACAGCCAAATGGACCCAGATCTTTGGATATGAACCATAAATTCACATAAAATGCAAAAACACCTTACACTGTCCTTCTTTTTTTTTTTTTTTTTGGCTGGGGGTGTGTGATTCTAACAAATAAATTTCCTATACTTTAAACAGTGTAGTGTGTATATGTTAATCCCAATTAATCTCCTATTTTATCCCTGCACCCCCTTCCCCTTTGGTAACCGTAAGTTTGTTTTCTAAATCTGTGAGTCTATTTCTGTTTTGTAAATAAGTTCATCTGTATCATTTTTTAGATTTCACATATAAACGATATCCTATATCTTTCTCCATCTGACTTACTTCACTTAGTATGATAATTTCTAGGTCCACCCATGTTGCTGCAAATGGCATTATTTCATTCTTTTTTTATGGCTGAGTAATATTCCATTGTGTATATATATATATATATATATATATATATATATATATATATATATATCACATCTAAATAGATAACCAACAAGAACCTACTGTATAGCACAGGGAACTATACTCAATATCTTGTCATAACCTATAATGGAAAAGAATCTATATATTCAGATATATATAGACCTGAATCACTTTGCTGTATACCTGAAACTAACACAACATTGTAAATCAACTCTATTTCAGTCAAACAAAAAGGAAAAAAAAAAACATGCTTGGCAAAAAATTTTTAAAAATTAAACAATAAAATAAATGCTGTGATGGCTTAAATCTACTTCTGTCATTTGAAAGTCACCTGTTTTCAGTTAAAACAAAAGATTACCGAAAGATATGATATCTTCACCATTCTTAACCATTGTAATCTCATTAGAAGCGAAAAAAAATTTTTGGAATAAGCATCATCAACATGATTTAAAGCATGCTGGGTCTAGCCTCACTTACCAAGAGCCACAAGAAGGCAACGTGGCATTGTAGACCTGATGTCCAATACAGTAGCCACGAGCCACATGTATTCAAATAGAAAGTCAATTTAATGAAAATTGAATGAAGTTAAAAATTCACGTCCTCAGTTGCACTTGCCACACACTTTTGAGTGCTCAATAGCCATATGGAGCCAGTGCTACTGTCTTGAATAGTATAGATACAGAGCATCTCCATTATCAAGAAATTTCTATCAGAAAGCGCTGTTCTAGACAGGCCTTCCAAAACACAGTAAGAAAACTGGTTGCTGCTTAAAAAACACCTTGTGTATAGCATTGATAGAGGAAGGTTAGTTAGCAGATTATCAACAATAGGTTAATTCTACATATTGTAGACTAGTTTCAGGATGGGCATAAATATTTCTATTACAATTACATTTCTTAATGTGAAATCTCTATAAACACTCTAAAATCTTTTATCGTTCACGAGGCACCAGAAAGGTGAAGAACAGTCACGTAACAAGGCCTAAGGTATGGAAACACCACTGCCACTTTCAATGTGAAATTTAGCACCTGCACACGATGTTAGAACTCTAGAATGGGGGCCTGAGATAACTAGTGAATAGCACCATCATAAAGGAATGCAATTACCCAAGAAGATGAAACAGCCTGTTTCATTTCATTAGCCAAAGAAAGACACTGCTTCCACAACTGATCTCTCCGAAAAGAAATCATAAACAAATGCAGAGAGTAAGCGGGGGCGCGTTTAGAAAGACGCACCGAGATTTTCACATTTTGCAGCACCTGAGATTTGCGTGTCCTCTGGTTCATGTGCTGTGTCTGGGTAATGAGGATATTTTCAGCTGACGGCTCGGAGCGATGTAACAAAGGGAACCTACATCAAAGGCAGAGGATGAGCCCTTCACTTCCAACTCACCAGTATTTACACGCTACGATTTCACACCACCCTCTTCTGCACTCCTATTTTTAATCCTTTCCTAAGCTTTTGATCATTCTCCTCTACAATTTCACAACGGGGATATCATGCGACTTTTCCTCCCTCTCTCCGAGATACGGAAGTGTCTTCTATTTCCTGCCTGCTCTGCGTTCTGTTCCCTGCCTAGGACTTCAAAACCTCCCTAGAACTGAAGGACGTTCATCTCAAATCCCAATTTCTTGATAAAACTTTTTCTTTCTTTATGTAAAAGTTCACACTGCTCGGTGCCCCACTTCTGGGCTCTGCGGGCATCCTCCCACCCCACATGGTCTTCTCTGCACCAGGGCTGACATCTGTCTAAGCAACCCTGTTGGGACTAGGTCCCCAATTCCAGTCCAGTGCTATGCGTTGATCTTTCAGAGCACAAGCATTTTCACTGTATTTCAATTTTGTACTCCTTCATAACTAAGACACATCCTAAGATTTTTAGAATTCTAGTTGGAACCACCTTAATTAGCCTGTAAGGGGGCCATGAAGGACCTAACTTATGTCTGTAAAACAATGATTCTACCATTCTTGGGTATGAATATGTTGATAATTGCATAGAAGAGCCAGGTGACACACAACAAATCATGAACCAGTAATTAAAGACTGCACGATTATGAGGTGATGATGAAATTCCACTTAATTACAAGTATGCATTTTGCGTAGCGGGAACCATGATCCAGTACACATGCAGACTTGCTTGCAGAGGTACTTCTAAAGGACTAGGCCGCTGGGCGGAATCACACCCCCTGTCTCTCATTTTTTAATTTTAATTTGTTTTTTAAGTGATAGGAAGAGTAGGACATTAACAAGCTCACACAAGTTAGAACATTCCAGTAACTCTATTAAAAAAAAAAAATAGCACTGGTTTAAAAGGAAATTTTGCAACGAGCTTACATTTATTTATTGATGAATAAATCTTACGTTCTTTATTTTTTAACCTTAGGATTTCAAGGGGATTTCTGCTTAGTGATCAGTTGAGTACATTTTATATGTTTCTAGATGTATGTTTATATATCCATACTCATCTAGAGATGGATAGACATATTCACTTCTATGAAACTCTATTTGTTTCACAAGAAAAGTACCAGGAGAAAAGGTAAAAATGGACCCGGAGGTTAGAAATATATTTATATGATTAAATTTTCTTGGCAGTGACTATTAAGAGACAGAACATCTATCTGTAAAAATCCATTTTTGTTCTCTGTAATCCATAGATCTCTATTTTTTAAATGAAAGAATTGTGATAGTCTGGGATCCATCTTATCCTCCCCAGGAAACAGTTAAGAATAGAACACTCGACTCTTCATAGAATGATTCAGGATGTTTCAAGCTGAAGGAAGTGAATGATGTCCGATAATCTCAGGATGAGAGAGGAATACACCATAACGTCAGGAGCTATGATCTCAGGTGGCCTCACAGGACCTTATTTTTCTGACCCTGATTCTGATTCTGATTCTGAGTCTGAGTCTGATAAAAGGCCCCGTTCAGAGCTTGTCACCATTTCTCCACTAGGTTTTGCATCCTGGTGAGCATGAAAGACCCTGCTTGAAACAAACAGTAGTCAATCATCAAAGCTGGAAACCTAATCAACATAATAATCATTCTTCCTCTGGACACAAATGGGCCTTTTGGATCCCCTTAAAGCTCAGAGGGAGCACGAGAAAAGTATGTCCATGGTAGAGAATGTTTTTGAAAAGGTTTCTGTTTCTCTCCTGCAGAAAGACACTGATTTCCATTTCGTGTTAACCACACTGGCATCATCAAAATAAATTCCTGCGGACAGAGGCAAGAAGGCAGGAAGACAACAGAGCAAGAGCCAGGCTCGTTCCTGAGCAAACGATCGAGGCCCTTACCTGGGACAGAGCTCGCTGCCGCCCTAGCACAGGCAGGTCACAGGTGGATGGAGAGGCAAACATAGGCAGTGGGCCAGAGCTCAGGGATGGATGCCAGTAACTCCTACAGTGGCCCCCGACCCTTAACGATGCACATGCAAACATATCTAGATGTTTCAAGCTCACTGATTCTTTCCTCAGCCATGTCCAGTCTATTGATAAGTCCAAAGGCTTTCTTCATTCTGCAAGTGTCTAGCATTTTCTCTTTGATACTTTCTTAGAATTCCCATCTTTCAGCTTATATTACCTGTTCTTCCATAATGTCTACTGTTCTTATTCGTGCCCTTAGCATATTTATCATGGTAATTTTAAGTGCCCAGTCTGAAAATTCTAAAGCCTCTAAAGCCATGTCCAAGTCCAGCTCTGATGTCCTGTCTCTTCAAACTGCGTCTTTTTTTCCCTTTAAGACACCTTGTTATTTACGTTGAAAGTGGCCATGATGTACTGGGTAAAAGGAGTCCAGTACCGGCTCCAGTGCTAGTTTCTGCTCCGGGAGGCTGTGATTCTCCGTATCACAATGTTGGGAGCAGGCGTTTTCTCTGTGGATCGAAGAAGCGTTGTTGATTTTCAGGTTGCCAGCTTTTTTCTTGTGGTGAGGATAGGAGTAACGACTTCCAAACTCCTTTTACATACTGGACCAGAAACCAGAAGTGCCCCGTGTTTAGATTTTCAAGGAAAGAAAAAAAGAACCTTGTTCTGGAAATGTTTATCATTGGCCAAAACGGGTTGCCCGGCCCCTGAATGTAGGGCTGAGACTGCGCGAGGTTTCAGCAGCCGGCTCGTCGTGGCAAAGCTCAGATTCGGTGTTGACAATAAAATAGATGGAAGGGGAAAATATTCCTTTTTGTTTATCTTTTTAATCCAAACATCTCTGGTGATTTTCAAGAATGAATGATGTGTCCTGCTCCTCCTGGCACAAAAGTCCACTCCCATAAGCTCAAAGCGCCTACAAGTCCGTACAAATGGGGGAAGTCAGGGCAGGGCAACCACCTGCTATCCAACAACCAGGTGGTGATGAGGACCACCCAGAGAAGCAGAGAGAAGAAGCCAGGCACTGTGTTTCCCTGCATTCCTGCGTTGGGACAGGCGGGGGAAACTGAGGAAAACACTACCAGGGCCAGGAGTCTGCTGGTCTAGCTTCTAGGAAGCAGCAGAGGAGGAAGATGCAGAGAGATGCAGAGAGCTCTGGAGCCAGATGTGGTGGTCATGTGGTTCCTGAGAGCCACGAGGCCAACCAGCCACGCCCTGCAGCTGAGCTTGTCGTAAAGCTTCCTAGAAGTTCACTGCCCTGAAGCATTCCTGACGTACCACAACTACGTCAAAAACCGATGTCCACAGAACCTGACCATGTCACAGTGACAGCAGCTGTGCAAGACACCAGTGGATGGCGGTGGTCAAGTTCACCCAAGCCATCATGTGGCCACGCACGAGTTCCTTATGGCTGCCGTAACAAATTACCACAGTCTTGGGGACTTAAAACAATAGCTCTGCATTCTCTTTCAGGTTTGGAGGCCTGAGTCTGAAATCCAGGCGTCAGCAGGGCCACATACCCTCTGAAGGGACTAGGAGAGCTTCCTTCCTGCCCCTTTCAGCTTCCAGTGGCTCCAGGTGTTCCTTGGCTTGTGGCCACGTCACTCCCATGTCTGCCCCTCTCTTCACGTGGTCTTCTGCTCTGGGTCTCTGTCTTCTCCTTTTCTGTCTCTTATAAAAATACTTGTCATTGGATTTAGGGCCCACCTGGGTAATCCAGGACGGTCTCATCTCAAGATCTCTGACTTAATCGCATCTGCTAGGAGCGTTTTTCTCCAAACAAGGTCACGTTCTCAGGTTCTGAGGATTAGGATGTGGGCCCATCTTGCGGAGGCCACCATTCGACCCACTACAGGACATGTTTACAGTCTCCTAGTAATGAAACGCTTAGGATCTGTAATCAGTGAGGGTGCTCCCCTGCTTACAAAATAAGATGGCTCGTTATTCTGAACCAGGGGAAGAACAGTGTGAAAGCACCCAGAAGGAAGACGATTTTGCTGACGTGCTTAAAGCAGATAGGCAAACAGTCCTTCCTTCCTCCTTCCCTCCCACAGCCAAGGAGACAGGCAGAGCATGCTGTGTCCTGCTCTGCAAAGCTCTGTGGCCAGCTTTCACAAGGCTTTGAACTTCTGGCTCAGTCTCCGGCTTCCTGGGAAGGCCGGATATTTAACTTTTCACTCACCAGCACGTTGACAGTGCAGCTCATGCGATTTTCTTTGTTCTCATCATGCATGATGGTTCTGTAATCCAAAAGCCTTTCCATCAGGTGCACGACGAGCTTTACAAAAGTTTCTCCCGTTTTGGCAAGGTATTTGTGCTTCCTGCAGTGCTCTAAGAGACTGAAAAATAATTACACACACCTTGTTAATCACACTCAGCAAAAGAAACCTGACTGAGGTGCAATTTAAAATATTTTCCATTATTAACACTTTTTAATTATTTCTGGGCCACAAAGTTCACGGTCGTCTAATCACAGTCTCTCTGTCTCTAGTCTGACATAAATCCCACTGTTAACCGACACTTACATTTTATCAAATAACACTTTGTACTGCTCATCACCTCTACCTCCTTCCACTTCATGGTCCAGCTTGGTGATGATCTCATTTTCAAACTATAATTAAACAGAGAAAGCATAAATCATCAGCGCAGTGGAGATTTCATTTCATGACTTGAGCGTCAATAATACATAAATCGCCGACAGATCATCGTCGGAGAGTTGCCCTACACCTTTGAAGCCTGATTTCATTTAAGAGTTGTCCTTCCCGAACTCCTGGGGGTTTCTGATGAGCTCCTGTCACAGGGGGAATCTTTCATTTCCTTCCCTGGTTAATGAAGCCTTGATGCATATTCTGATCATAGGAGAAAGAGCCAGAGAAAGACAGACAAGGAAACCATAGGGCAGAAAAATCAAGGAGCAACATGAAAAAACATCCCGAACTTCATCTTTATGAACAAGTAACGGTTAAAATAGCTCCTTGGTTCTTGGCAAAGAACAGATGCTGTGTCACTTGCCCGCAGAGTTCTCTGCAATCTGAAAACAGGCAAAGGGCCACTTCCCTGCCATTCCTTGATGGATCCTAGTGAAATATCTCACTCTGGGCGAGAAACAGAATAAAAAACAAGAGGGGCAATGCCTTGAAGACAGACCAGCAGACGCCTCAGAAAGGTCCATCCCAGACCTTCCCTTGAATTCCCCAAAGCTTCTGACGAGATTTCCAGAATATCATGGTGGGAAAGGATCCTCACAGCTGATGGTCTCTCTGTCTCATGCTTTCAGGAAAACTCTAAATTCTGGAGAAGAGTGCCTCTCTAAATGTTTTCACAGAGGTCATGGACCCCATGGCCGATCAGGCTGGAAATAACTACCGCGATAGTGATGGACATGCATCCCCATCCTCGCTACCCAGTCCCCCATCCCTGGTAGAATTCAGAGCCACCTCAGTACTGGGACTCTGGCCAGGTGAGTGCCCTGTTGCAAGGGGGTCCTGCAGTTACTCATGGATGTGGGCCTGGTAGGAAGAAGGGGCTTCCAGAGCTTTAGTTCCCTAGAGATGGAGGCACCCACACTGAGCGGAAAGAAGATGCGCAAAGGGGGACTGAAGGAGACAACAGCTGAATTCAGGGTTCACAAAGCAAGCAGACCATGGCATGTATGCAAGGGTCTCTGGGATCCCTTTTTTTAAAACATTTTATGGATGCATAGTTGATTTACAATGTTGTGCTAATTTCTGCTGTACAGCGAAGTGACTCAGTCATACATATATATACATTCTCTTTCATATTCTTTTCTATGATGGTTTATCCCAGGATATTGAATATAGTTCCCTGTGCTCTACAGTAGGACCTTGTTGTTTATCCATTCTCTATAAAATAGTTTGCGTCTGCTAATCCCACCCTCCCCATCCTTCCCTCCCCCACCCCTCTCAAGTCTGTTCTCTGTGTCCTTGATTCTGTTTCTGTTTCGCAGATAGGTTCATTTGTGTCACATTTTAGATTCCACATATAAGTGATATTAGATGCTCTTTGTCTTTCTCTTTCTGACTTATTTCACTTTGTATGATCACCTCTAGTGGGATCCCTGTGAAACACATGCTCAGATATTGCTTCCCCAGGCAACTATTACTCGGATCCCATAAGAATTTAAGCTGCGTGAGAGAAAGAATTTTCTTCTCTCTTGGTCACTGCTGTATTCCCAACCCCTAGGACAGCACCTGACAGGGATGCTCTAATGGGATCAATGTGCTATGTGCACATAAAATTACTGGATAGAGTTGGTGTTAAACTGAAGCTGGGGAGGACTGAATAGGGCCCCAAAGGAGTGGGCCAGTAGGTTGCTAAGACACAACCTGCTCTTGGCCATACAAGCCAAGTGGTGAACACATTCATCAAAGTGCTTGTAACAGGTCCATCAGGCACCGTCTACTGCACTGGGGACCCAGGGCAAGGCTGCTGCAGTGTCAGCTGGCTCTGGACCCTGGGAAGCAGAAGGCAAGGGGGCTGGTGAGACCCAAGGAGGGGCCTCAGACCTTGATTGGGGCACGCTGCCTGAAGCCAAAATTTCATCATGCTACAGATGAAGCAAAGGCTTAAAACAGGACTAGAGAGAAGTATTGATTCTTGCTTGACATCAAGGACTCAGCAACATCACAAAAACCAGGACTTCAGTGAATCCCTGCAATTCTCTGCTCCGTTGCCTCCTCTCCCAAATAAACACCCTCTTTGATTCTGTTGGGCTTAAGAAGTTCAGGGATTTTAGGAACGGAGAAAAAAGCATAGTTCTATTGAAGAAGAAAGCATGAGTTGCTTTCTTTTTGTTCACCTGAGGTCTCATCATAAGGAATTCTACTATATAATAACAACCTTTGGATACTAACCCGCTATTACTCTGTTCCTTACAGAAAAAAATTCTGCAGAAGGCGGTTCTTCTTGGAAACTGGCACAAGAGAGATGGCTTGCCACTAGACCAGAAGTTGGCAGCCCCATCTTCCATGATGGGAATGCCAAATATTAAGTGGTGAGTGCTGATTCTTCAGAAGAAATAAACGAAAGACAAAATAAGAGTAAATTTAATTAAGACACATGATTTAATTCCACACATGTTTAAGGAGCATACAACAAAGAGGGCTTAGAGAATGAAGAAAAACCTTATCCTAACATTGGCAAGCGCACACTGGCGTTTCAAATCGCTCATCTCTAGTTAATCAAAAGGTATTTGCATTTGGAAACTACTTTCTGGAAATGGCATGTTTTCTCTGCTTCCACACAAACCTCACTGTCACCCACAAGGGCAGTAAAGGAAGCTCCAGCTCCTTAAGTATATGCTGCTTTATCAAAATTTTTTTTTTTTTTTTTGCGGTACGCGGGCCTCTCACTGCTGTGGCCTCTCCCGCTGTGGAGCACAGGCTCCGGACGCGCAGGCTCAGCGGCCATGGCTCACGGGCCCAGCCGCTCCGCGGCATGTGGGATCTTCCCGGACCGGGGCATGAACCCATGTCCCCTGCATCGGCAGGTGGACTCTCAACCACTGCGCCACCAGGGAAGCCCTGTTTATCAAATTTTGACTGATGAATTTAATGTTTTCTAAAAAGAGTGGATGAATGATAAGTAAATCAGAAGAACACAGCTGATTCTAATTTTACTAACCTCTAGTCTAAACTCTGTAATTTGCACAAACACCTGGCAACTCTACTCTGTTTATCAGCAAGGATTCAATTCCACAGATCTGCAGCCAGCCTCGAATTCTAGGGTCTTCGTTAATTTTTACAGAATATACTAGAATCAGTTTGCTCCTGCGCTGTGAACTGTTATCATAATCAGGATTAAATGATCCTGTCCAAATAAATTGGAGAAAGTAACTCTGCTGAGAGAGGAGAGCCGGTTTTATAAAAATTATGCTTATTATCTGACTTGTAAATGCATGCTGTCTGGTAATTTGCAAAAGGATTCTCTATGGTTAGGATAAAGTTAGCAAGGGTTTACTGTGTTGCTCAAAAGGTAGCTGAGGCTCACTCATGCGATAAGCAAAATCATTATCTTTTCCTCTCTTTTCTGAAACACTAATATTGCTTCGAAAAGATCCACAGGGTGTCCAACTTAAAATATTGAGCAGAGCATCTCTAAGCATCTGATACCAGCAACCCTCTGAGAATATGAAACATAAGAGGCCACGTAGATAGGGCTTTTCAGAAAGTTGCTATTAAGTTGAACACAGTGGAAGATGTCTGGGTTGGTGGGGGGAGCCATGCTCTCAGGGGTAAGGTATTAACATCATCGTTAATTCAATTAACTTAGAAAGAACCATTGCTTTCACCACTCAGTGCCACTGTGAAGCATGGATTATAGGCTCCAATTTAGGAGATCATGGGGTGAAGGGTCTCAGCAGTGGATAATCCAAAAGCCAGTTCTCCTTGGTTTGGAATGCATCATTTCTGTTGGGGCTTAGATTTACCATTGTTGCTATAATGCATTTATAACTGTATAAAAACCAGGCTTGTATTCTCCAGGCACCCAGGGACACATTTACAGAAGAGATCTGGGGTTATGTCAGAGCAAGGGAGGACCAGGATGGAAAGGTTTGCACAAATAACTCACCACATGGGTAAAGTGCTTAGAGGTTACCAAGAGCTGGGAGAAAGCTGAGCTCTAGGACCGCGGTCAGCTTAGTGTATTAGCGAAAGGGTTTCTTTAGAAACCCTTTATTAATAACCCTAAATAATAACCTAAATAACCCTAAATTATTCGCAAATCATCCTGGGTGCAGGCATGCTTCTTTTTATTGTGCTTTGCATTACTGAGTCTTTTAGAAATTGAAGGTTTGTGTACTGAGCAAGTCCACTGGTGCCCTTTTTCAAACAGCATTTACTCACTTTGTGTCTCTACGTCATATTTTGGTAATTCTTGCAATATTTCACACCCTCCAGCAGCCTTTACAGCTCGCTGAAGGCTCAGATGATGGTTAGCATTTTTCAGCAATAAAGTATTCTTTTACTTTTTAGCAATAAAGTATTTTTAATTAAGGTATTGTTTTTTTAGACATAATACAATTGCACACTTAAGAGACTACAGTATAGCATAAACAACTTTTATATGCACTGGGAAACCAAAAACTTCATGTGATTCACTTTACTGAGATTTCCCTTTATCGCGGTGGTCTGGAACCAAACCTACAATATCTCCTGGGTCTGCCTGTATGGGTGCACTTTGTCCTACTTTCTGTTTTTTAAGAAAAGCTTCTCACAAGGTTCTGGAGGTAGGACCATGGATTTAGACCACCCCCTAGTATTAGAGAGCTCGGGAGATCAGATTCTCTTTGGTTCTGCAACCCCCGGTGGAATTGTCCAATCCAACAGCACTGCAGAACCATGCCCTTCTCTTTAGCATCACTGGAGGGGCTGCGGGGGAGAAAGTCAATGAACTGTGCCTGTGTGGATCACATGGCCAAGAAGAGGGCACTGGCCTGGCAGAGAGCAGCCTGGTTCTCTGACACCTTTGGGACTCCGGGCTCACATGCTGACACCCGAAAAGTAACTGATTTCCCCAAATCTATCACTCAGGCTTTAATCCTTGTGCTCAGACACACTAATATTTTGATGTATATTGCATTCCTCTTGCTTAACCACTCTGTAAACTTAATTACACACTTAATTAATCTCTGGCACTCCATATCCCACGTTCTAAAATCCCCACATCCTTCTACGTCTAACAAGCGGGCAGCTCAGTGACCTTGAAGCTTTTGTGAAATGCTCATGAGCCTAGAGGTCTCAAGCCCCAGACCTGCAGCAGCCTGGTGGGGGAACTGGCTGCTACACCTGGCAACACCTCGGACAGGTGTAGCTGTGCCCCACTGATATACAACCCAGACCGAGGATTGACTTTAGGGCTGTATTCATTGACAGTGGACTCCAGGAACAAGTCTGCACAGTAAGTCCTGTCAGTTAAAGGAGATTATGGGAGTCTAGGCATCTCTTTGCTGGAGAGCTTTTCTAATAGGGTTCAATGTCATCAGAACTCTGAGTCCAGGGTATTATTCTTGGACCACTTTTGGGTCTGGGGTTCAGTGAAATAAAAGCCTAATTCTTGGGCCATATCTCCCCTCTAATCATCCAGAATGACAGAATCAAGCATTATTTTTTAAATGAAAGCAAAAACAAACCAATCAACAAAACCCTAATGAACTGAAGAATAAACGAGATAAGATATGGGGATATATGTATACGTATAGCTGATTCACTTTGTTATAAAGCAGAAACTAACACACAATTGTAAAGCAATTATACTCCAATAAAGATGTTTAAAAAACAAAAAGAATAAACAAGACAAAGTCACCACCAAACTTATTCACATTCATATTACCGTTCAAAATATATATTGGCTTTGCCACCAAGTGGCAGAAGCTGCCAGCATCCACTTGGGTTATTCAATTATTTGCTTAAGGTTACCAGCCTGGGTAGTAGGAAGAGATTATTCAGACAGGAACTCGGAAACATTGCAGACACAAAGATTACTCACATTCTAATATTTTTACAACTAAATAGGAATTTCTGGAAGTTGTGGAGCATTTTGCTGACCCTCACAAAGATGAAAGAAAATAGCTCCATGACTGAAAATATTACTTTGCTGTGGAGCCTTTTCCATCCCATTTTCATGAATGGTCTAAGAGCCCAAATAGTCATTTGCTGCAATTCTCAGCTGTTAGTTCTATATTTTCCAAAGACATAACAAATGCATTTCTTTAAAAAGGTGATAGGAGAGAATTTAAAGGTATACTTTTCTTTTGAAGCAAAATCCAGAGAGGCTAAGACTCAGAACGGTACTCATTTGGGGGCAGGGATCTCAGTGAGATGGGGGAAGCGTTAGTTAAGGCTCATCTTGTGGTTCCATGGCTCAGCTGGTCCACTGGATGATATAAGAGGCCCTAAGACAAGAATGACCCCAAACCTCTCCGTGCTAGCTGGGAAGATCCTGAAATCTTCACACATAAGGTCTCTCCTTTGGGAAAAACAAAAAAACAACCCCCCCCCCCCAAGATTTCCCAAGGTCCTCAGTTTCAGGCTAATCACGCTCCTCTGGGATCTCTGGGATTGGGGTAGGGTAGGGTGGGAACGGGGGACAGTGGCTGACAGTGAACACACCTGCAGGGATGACTTGAAAATCGGACGCATGCCAAGGAAAGTGAGAAGAGAATGTACCACTGGGACTAATGCACTGGAGGGAAGCAGTGGGAGAAGCATCTGAACAGCCCCACTCTGAAAGATACAGCAAGCTCTAAAAAAGCAAGGCTATGCCACATGTTCAAAACACTAAAGTGCTGTAAAAATGAAAAACCTTAATCTTCCCCTAACTCCATTAGGTTTGCACATCTGCTATGAAGGTAGAGCCAATTTAAGCCTTGTTCACGTGACTAATAAGGTTAGATAATTGAACTGGTGGCAGATTAAACAGCAGCCAGTCAGCTCCATCCTAGGAGCTCCCTGGATGGAGGTGGGGAAGGCTGTGCCCTGCTGTTCTGTGCATGTGCAGCTACACATATTCACCAACATCACCGACAAGGAATAGAGGGCATGCCTTGTGCTTCAGGAGAGCAGCCACTGGAGGATGAGAGTTGAACCGAGAACAGAAAGGAGTCAGAAAAGATACAGCAAATCGAGAGACAAATGCTGTGGTCCAGGAGAGCCCTGGGATAGGGGGTGAGGGAAGCAGATGGACACTGGGGATGAGACAGAGGAAGAACCCACAAGTCACTGCAACCCACCATGGAGGCCAAGAGAGCAAGCCAAGGCCAGGCCAGGGGGACTGGACCCGTGAACCAAATGACAAGGAGCCAGGCAGAAATGGGGATGATGGGGAAGCAGCAGAGCTGGGAAGGATGACGTTATGTGGCATCCACGTGGCCTCCCACGGGAGGCTGAGATAGGTCAATAGAAAAATTGAGATGTCCCAACGAAAAGGAAATTGATCATTTTGCAATTCACCAGAACACATTAATATGGCAGAGACATTTTTTTCACAAGTTTTCATTTTTCTGCCTTGACTTTTACCTTTGAGGTGGCCTACCACCTGTCTGTGAGGGTACAAGCAGATGACAACACAATGAACAAATGGCCAAGGATTCTTCACCAAAAAACTCGAGCAGCTGTTTATACTTAGGCCGAATGTGTTTTCTTTTTCTGTGGACCTTTGTCTTCATTTTTGTGTTTTTATTTACACATGTCCAAGTGAGGCATGTTTTAGGCTAAGGAAGTTGTTGTGGTGGAATTAAATGGGTGTAATTACTTCATGGTACGACTTAAACCATTTGGTTTTCTGGAAAGATGTCTCATGATGTTGGGACAGATTCTGAAGCCACTACTGGGCACAGAGTGTTGAGAATGGAGGCAAAAATGCTGTGACTCTTGTCAACTTTGGGCCATTTACTGACAAACCTGAGAACTCTGTGAACTGGAGAAAATGAAGCACATGCGCATAAGACAGTTATAAGACATTTTAAAACTATGGTGAAACAGGAGTGAGACAATGAATGGGAGGATGAGAACAATTCAGAAACCAAACTCTCAATTCCAACGGCCCTTATTTTGACCCAAAGACTCCTTGAAAGAATGACAAATGATGTAATGTTTTAAAGGTTTTCGATCTTATATTCCCAGGCTAGTAACATTTATCTATATAAATACATTTTTCTCCTTTACCCAATTCTTTAATTTATTAGCATCTTTCCATAAGGTCCTTCTTTGAGGCTTGATTCATACAAAATTCAAAACATCTGATGCATTTGCAGCCTAGGGAAGAGCATTTTAAATTACAGTTCCTAGTTCTGGTGAGTTGGCAGTGAGACGGGGCCATGATCTCGTGCCGGTGGGAGTAGGGATGGGTCACATCTTATGGCAATAAGATCAATTGGCAGTAATGTCAAAAGTCACAAAAAATATTTTGAATCAGCAATTGTATTTTTGAGACTGTACAACAGGAAAACTTTCAAAAGAAATTCAAGCTACATGCATGATTATGTTCACCGCATATTTATTCATAGTAGTGAATACAACCTCAATGCCCCACTAAAGGGGATGGATCAGAAAGGATGAGGTCGCTCATTCTGTGAAATGTTACACCATCCTCGAAATCATGGTAACTACGCTGCAGTCGAGGAAAATGTCCTTGATATATTGACAAACAAAAAGAACAATGTTGACAAAGATGGGACAGTGTTTACGACGTGACACCTCACGTGTACAAAGGCTGACAGTGAACCAGACACACCAAACCAAGCCAGCTGCTCTTTCAAAACAGTTTAATTTTACAAATAAATAAATGTAAGGAAATCTCCCTCACCCAAAAGGAAGAAAGAAAAGAAGGAAGAAAGGAAGGGTGGGCTTTATGGGTTTGATTTTATATCTTAACAACAGGTCTTCCGAATAGATTCTATTTCATACCAATTTTACAGCTCTGAGCTGGAGACATAAAGATGGTCAGTGATTTGCTCAAGACCCAGGTGGTTCCTGACTGGGCAGGGCTTTAGGATCTACCCAGACTTCAGCATCTGAATGCCATGCTTACTCACAGACAGGGCTTCTTTGGGCTTTGTATCTGTCTCTTGTTCTGAGAAATAGTAAAATTGCTCTTCGTGGCTACTAGCTTCATGCAATAATGACAAAGACTGACCAATTAAAGCCTTCTGAAACGGGAAAGTACAAAAGTGAGGAAGGAAAACCTTCTCTTTAAATATTGGATCTCACTCAAATCATGTTACCTTGATTGACAGTTTTGATTTCCATTCACTATAGGAATTTCTCTCTAAATTCCTCAAAAATTTATGTAAAATGCTTAGTACATTAACTCCCCTGAATCACTGTAATATTTTAACAGAGGTAGTTTTCAATTTAGAGGACCCTCTACCTCTGGGTTTTTCTCTTGCCTCCTGCAAAGCATCATAACCAAACCATTAGTACACAAAGGAGAAATCCATTGTATGTGCATGTGTGTGAGCTTGTGCGTACCCACCACCCAGGAATCCGTAAACACCATACTTATCCAGGGAAAGAGATTTTGTTCCTTTTCACGTATCAATTATTCAGATTTTGTCCTTCATGTTGATACAGGATGTTTCTAGCACTTTACATACACTTTCCTTATGGAATTTTCATCAGTTCCATTGCACAGGTAAAAAGACCAAGGCACACACTTAAAATAAAGGCAAAGACTTTACACTTAAAAATAACGTAACTCAGTAAGAAGCAGCCAGTCTGACAGAACACAGTAACATCTGATCAAAAGCTCTAGTGCACATACAAAGGAGGGCCAAAGAGAGAGTTTTACCCAGGTTTAATGTGTCAGTGAATCCACTTAGAAGTAAGTAAAAGCTAAAAATGGAGAACAACGCTCTCTAAAGATGAGAGTGATCCTCCCTAAGAACGACAGGCTTCTTCCACAAGGAAAGTCTAGGACTTTTCTCTCTTAAGCTGTAGGGAATTATGTCTTCCACATTCAGCATGTGTAACTGGAGAACCATCTAGAAGTCTCAAGGTTCTCTGGCTTGTCCCCCTTTTCTCTCCAAGCCGCTTACTGCACACCCACGTCCTTACCATCTGGAAGCTTCGGGTGGAATGGAATTCACACTGCATCATGTCAAAGAAGATGGGGATGGTGGCTTTGCGAAGCTCTGTCTCTGGAATCAGTGTCATTTCTAATATTGGGCCGACCATTTCTGGAATGAACTTTATCTTGTGTTGACCTTGAATAAAGAAGTGCATTATTCAGAAATGTTTTAAATAAAGGATTCTGAAATGAGCTTCAATGGACAGCAACAAAACTACACAGATCATTGTGATTTTGAATGCTAGGACCTTGGGACTATGTATCCATTTCTCACCTACAGGCAACAATTTTGAGTGTGTCCAGCCTTTAGTATAAGAAGTGAACTGTATTCCAAATAGTGTAAGTGAAGCTGTTAAAAAAAAAAATCTACCCAATATAAGGCCTGCAGTCATGATTTGTCTGTTACCGACGACAAATGCCATTTCACAAACAATTACATCACACACATCGGGGCGTAAGCAGCTAACGGGTACCCAATTTTGGAAAGAGCAGGGCTGGGAGACGGGACCCTTGGCATCTCATTTTATGAACAATGAACAGGAGTTGATAAAGTGAAGAGGTTAGGGCAGGTGGTCTCTTGGGCCCTTTCTGTCTGCAACATCATATGAAAAAGAGTTTACTATTTGGAACCTCTGTAAATAATGTCAAGGGATCTCTATAACTTTCCGAGTGACTGATCAGAGAAATCAAAACCAGGCCTCAGAATGTGAAGCTGTGAAAATAGAAAGGATTCTGCCTTTTTTGACTTACTATTTGATTGGATAATGCTTATTAAAATAGCTACTTTATTAATCTTATATCCCACCTATCTTGTCCAGATATGATTTTTAAAGCGTAAGATTATAATATTCATTATGATTCACAAGGACAATAGTATATGCTTAAAAACAACTTTTGAGAAAACTTTTCAAAAGTTGTTTTTAAGCACATACTTCTGCCCCTATGATTAATAATGAATATTATAAAATTAGCTAACACTTACTAAGTACGACTACATGACAAGCCTCATAGAAAGAGTCTCACTGAATTCTCAACATAATTTTGTGAAACGGCTACCATTCCTCTCCTCTTTTTAAAAAACAGACCGTATTTTATTTTTTAATAGACTTTATTTTTTAGAGCAAAAGCGAGCAGAAGGTACAGAGATTTCTCCTATACCCCTGCCCCCATTATAACATCCTCCCCCAGAGGGGGTGCCATTCTGAACTCTGTTTTACAGATGAGGAAACTGTGAATTTCTCCAAACCAGCGTGCTGTTCAGTGGATATGGTGGAGCAGGATTGGAACCTGGGTCTGTGATTCTGAAGCATCAGGTGTGTCCCCCGTGCCCTGCCTGCTGGTCATGAGATCTTTCCAGGACACTAGGCCTCTCCATCTCTTGGTAACAGAAAACGATGCTGGCTGCCCACACTACTCCCTTATCTGTGTGCTGTCGTAATAACCCAGATGCAGAGGACAGTGACGTGTCATTTTATCTAGCATGACTGGAGTATCACACTTCTAAACTGGGTGCCCCAGAAAGTAGAGACAGGATTCTTACAGGCTCCAAGCCTTTTTATTTATTTTTTTCTTTTCTCTTTCAATTATTTTGTTGGAAATCTTGGTATCACACCTTTTGAGGCCTCTGCCTTCGACGCAGACACTGCTAACTCAAAATCTCCATTTTTTCATTTTTTTGTTTTTTGCTGCCATTTTGCCTCACCCCAGCAGTGGCCTCCACACCCTGCTACATCTAAATTCCTGAGGCTGGGAGTGATGTGGGTGAACTTCCAGAGAACTTGAAGGGATAAAAGGCTGCCAGAGGGAAGGAGCTGCTGGAAAATTCATTTCTGAAAAAAGGGGGCGTTGACCTTATGTAAGGCGTTATGATTAAATTTAGAGGCAGGTCCCATCACGGAAGTCGTCTTTTATAATTTCTGCCTTATCTTTAATTTCAAAATCCTGATTTATTTTCATTTCACCCCATTACAATTTATATCTTTTTGTTTCCAACATATAATAGAAGAATGTACAAGAATTAAATGCTTGAATGAGTTATTTGTGACATTTTGTTATTAGCACTTGTAATTTATCCAGAGTTAGTCAATGTTACTAATATTTTTACACAATCTGGAAATACAGTGGATACACTAAATAATTTCATTTTCTTTATAACTCAGCTAATACAGATTTCTGTAAAGAGAACCATTAAACAAATTTGGCTATTATAAATAAAGACCCTTAACAAAATACATAATCCTCATAAGTGGTCTAAATTAAAGTATTCAGAAATTTGTATTGGGCGGACACGTACATAAAATGTAAACTTCAACAAGGAATCTGAATATAATTAAAATCTTATTAACCTTTACTAAATAATACTTTGACTAAGGCCCTAATATAACATGATTCTCATCGCTTCCCCAAAGGCTTAATGTTTCTGAAAAGCACGTAAGTGATGCAAAGCATTCTCTTAAAAATGCTATTATATCCAGTCTCTCAGGTGACACTTTTCTTGTATTATGCCTAAAAAATGTCAAAGCCAATGTTTCAGAAAACAGATGCTGGTGACAAAGAGTTCTTCATCAAGCACAACTGCAGCATCACAGAGGGCTCTGTCTGTCACTGACAGCCTTTATTGTTCCAGGATCGTATAAGGGAGAAACAAGTGGTTGTGAATGCAGGGATTGGAAAAATATGTTCCAAAAACGAAGGTGTCCTCAGCTTTGATTGTTACCCCTCCCATTAACACAGGACACGTTGGCTGGGGGCCAGCACTGAGCTTCAGCCACAGTGATATCCCCAGGGTTTAACCTCGGAGGACCAATGGTCCTCAAGGTGAGTAAGCGTTGGATACAATTCTCCAGTATTCATCTTTTTTCTTTCTTTCTTTTTTTTGGCATTTGCATTATGGATTTCCCCTGGAGCATCTCTTGTTCAAATTTAATGATGAACTCAGGTTTGGAATCAATGGGAATCAAGGTGACTCCTGAAATGCAGCCTTCAAGAAAAAGAGGATTTCCTTTTCTTTTTCCCTTTTGAGACAAAGGAAGAACAAACTAATTATCGGATCACAATGGGAATCGACGGATCACTCTGGTCACCTTGGCCAAACTCCTGGTTACCACGCCTCAACTCTTAAAAACCCACAGATAGTCTTTCTTCTAGAGACAAAACACGGAGCTTGTTCCCTGGGAACCGGACCGCGCTGTCTCAGGGAAGCCGGCTTCTCCCCCGTCAACAGCCTCGCCCTGGGTGCCTGGATGATCTCTTGACAATCATGAGTGTTCAGAAATCCGGGACCTTAAACATCGTCTAATCCCAGGAAGATCTCCATATACACAAGAGTAGACAGAGCAAAAGTTTCCATCACCCAGTCAAACGGATTAGGCCCCACTGTATGTGGGTTTTTTTTTTTTTGCGGTACGTGGGCCTCTCCCTGTTGTGGCCTCTCCCGTTGCGGAGCACAGGCTCCGGACGCGCAGGCTCAGCAGATGGCTCACGGGCCCAGCCGCTCCACAGCATGTGGGATCTTCCCGGACGGGGGCACGAACCTGTGTCCCCTGCATCGGCAGGCGGACGCTCAACCACTGCGCCACCAGGGAAGCCCTGTATGTGGGTTTTAATGAAAAGCACACAATTTTTTCCAAGTCTCCAAAAATACCCATGAAGGGAATCCCTGCATGACAAATGTCCCAGACCGAGCCTGGAAGATAAAGATCTTCCTGCGAGCACATTTGTTCTGGAGAGACTGGAGAGACTGCGGGCTCCGGGGTGCTGTATGTAACAAACAAACTGTAAATCGAGGTGAGGAACGCAAAAGAGAGGTCAGGTGCTGTGCAGGCTGCCGCACAGAGCGCGCTTTGATAAATAACTGAAGAGCTGAGTAAAGAAGCACATCCACTCCCCCCGCCCCCCGCCTTTTTTGGGAGAGAGTCTGCCTTTGATTTCTCCTTTCACATTCAAAATATGACAGGTTTGGGAGGAAAAAAAAAACCCATGCTGCTCTGTCCCATGGGGCAGCACCGTGTCTGCACTTGCATTACATTAAGCAACACAGACCCCGGATCCTTGCTCCAGTGCTGTGCAAGGACGTGGGTTCTGGGCCGCTCACACCACACGTATGACTGGAAAGACTCAAGAAGGAGACGGTCTCACAGCACATTCGGCTCAGGGCCTGATCCAGTGACACGTGACTAATTGTAAGAGGATAAATATATCTGACGTCTTCTTTTTTTTTTTTTTTTCGGTACGCGGGCCTTCCCCCCGGACCGGGGCACGAACCCGCAACCCCCGCATCGGCAGGCGGACCCCCAACCACTGCGCCACCAGGGAAGCCCTCTGACGTCTATTTTTATTTTCTTGGTGGAGCTGGCTAGATTAGACTGCCCATATGATCTCAAACCTGAGCCCATTTGAAAAAAAAAATTTTTTTTTTTTTGTTTAAAAGCTGTGTAGAAAATAGGTTGTATACATCTTAGGAAACTGAGATGTGCTCTCGTTAATTTCTAGAGTGGCATCCTCAGCAATGACACTGGAGGGCAGGATCCAACACCTGAGATTCAGAGCAGCAAAGAAAGGGCCAGGTGCCTGGAGGTGACCCCACGGAGCTAGCCTTAGCCATTTTGAGGGGAAGTTGGGCCAGATCTTGGGAGCAGCTGACATGTTTATCATTTTTTTTTAACTTTCAAACATAATTTAATTATTTTGTAAGCAAGGAACCCAATCACGTGGGTTAATGATTATTTCTTGCTGTTCACTGACCACAGTCACAGTTTACATTTGACCTCCTGGCCGCTTCTCATGCCGGAGTCAAAGGTCCTGGTAGAAAGCTGCCAAACACAGACCTGATGCATTCATCACTGTATTCCAATCAGCAATGAACAGGGATGAGATGGGACATTTGCTCTCTTAACTGTATCCTTTATGTTGCAAATCAAAAGTCTCTGTCACTTGACTCAGACTATTTAGAACGTAATGACATAATGTCGAGAGAACCAACCATTCGGACCACTGGAGGCTTCACGAGGGCCCAGAGGTGGCTTCACAGAGAAGCTCATGCTTCCCTGGGCCCATCTCACTGTCTTCCATTGAAATCGTAGACACGGAGCAAATGAGGAGGAGTCAGTTTCAAACTGTGCTCCATCTCAGGGATTCCAGAGATGACCCTGAAAACACTTTGAAGAAAAAAGAAAAGAAAGAAAAGAAAACCCGAGTGTCTGGAGCGCCCGTGTGTCAGGCCAGCCTGGGCTTGCGCTGGCTTTTGGAGGCTCCCTCTGAGCCAGGAAGTGGCCCTTCAGTGGAAGGTCAGAGAGGAGGGGAGGGTCCAGGTGAGCTGAGCTGAGACGGCAGCTACTAATCAAACAAGAAGGACGCCTTTTCGTGTGTTAAAAACCAGTGTGAATATCTACCAGGGTGGCTGCCTCTACTTATCCTAAATGATGAGAAAAATATTACCAAGGCGTTTTGGAACGAAGCATTTGAAAACACACCTAAAACGGTCCTTTTACGGGAAATAGACCAGCTCACAGTTTGTTCTTTAGAGGTGACACTGAACAATTCAGAAGGTGTTGTCACTCTCTCTGGAAGGGCCGGGGTGAAAGATGACCTCAGAGGGCCCTCATGCAGAGGTACATCAGGTCCGCACTGAAAAGCCTGGCCACAGCGGGTGTAGCCCATCACGCACTGGACTCTGGCACCTAGAAGAGCACTGGGCTCCCACTCGTCCAGCCGACAACGACTCCCTCCATGCCACCTCTCTGAACGTTCCCGCCCGCCCTCACCTGCCCCTCCCTCGGAATGGGGTTACAGACAGAACCTTCCTGGCAGGAGTCCCACAGTGTCTGACCTGCCAGGAAACAGGACAGACGAACCTGTCAGGGTAGGATCAATTAAAATGAATCATGAAAGGTTCGAGGAGCCTTAGCATTTCACTACCGAGATCACCATACATATATAAAAAGCACTATTGAGCACCATATATATATAAAAAGCATTATTGAGCTTCAGAGTTAGAAGGCTCTTGAAAACTTCCGTCCAGCCTCTGCATCTTACAGCCTAGAAAGCTGAGTACGGGAAGCCCAGACCGACTGAGTCACGCAGCCAGGCAGGGACAAGGCAGGATGGAAACTCAAGTGGAACTCATATCCGGTCTCTTCCCTCGGAGCCCAGGGTGCCTGCTCTCTCCCCAGGGACGGCAGGAAGACCAAGGACGGGACAGTGCCTGGAAGGTTCTGTGTTGGAGATGCAGCCAGGCACTTTGACACCGAGAGCCAGTACTTTGATGCTGGACGTTTAAGCTGCTGCAGCAAAGTTCCAGCGGAGAGTTTCCTTAAGGGGTCCCCAGTTGACTCCAGGACTGATGCCCACACAGCAGGTGGGGAGTGGATTCTCCTCCCCCTGAGAGCACAGGCAGAGAAGTCATCCCCTCCAGCTTCTTCTCTCCACCTGGGAGTTCTCGCACTGGATTTTTATCCTTGAGAACCCAGCAGGCGCCTCATGTTAAACCAAGCTTCTTAATTTCCATGTTCTTAGTATTATCCACAGAGTATCGATTCCCCCCGCCCAAAGAGTTGTACATTTATTTTTCTGGATGAAGACCCATTTGAAAAAGACTCCATCCTTCATATAAACGGAAAGACAAAGAATATTTGGAAATTCTCCTAACATTCCCTAGAGATGTGACAGAGCCTTCCTTCACACACTTCTGTGACCTCCGGGCACTCAAGAAGGATTAGGAGTCAAAGGCCTCTGAGGAAACCTGGCTTCGGTTGAAAAGAAGCCGCTGTGAACGTGCTGACCGCGAAGCCAAGTAGCAGGGCTGGCCCTCAAAACTCTGGCCCTGTCTGCTCAAAGGGACCTCAGGAGGGCGGTGGAGTCCAATGCCACGCCTTCATTGAAAACCGTGTTTAGTTTTGTCACCTCGTTTCGTTCTGCCCAAGGAATGTGGATACATCAGGGCATCTTTCCAGCCACGAAGAACGCTATTCCAGAAGCACGCAGGTTGGGATATGGCTAAGGCGCCCCAGCCCTGGTGGAACAAACGAAACCCTGATGCAGTGGGGTGACTAGAGAGCAAAGTGGGCAGTGGCCTGCCTCCTTCTAGAGAAGAAAAGTCACTGGGGGATGGGGAGAGTGGAAGCCCTCCCCACCACAAGCCAAGGTAGGATTTGTCTGCCAATCTGAGAGAAGGAAGGAGAGCCTGGGCAACTCAGAGGCAGGAGCTTGCACAGGACCAGGAGTGGTGCTGAAGAAAGGTGCCCGGGGCACCTCAGCACAAAACCAACTGAGGACGGGTGCCAGGAAGAGCTTCACCTCAACTAGGAGAGGCCAGGTTCACAGAGGACACATAAAGGTGGTGAGGAGGCACCAAATTATCACCAGTTGTTTATTCCTTTATAAGGAACATAACCAACAGGATGACATGTCATAGTGGCTAACATTTTAATAGAGAATTCCTTGTTATATTAGTTAATTCACTTATTAATAAAATTGACTTAATTGTATTAATGTCTTATCATTTTTACTTTTTTCTTGCTTACTGTAAGAATACACTTGAGATGAGATCTACCTTCTTACATCTTTACATGTACAATACAGGATCATTACCTTGAGGCACCACGTGTATAGCAGATCTCTAAAATGTACGCATCTTGCAAAACTTCAACGTTTCATCCTTTGACCAACACCTCCCCACTGCTCCCTCGGCACACCCCTGCCCCTGGCAACCACCATTCTGCTTTCTGCTGTAATGAGTTTGACTCCTTCAGAGATGTCATATGTGAGGATTCATGCAGTAATTGTCCATCTGTGACTGGCTTATTTCACATCCAACAGTGGTCTTCAGGGTCTTCCATTTTTTTTCATATGATGGGATTTCTTTTATTTTAAGGCTGAATAATATTTCATTGTACATATATATACACCACATTTTCTTTACCCAGTCATCTGTCGATGGGCATTTAGGTTGTTTCCATATCTCTGTTATTGTGAATAATGCTGCAACAAACATGGGAGTGCAGATATCCAGATTCTGATTTTAATTCGTCAGAATATATAACCTGGAGTGAGAATGCTGGATCATAGGGTAGTTCTATTTTTATTTGATTGAGGAACCTCCATACACATCATTTTACATTCCCACCAGCTGTGTACATGAGTTCAAATTTCTCTACATCCTTGCAAACACATGATTATCTTTCATTTATTTTCTTCGTAACAGCCATCCTAACAGGTGTGAGGCAACAGCTCACTGTGGTTTTTGATTTGCATTTCCCTGATGATTAGTGATGTTAAACAACTTTTCATGTACTTACTGGCCATTTGTCTGTCTTCTTTGAAGAAATGTCTATTCAAGTCCTTTGACCATTTTTTAATTGGTTTATTTGTTTTTTTGCTATAGAATTGTAGGAGTTCCTTATATATTCTGGATATTAATCCCTCATCGGACATGGGGTTTGCAAATATATTCTCCCATTACTTTTCATTTTATTGTTTCCTTCCTTTGTTGTGCAAAAGCTTTAGTCTACTTGTCTTTTTGGTGCCATTTCCAAGAAATCATTGCCCAGGCCAAGGTCAAAAAGCTTTTCTCCTATGGTTTCTTCTAGGAATTTTATGGTTTCAGGTCTTATGTTTAAATCTTTAGTGTGTTATGAGTTGCTTTTTGTGTATGGCTTAAGAGTCCAATTTCATTCTTTTGCAGGTGGATATCCAGTATTAACAACACTATTGTTGTTCACAAACCACTTGTTAAAGTCACTTTCCTTTCTTCATTGTGTATTCTTGGTTTCCTGTCAAAGATCAGTTGACTGCTTATGTGTGGGCTTATTTCTGAGCTCTCTCTTCTGTTTCACTGGTCTATATGTCTGTCTTTATGCCAGTACCACACTGTTTTGATTTCTATAGCTTTGTAATTTATTTTGCAACCAAGAGGTATGATGCCTCCATCTTTGTTCTTCTTTCTCAGGATTGCTTTGGATATTCAGGGTCTTTTGTGGTTCCACATGATTTTTAGAACAGATTTTTCAATGTCTGTAAAAAATTCCATTGGAATTTTGATAGCGATAACAATATCAAGTCTTCCAATTCATGAACATGAGATGTCTTTACATTTATTTGTGTCTCTTTAAATTTCTTTCATCAATGTTTTGTAATTTTCAGTGTACAAGTGTTTCACCTCCTTGGTTAAGTTTATTCCTGAATATTTTATTCATTTTTATGCTATTGAAAATGGGATTGTTTTCTTAATTTCTTTTACAGGTAGTGTGTATAGAAATGAAACTTTTTTTTCTATGTTCATTTTGTATCCTGCAACTTTTCTGAATTTGTTTGTTAGTTCTAACACTTTTTTGGAGGAGTCTTTAGGGTTTTCTACATATAAGATCATGTCATCTGCAAAGAGAGGTAATTTTACTTCTTCCTTTCTGATCTGGATGCCTTTTATTGCTTTTTCTTACTTAACTGGTCTGTCCAGGACTTCCAGTACTATGTTGAATAGGAGGGGTGAGAGTGAGCATCCTGTCTTGTTTCCAATCTTAGAGAAAAACTATCAGTTTTTTACCACTGAGTATGATATTAGTTGACAATATATGCCCTTAACTATGTTAAGTTACATTCCTTCTATACCTAGTTTGTTGAGTTTTCATCATGAAAGGGTTTTGAATTTTGTCCAATGACTTTTCTGTATCTATTGAGATAATTATCCTTCATTCAATTAATGTAGTCTATCACTTTTATTAATTTGCATATGTTGAATCATCTTTGCATCCCCGAGATAAATCCCACTTGTTCCTGGCATATGACCCTTTTAATGTGCTGTTGAATTCAGTTTGCCAGTATTTGGTTGAGGATTTTTGCATCTGTGTTCCTCAGAGATGGTGGCCTATAGATTTTCTTTTTCTTTTTTTTTGTAGTGTGTTTGACTTTGGCATCATGGTAATGCTCATGTCATTAAATGAGTTTAGAAGTGTTGCCTGCTCTTCAGTGTTTTAGAAAAGTGTGAAAAGGATTGGCATTAATTCTTCTTTAAATGTTGGGTAGTATTCACCAGTGCAGGCATCTTGTCCTGGACTTTTGTTTGTTGTAAGATGATTCAATCTCTTTACTCATTATTAGTCTGTTCAGACTTTCTATTTATTCATAATTCAGTCTCAGTAGGTTGTATATTTCTAGGAATGCATCCATTTCTTCTAGGTTGCTGGCACGTAAGTGTTCATAGTAGTCTCTTATGATCCTTTTTATTTCTACGGCATCAGCTGTAATGTTTCTTCTTTCATTTATGATTTTTTTTTGAGTCTCTTCTCCTTTTTTCTTAGTAATCGAGCTAAAGGTTTGTCAATTTTGTTTATCTTTTCAAAAACCCAACTCTTAATTTTATTGAAGTTTTCTATCCTCTATTTTGTTTATTTCTGCTCTAATCCTTATTATTTCCTTCCTTTTGCCGACTTTAGGCTTAGGCCTAGTTTTTTTTTGGTTGCTGTTGTTCCTTGAGGTGTAAACCTGGGTTGTTTATTTGAGATCTTTCTTCACCTGTAAGCCAACACTGTAGAT
Source organism: Mesoplodon densirostris (assembly GCF_025265405.1). Lineage (NCBI taxonomy): Eukaryota > Metazoa > Chordata > Mammalia > Artiodactyla > Ziphiidae > Mesoplodon > Mesoplodon densirostris. The sequence continues at coordinate 5,239,611 of NC_082661.1, forward strand.
CAATGGACCTAACAGACATATACAAAACATTTCCCTTAACGGCAGCAGAATACACATTTCTCTCAAGTGCACAAGGAACATTCTCCAGGATATGTCACACATTAGGTCACAAAACAATTGTTAACAAATTTAAGAATATTGAAATCATACCAAGTATCCTTTCCTACTGTGATAGAATAAAGCTAGAAATGAGTAACAGAAGGAAAATTGGAAAATTCACAAATACTTGAAAGTTTAAAACTGCACTCCTGAACAATCAATGGGTCAAAGCAGAAATCAAAGAGGAAATCAAAAATTATCTTGAGACAAATGAAAAGTGAAAACACAACATACCAAACCTTTGCAATGCAGCAAAAGCCATACCAAGAGGGAAGTTTATAGTGATAAATGTCTATGTTAATTTCTTTTCTTAAACACACATATCCCTTATTGTTTTGATTGCACAAGTACTCAGCCTACCACCACCTGGTGGCAGTATACCTAAATACAGGGTCTAGTTTTGAGTTGGAGAATAAACCCTTTGGAAGGTAGATTATGTGAAACTGAATACAATAAGTGATGGACTATATAACAGTAGGATGAGCTACATGCTTTGATTCATGAGAAACAGAGTGAATGGTAGTGCTGGCCAGGAGCAAGAGTTCCAAGGCAGAGCTCTGCTCACCTGACACAAGAGGGCGCACTACTGACTTTTCTGTTTTCTCCACCAATCAGATTTTCTCCCTTTTACTTTGGTCTCCCAACTCTTATTCACTGAAAGTGCTTATCGCAAAGGTAGCAATTGCTCTCGGAAGAACAGAAGCTGTTCAGATTTTTAAGATGCCCCAAAGCTGACAAACAGGACCAACGGCGTCACCCACCACCGAGTCATGATATTCACCGTGATGCCCTGAAGTCCCAGTTACTCACCAAGGTTGTACCACATGTCCCTGATTTCGAAGCCAATCTGTCTCCTCATATCTCCGTACCTGAAAACCAGGGACAGGAAAAACGCTGAGTCACTCTATGGAGCATTTGAAAATCAGACTTGGATTATTTTTAAGTGCAATAAAACTCTCCCATCCCTGAGACGAATAAAGAGAGGGTCAAAGCATCAACTTCTTTTGCCACCAAAAGGAACTGAAGGAGGAGGAATCCAGCTAGGGATCTCATTTTCCCATCACCACAGATTCCATAAGATCCTCCCCTCTGTGGAAACATGGGGGAGGTGGTGGAGAGAAATGAAAGTATTTTCCTTTCTTCAGTCTCTAATGGCAGGAGAAAGAGAACCCGGCTCCTTGGCTTGAGGAGGAGTTTGTTTTCCACACATGTTATAAGCATCCAGGCACCAGACACTAAATGACATCCTACAGCCCGGCACACAAGAAGCAGTTCTCACATGTTAAATTAAGCCCTGGAGTCTTAGACAATCAGAGTAGGGAAGGCCTCTTCCATATAGCTCCCAGCTCCTGGCTCTTGCTTTATCATTTTCAATGTAAGGAAGGGCTTAACACCAAAAGATGTCAACAAACATTCCCGTTTTTATGTACCAGCAAAAATAAATGCTAATTTTCTTCCCAGTGGGTCAGCAGAGGGGGTGTGTGTTTCATGAGTAAACAGAATTTGAGGTTTCAGAAGATAAACCTTTATTAGTTTGTGAGCAATTTAACATTTTCCTTTATTGCCTAAGGAAAAGGCTGATTATATTACAAATAATAATTTGCAAAATTATCCTACAGTGTTACAGTGTAGCAGCTGTGTCGTGGCGCCTGCTCTGTGCATCCTTATGTCAGCTGTGGGAAGAAAAGCTCTGATTACAGATGACTGACTTGTGCCTCCACAGGTAGAGATCCGGCTGGTAAATCAACAGCCCCAGCTGGCTGCTACCATTTATCAAAGTCTTGGGTACCCTAAGCACCCGTCTGTCACTTACAGCAGGAAAGGACAGCAGACCCTGCGAGAATCTCAACCAGGAAAGATGAACGCGCCCAGCAGCTCCTCTTTGGAGAATTCAACCTTGGGGGCATCACAGCCGGACAGGTGTCAGGGCATTCACTGTACACGTGGAGAAACTGAAGTGAGAGGGCAGCGCTGTACCCCGTCCTCCGAGGACAAGCTGGTCCTCTGAGGTGAATGTATTACCTTCCAGTCCAGCCCGACACCAGGTGAGCGCTGATGCAGGTAAATTTGGTGAGTGAGAGAGAGGGGATCTCTGCCCAGGAATGCTCCCAGCACCAAGCCACAGGGAGCAGGAACCGGGTCACCCTTCTGCGCCTAGCTGGCACCCAGAAGTGCCCCAGGGGCACAAGATCTGAGCACCAGTGGGGCGTGCATCCTTTTGAGGCTTGCAGAGCCGTTTTCCAATCCCCATTTTGCTCCTGTAGGAATGACAGAGGGGTCCCAGCACCCAGGCCTGGAGAGGATGCGGGTGGCTGCATGATGACTGGGAAGACCATTCTCTGGGCATTTACCAGGAGAACAGGATCGGGGAGAGGAAAACCACGCTCCATCCAGTGCAGACGCTTCCTGCTCAGGCTGGAGGGGTCCTCGCTGTCCAGGAGGATGAGCTGCCTTTCAGGGGAGCAGGTGTCTGGAGAGGTGAGGAGTGTGGCATCGCACGGAGGACCCTGAGAACGTAAACACCCCAGCCCTGGCTACCAGGTGTTCAGACCTCAACACAGGGAGGACGCCAGAGGCCCAGAGGAGGCAAGAGCCTGTCCCAGGGGCGGGCCTGTCACTAACTCAAGCTTAAAGACTCTTAACTGCCAAGCAACTCCTTCTCAGCCCGGAACAGTATCTCTTGAAAAATACGAATGGTTAAAGCCAGGCTGATCTCCATCAGTGTCTGCGCCTTGCTGGCCCCTGACTCAACTTCCTCTCCCAGGCCTTATAATAATTCAAATCAAACCCCAAAGTTCAGAAAGATAAAGCGCAGGACAGCCTTGGCAGCAGCGGGCTCACAGATTGGGTTTGGATCACCAGGAGTGACCCAACGGATGCCTCAAGCCCTACAGTGACTGCTGTCTGTCCAGAGCTGGACTTGACCCGGGGACCCCAGGAGGCGTGTGAGGAGAGGGAAGCCGGCCCAGTCCTGTCTCTCCGCCCAGTACCTCTGCTCCTGGCACCGGCAGAGCCTGAGGGGCTCAAGGATGCCTGGGTTACATTTTTCAGTAACACTTCACTGTCTTCTATGTGGGGAATGATGTGTCTTCACAGTATTTCAGAACGGGGGGATTAGCAGAGATCTGAGTGCACATCACTCAGGAGCGTAAGGCCTCTGGTAGAAAGGTGCTAAAAATGCCATTATAATAGTCAAATCAGACAGAGGTGCTCGAGGCTGGTACAAGATGAGTAAAGAGCTGGAAGGTGAAGGGTAGGACCGAATCTCCCTGGCAGTAAGATTGATCTTTTCTCCCATTTTAATAAGTAGGTGGCTTTGACAAATCTATACACTTCTCAGCGTAATCCCCAAATGGAGTCACAGCTTTCACCAGAACCGAAGAGGAATTCCTGAATCATTTGTAATTCTTGCCCCAAGGAGGAGAAAAAAGCAGTAATGGAGCGTATCTGGGATCATGCTCCTACCTGGAGAATTCCAGAGCTGGCGGCAGCCTTAGAGATCGTTACTAAGTCCATGACTAACGATTTATAGTTGAGAGAACTGAACTAGTCCTGGGGGGGAAGCAAAATGACTTGGCCATGGTCACAGGGCAAGGGGAGAAGAGACTGCACAAGTCTCCAGACTCCCACAGAACTCCTGTTCTTCACCCCCAGCATGCACCTCGAGGACCAGAGAGGGCAGACTTCCACGATGTCACAGCACAGCACTGTGTCTCACCCCTCAAAGTGCATGTGTGGTGTGTTTCATTTGATTTGATTCTCACAGTAAGACCACAAGGTGAGGAAGAAGACGTTCCCGTAGCTATCTTCCCACTGAGGAAGCAGAGATTCCTGGGGGTGAAATGATGTGCCTGTTTCTGCAAAGCCGGAGTCACCTGGTGCTCCCCACCATACCCAGGTCGCCTGTGCGCACCCACAAAGTGAGTGGACAACTTCAAACGGCCAGTCCGAGGGAGCTCCCAGGAGGCATCCCTTAGACAGCCCAGGTAGGTCCCAGATCCCACATCCAGGCCTGTAACTCTGACCCAAAATAGCATGACTCTGGTCTCTGAGACCTTACCTTAGCACCTTCTTTCCTGAATCTTTGCCCCAAAAAGCAGAAATCCCATGTCCACCAGAGATAGCCCAAGCTTGGGGGTAAGACCAACCTGAGACCAAATCTAAGCACACTGGGAAAATTACCTGACCACTCTGACCCTTGGTCTCCCCATGTGTAGTACTGGGATAATGATGGCATGATGCTCCTCTCCCAGGCCTTTGGAAGAACAAGGACATGGTGCCCTCGTCTGTCCTAACAAGCAACAAAGCCAGGCTGGTCCTTCCTTTAAAAGCTCAGAGTGGGCCTCATGCATCCCCCTCATGGTTGCAATGGTCTTTTAGATTAATTTGTTCTGTAAGCATTATTCATTATTTAATGAGTTATGAAATGCTTACTGAAGGCCAGGCACAGAGCTAATATGGGAACACTAATATAATGTGGAAAAGAGACACAGTCCACAGAACTGAGGGACTATTAGCATGTAGTAGAGATGGGCATTAAACAATCATACAAGACTCACACATATATGTATATATAGTAGTTTTTTTTGTTATTATTTATGTTTTTTTGGAGGTCATGGTCACAGTTCTTTAGGAAAAACTGGAGGAGTGGGTCCAGGTTGGCTGTGGGAGAAGCTCTCTTAGAGAGTAATATTTACCCAAGATTTGAAGAAGGAAAGGTGTAATCCAGACAGAGAGGGGAAGAGACCAGCAGGTGCAAAGGCCCTGTGGTGGGGGTGGGGGGTGGGGGTAGGTGAGTATATGGACCAAAGAAGGCAGTGAGACTGGAGGACAGGAAGCTTGCGTTACTCCTTCCCCTTAAGAGGAGGGGTGTGCTGTGAACCAAGGCTGCAGAGGCAGGTTTATAAGTATTTTTTTTAAGTTTCAAAAACTCTTTTGCAATAAGAAATATACTTTACTAAGCAGCATGCATAAAAATGTATGTATACAAAAGTTCTATGAAATAATACTTAACTTTACTACCTGCAATCAACTCTGATGCTTTCTTATATTCTATTTCACTGGAAAAAAAAAGGGGGGGGAAAATGTATGTTGGTCTTGGGTCGTGTGGGTTGACTTGTGTCCTCCATAAAGATCTGTTAAAGCCCTAACCCCTACTACCTGTGAATGTGACCCCCTAAAGAGGGTCTTTACATGATGTAATCCTGTTAAGATGAGGTCACGCTGGATGGGGCGGGCCTTAAATCCAAGCACTGGCATCATTATAAGGAAAGGGATACATTTAGAGACACAGACAAACAAGGCTGAAGGCCATATGAAGAGGGAGGCAGAGATGAGAGTTATACAGCCACGGCCACGGAGCACCAAGGGTGGGCGCCACCCGCCCCCAGAAGATAGGAGAGAGGCACAGACAAGGTCTTCCCTCTGAGCTTCCAGAAGGAACCAACTCTGCTGATGCCTTGACTTCAACTTCTGGCCTCTGTAACTGTGAGGCAATAAATCTCTGTTGTTTCACTTAGTTTGTGTTGTTACATTATGGCAGATGACTCTAACAAATTAATACAATGGCCCATTAAGTTGCTATCCCAGCCCAGTGAAGGGCTGAGATGCACAATTTTAAAACTGTTATCTTAAGGAAAGAGAACAGAATAAGAAGGCTCAACACCAAGACTCGAGGAGCTCTTGCACTTAATGGGTGGAGGGAGGAGTCTGAGCCTGACAAGGGAGCAGTGGAGAGGCCAAAATGCTAGGAGGGAAACCTACAGAGGGGTTCTGGGAGCCCAGGACAGAGCTGGCCCGCAGCCAGCATCGGGAGTGGGTGTGGGTGTGCAGTGAGAGAGGCACGGAGGGAGCTGGAGGGAGATGATGGGTGGGGTGAGACGTTGTTATTTTTATGGGAAAGACTGACATTGTTATTTTTATGGGAAAGACTGGTAAGTTCTGGGGAGGTGGGAGGAGACGGGACCCCAAATGTGACGGATGGGAATCAGCCTTACTAGACACAGGGGTCTGATGTGTCCTCCACTGCATAAAGTTTTATCACGGTTCAATAAAATTCAGCATCACTGGGCGGGGGGATGAGGGGGTGGTGGTGGTGGGATGAACTGGGAGATTGGGATTGACATGTATGCACTAATATGTATAAAATAGATAACTCAGGAGAAACTGCTGTATAAAAAATAAGATTAAAAAAGTATTTTTAAGAAAGAAAATAAATATGTGCACATAAAAAAATTCAGCATCACTAAAAAAAGATGTGGTATATATTTACAATGGAGTATTACTCAGCCATAAAAAAGAATGAAATAATGCCATTTGCAGCGACATGGATGGACCTACAGATTGTCATACTGAGTGAAGTAAGTCAGACAGACAAAGACAAATACCATATAGTATCACTTGTATGTGGAATCTAAAGTATAATACAAATGAATTTATTTATAATACAGAAAGAGACTCAGAAAACAAACTTACGGCTACCAAAGGGGAAAGGGATGGGAGGAGGAATAAATTAGGAGTATGGGATTAACAGATACACACTACTTTATATAAAAGAAGTAAGCAATAATGATTTACTGGATAGCACAGGGAACTATGTTCAATATCTTGTAACAACCTACAATGGAAAATAATCTGAAAAAAATATATAACTGAATCACTTTGCTGTACACCAGAAACTAACACAATGTTGTAAATCAACTATACTTCAACTAAAAAAAAAAAAAAAAGAATATAGCATCGCTAATGCATGTGGGACACTTAATTAACTCTTCGAAAAGGACCTTAGCACAGGTTACAGCTTGTTGAGTCCGTCTCCTTGGGTCCCCTTCTAATACTTAGTATATAGTGAATTTATCTGGAATAATTTGAGTCTCTTGGGAAAAAAATTAACACAAACACAAATAATTTCCTTTTATAATTTGGAACGTTCAACTCCAGCTTCAGATTAGGTCACACTGCAAAGCAAGGCTTGTCACTGTGCACTTCTTTTCTTTTGGTTTCCCTAAAAGGTAATGTGTACAGTAGGAATTGACACACTGATGTTTCAGAACCCAGTGTTGGAAACATTGTGATATTTTGTTTATATTTTGTTTATGCGGTATTTTGGTCCAGTAGTGAAACCTGTCCTCTTAGAAGAGGCAGTGAGCTGAGGATAGACTTCTATAGGAAAAACAAAACCAACCAGAAAAGGATGGGAAACATCCCGGGACCAACTGGGGAGAGGGTACCACGAGGAACCCACATTCATCACATAGGTTCAAATCCACTGGCCTGGGCTTCACCCTCTCGGGCTAGAATTTTTAAATGGGCATTTTACGCTTAGAGCTGCTGGAGGCCCATCCATGAACCCCTTTCCTCTTCCAGAAGGCAGTCTGGTCCTGAACACAGAAGGCCAGTTGCCATCACATCACCCCATTGCCCCAACGCTAGGACACACGATGTCTTACAAACTAAAATGGTCAAGCTGGCTGCTAATCCAAAGCCAACTCTTTCACATTTGACTCATACTTCCGGAGCCCCCGTAATGTACAAGGCGTGGGGGATGGAGGATGGGACATTCATGAAGGTCGGGGTGAGCATTCTGTCGCCTTCTCTGTCTTTGTTAGGAGTCACTGGCGCCAAGGATGTCTGAAGGTGAGTCAGTTAAATGTTCTCATTATGGACTTGGATTCGTAGAGGTTATTTATTTTGTGGTTCATTGCCAAATCTGGTACTCAGTTTGGGTTTGACATAATCAGTGTTCTGCACGCTATGGCCCATTCTTTGATGTTACTCCCATGTGCTTTGGGGAATGCCATTGGAATAAATATCCTAATTATCTCCCCAACCTAGGTCACCAGGAGGACGGGAAGCTTAACAAGAGGGAATGAACAGGCAGATCTTCTGATAACAGGATTTTCTATTGTTCTGAGCCACAGTGCTGTGGACCAGGCAGGCACGAGGAGGTGCAGGCCACGGCAGAGAGGAAGGGCCGCGCTGGGGGCACGAGGGGGCTCATGCCGAAGCCCTGGGTTGGATTCACAAACCCTACGGCAGTAGACAAGCCGACGTGGACAGCCAGAGGCTACTAAACAGGGGGGCCTCACTCCACTTTCAGACCCCACGGCCTTTCCCTCTAGAAGAAAATAACCCCCTGAATTTATGGTCCACTGTGCTGGAAATCAGCAGCCAGCCATTTGCTCAGACGCCTGGGGTTAATCCCCGTGTCACCTGGTCGCTCGCACCTTGCCCCAAGTCCCGATCACTCCAGGCCTGGCCACTCACTTATGCTTCAGCAACGAAGAGCATTTCTGTTTATAGAGTGGGCCATGCCCCTTAGGACGCGATGACCCCTTTTGGGACTGGCTGTTTGCTGACAAGGGGGTCAGTCAATCTGGTAAACATCTCAGCCACCTTCACCACCCAGGCTGAGCCCTACATGCCTACCTCTGGGCTGCCAAGGCATTTGGGGAGCATTTACGTTCTACTCCAATCATGTAATTTTGCACAGCTACCTGCCCCCTAGACTGTGAACTTTTAATCTCTGGGTCCCAAGCACCAGGACTCTAGTGCCATGAGTACATGGCACAATGTGAAACAAATTAAAACATTTCTAAGGCACTAAAAAATTTAAGCATTTGGGTAGGACCATCTCCTAATATTTCTCATGCAGGTTTTGCTATTTAGAAATTAAAATTGCACATGGATGATAAAGCGTTTAAGGTGTAGCAAGAGGCAGGGTGCATACAACAAAGAGGCGAACCAACGTTTTATCTTAGCCACGCGGCCTCATAGGCCAAGAGCGCTTAACACAGATGCTGGAAATTCCTTCTCCTCCGTTGGCCTGTCATGGCCACACACTGAACCTGTGCCCCTGGGAAAGGGCCCCTTGGGCTGCACAGGAGCTGAAACACTCCTGCAAAGACAATTTCTGAAATGTTTGGGGCTTTTTCCCTCGGGGGATCCATGAGACAATTTCTAAGGGAAAATCTGGAGTCTCTCTTTGCCACGGCTGTGAGAGAGAGAATTCTAAAAGCCCGATTCAGAGGCCCTCTGGGAGGGGTGACACCAGCTGGCTGTGTTTAATTTTCCTTGGCTTTGAAGCTTCAGAAGTCACAGCACGATGCAGGAACCAAGCGTTTTCTTTGGTGGACAAGGCCCTGTGTGGTGAATGCATTTATTGGTGTCGCTCTAGCTTAGATGTTAATGCTCTCACACCAACAAGGAAAGGGCCCAGGGAGAGAGACGGGCCCCGCCCTGACCGGAGAATGCTCAGAATCAAATGGTTTTATTCTCCAAACTGTGAAGGAGACCTCAGCTCTTTTCAGGCAGATTTCCGGTTTAAACTCAATTCTCCTCTGCAGGCATCTCTAAGGGTAGGATGCGCTACAAGCTTGGCAAGGAATGGACACCAGTGCCAGCTGGAGCTGGGTCTGGACCCCAGCCTCACGCCACATGAGCACTGCACACAGGTGGGCAGGACAGGATAACCAGGGCTCTGGAGGGCTCTGGTGGGGAGCGGCTAGGGCCGAGTGCTGTGTGTGCTGGTTATTAGTGTTTCCATTACAAACAGCTTTCCCCACGACAGCTTTTCATCGAGGACAACAAGCTGGGAGCCATCCCTCACTTCCTGGGAGCACTGAGGGAATATAAATTTCACAAAGCGGTAGCATCCCTGTCGAGCCAGTCCCCGGAAGGTGCTGCCTAGAAAAGTCTGTCTCCTGAGCCAAGATGAGGGATAAACTCTGCTGGTTCGGAGGTGGGGGCCATCTTCCCTGCCATCGCCGCTGGGCACCCACTGGGCCCACGCCACCCAGGGTGCGTTTCCCTTTCTGAAGAAGGAACACTTGTCTCTATCAACGGCCAACAGACCAGTCATTCAACTGCGGGAGCTTGAAGGAAAGACGGCTCAATGTTCTGTTTTGTTTTTGTTTTCTTTTTTGGCTGCTCCACATGGCATGAGGGATCTTAGTTCCCCGACCAGAGATCAAACCTGGGAAGCAGGGAGTCTTAACCACTGGGAAGGGAAGCCAGGGAAGTCCCGAGATGACCCGATGAAAGCTGACCTTTAGATGGCTCAGGGAAGGATTTAAGGTTTTAAAAGCAGCCCAGCTAAATGTATTGGGCTCTGAACTGCCCAAGTTAGAATGACTTAGTGTGAGACACGGGACCCTGGTTCACAACCTGCTTCACTTCCTCGTCTGGAAAATAAAGATGATAAGAGAACCTACGGAATAGTTTTGGTTTTTGTTCGAATGGTTCTACGTGAAAAATGCATACAACGTTCTTAGAAAGTCACTGGCAGGTCATACGTGCTCTGTAAATATCTGCTGAACTACTTCTTACTCCCCAGGGAGAGTGTGCTTTCCATTTGGTCTGCAAGGGAGACACACAGGCCTGGGACACTAGGATGGCAGATCAGCTGTCCCCTTCTGAGAGGCCCTGGAACCTCTAACCTCAGTGATGGTACCAGGTTGCCAATGCCTTGGAACCGTCAACACGGCTCAGAGGGATTATGAAGGGATGAACAGAGATGGATGACTCAGCAGCGTGAGGTACTGATGGAAGGGGCCCCCAGAGAACTGAGACGCTGGTGAAACTGAGGCAGAGAGAGAGGTTGCAAGGCCCTCAGAGTGCCCAAGGGTTGCAAAGAAACCCATGTAAGGGTTCTTTTCCTGACCCTGGACCAGGAGCTGTTCCGGATGCAGTGATGAAGGAGCCAGGCAGGGATCCTGGCTTCCCTGGGGCTTCTCAGACGTTTTCAGGATAATCCAAGGGCTAGTTAAGCCCTTTCAGATCTCCTGCCTGGAAGAGGACCGGGGTCACCTCTTGCAAAGAAGGAACCCCAGATGACTCATCACTCCACGATGCGTTGTTCCACAATCCCAAGATGCCAACGGCTTCTGTCAGAAGCTTCCTTCTTTGAAGCAGCATTGGAGAATTAAGCAATACAGCAAACCATACGTGGCGTGACATCAGCATGGTGCACAGCAAAAGCAATTATCTCCCGAAACTCCCATCCTGTTCGGTGCTAACAGTCTTGAATGACACTGACTTGCAACCCACCAGAATGAATCTGCAATTTTAGATCTGGATTCATGGGTTACAAAAGGCAATACTCAATTCATGGTTTGAAATCACCCCCACATTACACCATGATTACATCTCAATTGGTACCCAGCTGGCTTAGAAGACGCAAGAAGACTGTGCTAATAGAACTGCAGGCTCCTGCCCGTGCATGTGGGGCTACGTGGACTTACTTGTTAAGGATTTTCCCTCTCTTTGCACTTGAAAAATTCTCCAGCTGCAAGGACTCTTGAGTGAGGAAAGCGACAGCCAGGTGAAAATAGTTGTTCCACAGCTGAAACCAAAAAGGGGAGATGCTAAGGTGCCGAACCGATTAATATAGGATCTCAGAAACGCTCCGAGACGTTTAAATAGCATTTGCCCAGCACACACTTCTGAAAGGTTTGAAAGCTGCATTCTCTACATACACATTGCTAATCAGCCACCCACGGTGTGGTTCAGGGCTGAGCATGGGCTCTGACAGTGCATGCAGTCAGATCCCAGCTCAGCCACTTATTTAGGCAGACACTCTAACCTCTCTGTGCCTCGGTGTCCTCAGGTAAAGTGGGAATTTCAACAGTACCTACCTGATAGGGCTGCTAAAGGACGGAGGGAGTAAAGACATGCAGTGCCCATCCAGTGGTGCCGGGAGCACGGGAAGCACGTAATAAATGTTAGCTGTTATTAACACTGTATTATGGAGCCCCTTACCTCACAGTATACAGCAAGTTCCCTACATATGAAGGAGTTCCGAGAGTGCGTTCGTAAGTCCAACTTGGTCGTAAGTCCAACAAAGTTAGCCTAGGTACCCAACTAACACAATCAGCTATATATACCACTGCTCTTATGCTTGCTTCCGGACGTCCTGGGCTTGAAATAAAGATACTGTACTCCTGTACTCTATACAGTACTGTAAAGTACACAAAAGCACGACCAATTGTAGAGGATGCACGCACGGGACAATGGACACCAGACGCGTGAACTAACGTACGTGACTGGACATGCGAATGCACATTTGCATTTTTGAAAGTTCACAACTTGAAGGTTCGTAGGTAGGGGACTTACTGTATAGTTTTCTATAATTTATCATTTTTATGATACTAAAAATATATACACACTAGAAAATTGAGGAAAATGTAAAAAGATCCAACATTTCATATTTCAAGGACTTAGAGACTGTACGTGGCTTAAATGACAATTTCCTGTAAAATGATTTTGTCATCGTAAAGCTCTTCACTGGAAGCTCTGTGTATCTGGACACAGTATCCCATAAAAGTGCTCTTCAACAAGAAGTGTTATGATGGGTAGATTCCTAAAGTCATGAAACTAAGACCCCCTGATTAGGTCAATGTTTAAGACCAGCTGAAGAAAATTAAAATGAAGGAGGAATTCTTGGATCATGAACGGGGGCTTTTCGCTTGAACTCCATAAATGACACGGGCATACCCCTCACTGCCCAGGGGAGAAACCTGGGATTTATTCTGGGCTTTGTCCTTCGCAGCATCCCACTGTTTCAATCAGCAAGTCCTTCTGCTTCACCTTATAAATCCCTCCGAGCCCACCCACTTTGTCTCAGTGCTGGGGTATCACCCACCCCAGGTCAGCATCATCCCTCACGGACCAGAACAGCCTGCTTCCTGCTTCCTGTCCTCGCCTCGTCCCACAGGGCAGCCAGAGGGAACTGACACTAATCCGAGGGGGCCACCCCCCAGTTCAAACCTCTTCAGGAACTTCCCACACGTTTCCGGTCAGAACAGAGTTTGTTTTTGTTTTTGTTTTTGTTTGCGGTACGTGGGCCTCTCACTGCTGTGGCCTCTCCCGTTGCGGAGCACAGGCTCCGGACGCGCAGGCTCAGCGGCCATGGCTCACGGGCCCAGCTGCTCCGCGGCATGTGGGATCTTCCCAGACCGGGGCACGAACCCATGTCCCCTGCATCGGCAGGTGGACTCTCAACCACTGCGCCACCAGGGAAGCCCCAGAACAGAGTTTGAAGGGGAGTCCCACTGCCCGGTTCCCTCTGCTTCTGCCTTGCAGCAGCCTTTCCATCCATACTCTGCACCCTTGTCTTCCCATCAGATCCTTGAGCTGATGCTCTCCCCACCCCTGGGCCTTTGAACATTCCGGGTCCACCCCCGTCTCCTCCCTCACTGGGTCTCAGCATACCAGGACCGGGTGTGTTCGCCCTCTCCACGCCCTCAAGCACCTTGGCCTGTCCCTACAGTCCTGCCCTAATGGTCCTCCCTTTACACTCCATGGTACACAGGGTGGGGGCAGGATTCCAGGTCTGGGGCAGAGCCTGGCTCAAAGTAAGTGATCCATCAGGAATAATCAATATTTGAGGGATGAACCCATGGGGACATCTCAAATGCAAGTGAAAACTCTCTGGACATTCCCTCCAGATTGCTTCCATCTGCATCCTCTCTCAGAGGGCGGCACCCGAGGGTGGGGGAGCACAGGGGAGAGATAAGCGGGGAGACCCTCCCCCCCACCAGGAACTGCAGCAAGGGGCTCAGAGACTGGCCATCACAGATACTCCTCAGTGGACCATTCTTGTACCACAGGATATTTAAGGGGAACTTTCACCTGCTCCCAGTGGGAAAGAGCTGGACAGAGTTTCCATCACATGTCCAAGCTCCAAGGTGCCTTCAATGATCTTAGGAAGAAATTTGTGGGTATTGGTTTTCTTATTTACAAAACAGGGATAATATTCATTGCATCAGATGAGATGGTTACACAGAGTTACGTAAAAACAAGGTTTTAACAACAATGACTCTATTTTCAGTGACCAGAGAAATAAGAGGAAATTTTCAAGCATGGATGTAGCTAAGAGTGTAGTGGGCTTCATTTAGCTGGTGCTCCTCAGGAACTGGCATTTCTTCAGGAACAGAGCAGCTCATTCCCAGGTAAGTGCTGGTCTTCCCATTTCACAGATGAGGTTCAGAGACTTGCTCCAAACCACACACACAAAAAGCACGTGAAGCAGAACAATGGTCTCCAGCGGGCCGTCCTGGACCTTACAGGCCACGCTCTTTACTGCCCACAAAGGCACTTTCTCTTTCAGGCCTTTTTATAATAAAAGGGGTGACTCAAATCAATAAAGTACAAGTTGCTTCCTTTGTTTTTGGAACTAACACCTCCCTGCTATGGCCACCCATCTCCCAGCAGTGCCCTCCTTTCACAGCACCGGCAGGGGTCCCTGGCCACGTTTGGGTCAGGGGCACCACCAGAGCAGGACCCAGAACGTATTTTAATGTATACCTGCTGCCCATAAAAACAACATCAACAAAAATATGAATGTGTCGGGCTTCCCTGGTGGCGCAGTGGTTGAGAGTCCACCTGCCGATGCAGGGGACGCAGGTTGGTGCCCCGGTCTGGGAGGATCCCACGTGCCACGGAGTGGCTGGGCCCGTGAGCCGTGGCCGCTGGGCCTGTGTGTCCGGAGCCTGTGCTCAGCAATGGGAGAGGCCACAGCAGTGAGAGGCCCGCGTACCGCAAAAAAAAAAAAAAAAAAAAAAAAAAAAAAAAATATATATATATATATATATATATATATATATATATGAATGTGTCTTTTTTAAATGCCAGTTTCACTAACTCTATATTCCTTCTCTTCACTCAGACAGCGGCCAGGACGACAGCTGAGCCACAAGTTTCCTGAAAACCCTGCCCTGGGAGATATTTAGGGGAACAGTGTGGTCCAATGCCCTGAAGAAGGAGGTTCCCTCGTGGCCCACGTTCCTGGCGACTCAGCGTTCCCACCTGTAAAGCAAGACTGGGACCCACAGGAGATTTTTATATCCTTAGGAATGAGGAGGCTGCCTATTGTGCACCTCAAAAATCCCCTGGCCATTGTCAGAGCCTGAACAGGATGAGGGGGCCCCCCAGGAGTTGGGAGCATCTGGCATGGGGGGCAGGGGTCATGACTTCTGTGATGTTCCTCCCAAGGGTGCAGCCTGGGTCTAAGCACTGGGGAACATGAGGCGACCCAAGTGCAGGGCTGTCTGCGAACCCAGACCTGTGGTCAGCAAGAGTGCCGAGCACAGAACAGCCAGGAAAGAGCGAACAACTGTTCTAGCCTGAAGGAGACGAAAGACACACAGAAACTGGACGCAGCGGGCGAGGGAGGGATGAATAGGAGGAGGACAAGGATTGTGAGGGCAGTGGAACTGGAGGCATGTCATTCTCCATTTGTCCAAACCCACAGAGTGGACAAAACGTCTACAGTGTACCGTAACGTAAAGTAAGGACTCCGTGATTATGATGTGTGAGTGTAGGTCCATCAGTTGTAACGATGTACCATCTGGTGGGGGATGTTGATAGTGGGGCAGCTTCGTGTGCAGGAGGCGGGGGTCTACGGGAAACCTCTGCACCTCCCTCTTAATTTGCTGTGAACTTGAAACTGCCATTAATAAAGTCTTTAAAAAATCACATAAAAATACAAACATAAAAAAAAAAAAACCCTGTAAGCTACGCGTGATTTCAGATGTGACAACTAACGGCACTTGTGATGCTGACCTCTGAAGGATGGGATTGGGACGACTGAACTTGAATGTGGTCTGAGGACTGGTTAGGGGTGATGAGAATGTAAGTTTCCTACATTTGGTATTCTTACTCTACTTAAGTAGGGGAAAGTCTCTGTTTGTATGAAATATACACTACAGATCTGGGGAGGCGATAGGGTGTCAGGCTGGCAGCTCACTAGGATAAGGTTAAGAAAAAAAAGTCCTTGGTACCGTACTTGCTGGAAATGAGAAGCAGACTGATGAGGGACAGAGGGAAGCAGTAGCAGCCCACAGGGATGCTTAGTTAAAGGAGAAGGAAGTGTCAGGAGAGAGAACTGTGCAGGGAATGTGAGAACATAAAAATGCACCTCGTGGGAGCGGCCGCTGCCTGGACCACACGCTGAAGGCGGCCACGGCCACATGACACCCAAGCCTCCCCCTGGGGGTGGGAGGGTGGGAGCCCTCCAAAGTGGAACAATCAAATGCACTTCACACTTGCCAAGGGACAAAGGCCAAAAGGGCTCATTGCAGACAAGGTGTTTGGCCTGAAGGGAGCATCCAGAGGACCCTATGCATGAAACAATGCTCAAGCTCAGCAATAACCAGTAAGCCCACACCCATAGCAGTCACACCTGAAATACACAGCCATCTCACGTGATAGGCATGGCCTACATGGATAAAACAAGAGAACCTGATGAAGGACACATAAAAAGGCCTAAATATTCCTGTGTGGGATGGGAAAAAATAAATACTAACACGTATTTCCCAAAATGCTGTTACATTTCCCTTACAATTATTTATGAATTCAACAGAATCCTAGTTAAAATGTAGACAGCATTTTTAAGAAGTTTAACAAGGTGATTTTGATTTTCACACAGAAGAGGAAATGCGCAAAAAGAGTCAAGATAATTTTGCAATAACACACTAATGGAGAAGTCCTGGTAGTACTAGCTGGGTATAAAACCCATGGGTAATAACACAGAAAACAGAACTGTACACACATGCATTTGTAATTATGAGTTTCCTCAGTCGCAGTTCAAATCATTGGGAAAGAAGAAACTATTTATAATGTGAAATAAAATTCGTATGTTATTTAAACATAAAAATTCTTCTCTGCTGTTTGGACTCCTTTCTCCCCTCACTGTGCATTGTGTATCTGCATTAGGCATTGACCAAACCTCCCCCATCGGCAGAAAATAGCTGCTCAACCATAAAGAGAAACATTCTCCTCGCATCAACAAGACAACTCCTTAAAAGATAACATCCCTTCTTGACCTTGTAAGGGGTCACATGACCCAACTTGATGACTTAGATCTGGATTATGTAAACTGTCAATAATATGTCATTTGATGTACTACCCTCTGTCTTAAAAAAACTTATATAAGTGTGCCTTGATTTCTAACTGGCAGAACAGTTCTCAGAGCTTTCTGAGATGTTCTTCCTGGGTTATAATCCTCAAATTCAGCTTGAATTAAATTTTCCAATTCTTTCTTAGACTGACTAAATTTTGTCGACAATAAAATAATGTGGGAAAAAGTGAAGTTAAACTCTAACCCCTAACAGTAACTATAGAAAATGCAGATGCATATAAACAACAAGGACCAACTGTATAGCACAGAGAACTATATTCAATGTCTTGTAATAACCTATAATGGAAAAGAATCTGAAAAAGAATATAGATATATATATTTTATGTATATATATATGTATCTGAATCACTTTGCTGTACACTGAAAGCAAACACAACTGTAAATCAACTATACTTCAATTTTTCAAAAATCATTAAAAAAAGAAATCACAGATGGATTAATCATTGGAAAGTTAAAAAAAAAGCAGACTATAAAGGTATTATCAGAGACTATCTACATAAAGAATAGTTAAATTTATAATCAAAGATGGATTTGCCAAGCAAAACATAAAACCCAAAAGCCATAAAAGAACAGACACATTTAACTACAGAAAAATCAAATATTTCTATACGATAAACCTAAACCCATGACTAGGCTATATCAAGAATTCCAGGGCTTCCCTGGTGGCGCAGTGGTTGAGAGTCCACCTGCCGATGCAGGTGACACGGGTTCGTGCCCTGGTCCGGGAAGATCCCACATGCCGCGGAGCGGCTGGGCCCGTGAGCCATGGCCGCTGAGCCTGCGCGTCCCGAGCCTGTGCTCCACCACGGGAGAGGCCACAACAGTGAGAGGCCCATGTACCGCAAAAAAAAAAAAAAAAAAAAAAAAAGAATTCCAACTTACAAGAAAGTATGACAAATAGCCTAAGAGAACAGTGAGCAGAGGAAGTGATCAAACAGTTCATACTAGAAATCCTCACAGCCAATTAGTACTCTCAACCCAACTAGCAATCAGAGAAATACCAATAAAAATAAGAGTCAACAATTTTAAAGAAATTGGTATGGGAGAAGGCTCTAGACAATGACTGCTCTCAGAGAAGGCTGGTGAGATTGCAAATTGCTAGAGCATTTTAAGTCGGTAATTTATTAGTGTCCATGAAGCTTAAAATACCTTACCAGTCAGCCTGGCAATTATGCTTCCAGGAACCTGTTCTATAGCAATGCAGCACTGAGATGCGTGTGTCACACTGTTCATGGAAGCACTGCTTGGAAACGGGAAAAACTGAAAATAGCCTGCAGGTTATCAGTGCGGGAATGCCTGCACCCATGTTGGTAACATTTATGTTGTGGAATACGATAGAAGTGAAAACCATGGCTGGCAGGACCCAATTCACGTTCAAAACCAAAAGAAAGCAGGTCTAGGTCCAGATACAGCTGACTCTTGAACAACTCGAGTTTGAACTACTTGGGTCCACTTACAGGTGGATATTTTTCAGTAGTAACTACTATAGTACTCCATAGTCAGTGGTTGGTCGAATTATACTCAGATTAATCACCTTCCACCCCGCCCTCCCACATTGCTTAAGGGTCAACTGTAAATACTTAAAGAAGCCTCAAGGAGAACACACAACAATTATTTTAAAAGTTACCCGACAGAGGGAGAAAAGGGTGAAAGGGTGGTAAGGGTCCTTTCTTATTTTATTCAATGTGTGGATTTACACTGCATAAATATTTTACGTGCGTATATCTGTGTATTAGGACGTGTGAAAACAAACATTAAGCAGAGAAAATAATAAAACATTTAAAATTGTGAAAAATAGTAAGTAACATTTCCAAATACACAGTATCTGATGTACTACTATGTACTTAAATGACAATAAAACATTTTTAATTTAAAAAAATGATACAAGAAATAGGGTATAGGCACTTAAGTACTTAATCTAATAAACTGAGTAGCACATTAGCTCTAAATTTTCTGAAGACAATGCAAAAGGGAAGGTAGATGGTTGCCTAATTTTTGTTATCTGGTAACTCATTTTTGAGCCAGACCACCCTCTGGGTATACATAAATTCTTCAGGTTCCTTCTCAGTGAAAAATCCCACCCCAGAAACTAACCTGTTTGCATTTGGATGCTTTTATCTGCAAACTTTAGTAAATGAAACTACATAATGACAAAATCATGATTAGCAGAAATATATCCGAAGTTCAGTGGAAATGAGAGTCACAAATAGTAGATGCAGTAAGAAATCATGCCAGGGAAAAAGCAATCCTTTACACACACACACACACACACACACACAGGCGCGCACACACACACGCATGCACGCACTGGAGAAGTAGGGTCAACATGGAAGGATCAGCTGACCACAGCCCAGGGGTGTTGCAGGGCTGGGACCTTTTGCCTGGTACAGGCCAACTGGGGCAGCACAAAGCCGGAAGAGAATATATCAGGGGAAAACCTATATCTACAAGCAAGCTGGGCTCAGTGATGCAGACCCACTTCGTCTCCTGCGCTGATCCTCATCACATTAGGATGGTCTGAGACAATCTTGGCAGCCTCACCAATTGAGATGTGGTGGCCTTCCTGCTCAGAGAGCCCCTACTTGTCACTCTGATTCAAGACTTTCACTCTGAAACAGCTCCATCTCCTTCCTCGCTAAATTGAGCAAATAGCCCAAAGGCATCATTTTCAATCCTCGGGTTCCAGTATCACACACTGTAAATTCCATTTCCACACCTTAAATGAGAAAACTTAAGTTCAAGGATTAGAAATAGAAGATATGGGCTCAGACCAGCAATCTGTTTTAACATGATTTCCCAACAAAGGTCATGTCTACCTTTTCTCTTACCTGCAGCTCAAAGTTGGCTTGATCCAGAAATTTTTTGTTCAGCATATCTGCATACTGATTAATTGCTCGCAGAAAGACTCTGAAAGATTAAGAGAAAATTACATAATTACACACTTCTGCTCTGGCACCTTTGGAGGTTTGGCATTTCAACTAACTACAATCCAAGACTGTCTGGCACGGGAACTCTCTAAGTCCTGTGAAAAGCTGCGAGGTTTTGCCAGTGAAAAGCTGAGAGAATTAGATGCAGATGTTCTCCAAATTAATCAAGGAAACATGCAGAATAAAAGAAACAGACCAAAATAAGAGAGTGTGAAAGTAACATATGAAAAATGTCACTAAAAACCCTAATTTTTTTAAAAAAGAAAAGGTGCAAATTAAATATTTTTCTCAAGTCACAATGTATTAGTGTTATCAAATTGGTCTTTGCTTAGCTGGCTTTTTAAAGTGAAGCATTTGAAAGCAGTATTACACACTGTCAGGCTTGGAATGGTTTGGCATGTCGACTGGAAAAAATTGTACAACCTAAAAGGTGAGAATTAAGTTTAATTCGGCAGACAAAACTGAGGACTTAAGCCTAGGACACAGCATCTCAGATTGCTCTGAGGGACGGCTCCAAAGAGGAAAGGGTGGGGCCAGGATCCACAGGAGTTTTTGCAACAAAGACCAGGTAGTCAGAACTTCAGAAGATTACTAAGAAATGGACAAATTCTTGGAAAGGTACAACTGTCCAAAACAGAACCAGGAAGAATTAGAAAATATAAACAGACCAATCACAAGTAATGAAATTGAAACTGTGATTAAAAATCTTCCAACAAATAAAAGACAAGGATCAGTTGGCTTCACAGGCAAATTCTATCAAACATTTAGAGAAGAGCTAACACTTATCCTTCTCAAACTCTCCCAAAAAATTGCAGAGGGAGGAACACTCCCAAACTCATTCTATGAGGTCACCATCACCCTGATACCAAAACTAGACAAAGATATCACAAAAAAAGAAAAGTACAGACCAATATCACTGATGAATATAGACGCAAAAATCCTCAACAAAATTCTAGAAAACAAAATCCAATAACACATTAAAAGGATCATACACCATGATCAAGTGGGATTTATCCCAGGGATGCAAGGATTCTTCAATATATGCAAATCAATCAATGTGATACACCATATTAACAAATTAAAGAATAAAAACCATATGATCATCTAAATAGATGCAGAAAAAGCTTTTGACAAAATTCAACACCCATTTACAATAAAAAAAAACTCTCCAGAAAGTGGGCATAGAGGGAACCTACCTCAACATAATAAAGGCCGTATACGACAAACCCACAGGCAACATCATTCTCAATGGTGAAAAACTGAAAGCATTTCCTCTAAGATCAGGAATAAGACAAGGATGTCCACTCTCACCACTATTATTCAACATAGTTTTGGAAGTCCTAGCCACAGCAATCAGAGAAGAAAAAGAAATAAAAGGAATACGAATTGGAAAAGTAGCAAAACTGTCACTGTTTGCAGATGATGTGATTCTATAACATAGAAAATCCTAAAGATGCCACCAGAAAACTATTAGA